>NC_134486.1:411255937-411558437 GCF_040206685.1 Ascaphus truei | reverse complement strand
GTCTCTCCCACTCTCTCTCTCTGTCTCTCCCACTCTCTCTCTCTGTCACTCTCTCTCTCTCTGTCACTCTCTCTCTCTCTGTCACTCTCTCTCTGTCACTCTCTCTCTCTCTGTCACTCTCTCTCTCTCTGTCACTCTCTCTCTCTCTGTCACTCTCTCTCTCTCTCTCTCTGTCACTCTCTCTCTCTCTGTCACTCTCTCTCTCTCTGTCACTCTCTCTCTCTCTGTCACTCTCTCTCTCTGTCACTCTCTCTCTCTGTCACTCTCTCTCTCTGTCACTCTCTCTCTCTGTCACTCTCTCTCTCTCCCACTCTCTCTCCCACTCTCTCTCTCTCCCACTCTCTCTCTCTCTCTCCCACTCTCTCTCCCTCTCCCACTCTCTCCCACTCTCTCTCTCTCCCACTCTCTCTCTCTCCCACTCTCTCTCTCTCTCACTCTCACTCTCTCCCACACTCTCTCTCTCTCCCCCACACACTCTCGCTCTCTCCCCCACACACTCTCACACTATGGATCTGGATATCTTAACTGCCCTATACTACACTGAAATAACCTATACTGCTTACTTCCAGATCTGACTCAAGCTTCACACGGAAGACATCGAACCCCCCCTAACCCAGAAGACAGGTAACGAACACTTCCCCTCCAATGTATAACATTGCGGGAATGAGGGTACCTGGACTTTGAGGGTCTGCGGATCAGGTAAGATCCCAGACAGGATTGCTGCTTTAAATATTGTGAAGCGGGGGCATCCAGACACTAGTTAAGGGGTGCAGGAAACTAGTCATCCACATCTGGCTTTTTTTTTCTAGATTTGACATTTATACACACACACACACACACACACACACACACACACACACACACACACACACACACACACACACACACACACACACACACACACACACACACACACACACACACACACACACACACACACACACACACACACACACACACACCAAGGACTAATTGTAGTATAATGTAATACAATAAATAAACTAATATCAAAAACGAATGTTCTTACTAGGAATTTATTCAATTTATGGCTTTTTTTAAAATGCGTGGCTGGGGGCGGGACTAGAGGCGGGGTTGGGGGCGGGGTTGGGGGCGGGACTAGGTGGCGAGTAGATTTTTTGGTTCGGCGAGTAGATTTTTGGGTGATTTGTCAAGCACTGAGTATAGATATAGGATAAAGTATCTGTTGTCTAAATTTAGCATAGGTTGAACTTGATGGACGTATGTCTTTTTTCAACCTCATCTACTATGTAACTATGTAAGAGTGGGCCAAAATTCCTCCACAACGATGTGAGAGACTTATAAAGTCATACAGAAAACGATTACTTCAAATTATTTCTGCTAAAGGTGGTTCTACAAGCTATTGAATCATAAGGTATACTTCGTTTTTCAAACATAGCTTCACTATTTTGGCTTTATGTTTGTTAAATAAATCGTGACACGGTGTAATATGTCATGTGTTGTTGTTCATCTGAGGTTGTATTTACCTAATTTTAAGACCTGCTAAGGAACAGATGATTGTTATTATGTCCTGGTATGTAAAACCATAGAATTCAAAGAGGGTGTACTTTCTTTATCACACAACTGTATATCCCTTTTTACCTCTCCTATCTAAAAGATGTCCAACATTTTTTTGAACATATCTATCCGCCATCACAGTCTCCATAGGTAATAAATTCCACATGTTTTTACTTCCCTTACTCTAAAGAACCCTTTTATTTGTTGCTGGTGAAATCTCCTTTCCTTCAAACTTAAAGGATGACCATGTGTCATTTGTATTGCCCTTGGGTTCAATAGTTCTTTTGAAAGCTCCTTGTATTGTCCCTGAATATGTTTCAATATAGTTATCATATCCCCTCTTAGATGCCTCTTTTCTAATGTAAACAAGTCTAATTTAGCTAGCCTCTCCTCATGAATCAGATTATCCACCCCTTTTATTAATGTGGTGGCTCTTCTCTGCCCTTTCTCTAGTTCCACAATTATATTGCCGCTACGGCATGATTTTGGGCACTATTGCTAAGCCTGCTGTCTACAAGCACTCCTAAATCCTTCTCTATCAAGGATTCTCTTAATTTATCCCCATTTCATTTGTAGGTTGCCTGTTTATTCTTGTTTACCAAATGCATAACCTTACATGTATCTGTATTAAACCTCATTTGCCATTTACCTGCCTATATTTCCAGTCTATCCAAGTACTTCTGGAGAAGAACTATATCTTGCTCTGCTCTTGACACTAAATTGTGTAAGGTAATAGAATCAAAGATGGAGACTTTGCTCTCTATGCCACCCTCAAAGTCATTAATAAACAAGTTAAAAAGCAGGGGTCCAAGTACTGATCATTCAGGTACAGTAATCCACTCAAAACTTTAGCCCAACCGGAAAAAGTTTAATTTATTACAATGTTCTGTTGTCTAGCCTTCAACCAGTTTTCAATCCAGGTGCAATTTATTGTATTTTGTACACTAACCTCTTGTGTGGAACCATATCAAAAGCCTTTGGAAAATCTAACTAGAACACATCATCTGTATTAGGGGAGCGGGGGATGTATCACTAAAGGAGAGAATAGAGTAGACATAGAACAGTACTGTAGGACAATTTGCGCCATGTTGCTCCTTGTGACGCTACTGAGCGACGGGTTAGTGGCGAGGAAAGGCGGGAAAATGAACCTATATCAGGTAAGGGGATTTGCCAGAGGGTATGCACCTTGAGAAAGAGCGCAAGCTCGAAACGCGTTGGTGGGGGCCCCAGGGCTCATTTTTTGTGTGCTATGCTCTGATCCAATAAACCTTTTATTGGGAACACACTCTCTAGCAGTTTTTTCCTGTAGTATTATGTGTGTGAACTCAGACGCTACCAGAAGGCTGTACTAGAGCATGCAACTATGTTTAGCAACAAAAGTATCCAATCTGTATGCTAACAGCTCATACAATTTCAGCCAGCCTTGACATATTGATACGTTTGTATCAGATGACACTAATTGCAGCACATACACCAATAGTCTCAACAGCTTACATAGTAGGCAGCCTGTCCTGTGTGTGTGCATCACGCCTGTAAACAGCAGAGATGGTGATCCAATCGGAAAAAGCGGAGCACAACTGTAGGAAGGATGGGGGCTGAACATAGATGGTGAGGTTAAAAGAAGAAACTTTAATCCTCCGTAGGAGCGGAGGACCCTGTACAACAAAGCGGAGACAAATACAGAAAACACAAATCACATATACAAATAATTCACGAAAACCATAGATCTACAAGTACAGTACATTAAAACAACGAACTGGTCTGTTACGTGGAAGAGTGGAACGGAGTGAAAACGGTGTGGGGATTTTCGCGCCATTAAACCGCACGTCACTCACCGTTTGGGGCGGGGGATCCTCTATAACTATGCGGGCAATATCAGACGCGAGCATACTCTTTGACAAAGGGCGTCCCGCCCAAAACGCATCAGAGTATTTGATTGTGTGTCTCCTCGTAATATATGGATTAAAGTTTCTTCTTTTAACCTCACCATCTGTGTTCAGCCCCCATCCTTCCTACAGTTGTGCTCTGCTTTTTCCGATTGGATCACCATCTCTGCTGTTTACAGGCGTAATGCACACACACAGGACAAGCTGCCTACTATGTGAGTAATTTACCTTGTTTCCGCATCAGGACATGGATACTGCTACAGGCGTGATGCACACACACAGGACAGGCTGCCTACTATGTGAGTAATTTCCCTTGTTTCCGCATCAGGACATGGATACTGCGACCTTGTTACGATTGTGCTCGCCACAAACCGGGACCGGACCACGGGGCTGAGGTGGGGTTATATAATCACCGACCTTAGTCCGCGCAGACTGATCCACAGTGCGCAGTTCGTAGTCGTACATAGCAGGGTCAGGATTGGAGAAGGCAGCATCGTCGTTATTCAAGCAGGAGTTCGGCAACAGGTAGTCAGGAGTTCCCCGCTTCAGCTTAGGAGCGTGAGCACGGGGGTGGCCTCTGCACGAGGAGTGGGCTCGGCCCATGACGCTGGTCTCAGCAGGGGGAGACAACAGGCTGGCCGAAGTACACCGCTGGGCAGCGTCGGGGAACACCAACGCTTCAGCACAGCAGTCCAAAGCAGGCCTCTGCGTGGAGAATAGCAGCAGGCCTCAGGAAACGAAGGGTAACCTCTACTAGGGGAGAATGCAGCAGGTTCCATTAACCAGTGCTGGCTAAACACCGCTTCAGCACAGGAGTCAGGAACAGGCCTCTGCGTGGAACTAGCAGCAGGCCTCCGGATACTCAGGAACTAGAGATGAGAACTAGAGAGGTTAGTACACAAGGAGACAAGCCAGGCGGCTTGTGGCAGAGACAGTAACGTCCAGAGAAGGATTATGCTCAGCTCTGATTCAGAGCCAAAGCCCAACATATAAAGGGCGGAGATCCAATCACAGAGGGAGGGTGTGTGAGCATTCCTCCAATGATGGAGCACAGGGCAGAAGCTGCAATGAGAAGCAGCACATGTGCCATTGATTGCCAGAGGAAGCCTTTGTAACTGCAGAGGTCTGCAAGGCTAGAATCAAAGCCAGGAGCGGATTCCTTACAGACCTTCACGTTAGTGCTACTCCAGGATGAGTGGTCGAGTGATATATTCTGACAGAAACATATACTCATCTACTGTCTGTCACCATCAGATGAACTATTATCTCTGTTATCCCTGTTATGCACTTGGTCTAAGGGTCTCACGGGACATTTATCAGAGCCTGTCCGATCATTCATTATGTTTATTACTCAGGACATTATTACAGTATATGTATCCTGGACTCATTTAGCGCTGATTCTCAGAACCTGTTTCTGGACATTTACCTTACGGATATAATTAGGTAGCTCGTGCTCCTGGATCATTTAAGTTTTAATTTGTTCTTTGGGGGCTAACACATATCTACATTGTTCTATTTTTATTGGATATACGGGGACACCCTAAAGATGGAAGAGGACACGGGAATTGTGGACGCGGTTACCCCCACCAATACTTCATTTGTTCAGAAATGCGCTGACATAACTGGACGGAAACACAGAGCGGCACATGTCTTTGAAGGTACAGCAGCGGCAGCTTTTATTCTTTCAAATCACCGGCTTTTACCTGGCATGTTCCTGGAATGCCACGCTGTTCACCCAGAGCATGCCGCGCTCCCAGCCAGGCGCATGCCCGGCTGACGTGCGGTTGATGTGTTAATTGATAATGGTTCAGGATTTACTAGGCTGCAATGCTTCGCGTGTCTGCCAGATGGCATAAATTCATGAATTGTAATGCAGTGTATATATATATATATATATATATATATATATATATATATATATATATACTGTATAACAACAACCCCTATAACCCCTAACATACAGTACTGTACACATACAGTACTGTATATGCACATCAATGATACTATAGGCCGGCGGGGGCGAGATGTGTTTGCAGCAGAGAGAGATCCGCTGCTCTCTCTGCGCAAACATCGGCACATTAAAAATTATTTCAAATACATTTTTATTCATAGTGTAGATGTGCAGGGGTCTCCGGAGCTGAACCGCGTTGGTTTCAAGTCCGAGGACCCCCTGCTTCACGAGATACAGCCCCCTTTATGAGGTGCCGGTATCCCTCTGCATTTAAAGGTCCCGATCACGTGACCGCGGCATGTAAACAAAGCAGAGGGATCCCGGCACCCCCTAAAGGGGCCTGTATCTCGGGGAGCAGGGGGTACCCGGACCTAAAACCAAAACGTCTCTGCTCCGGAGACCCTCTGCACATGTACAGTATAAATAAAACACATATATAAATAAACACTCGTTCCTTACCTTAGCGGCTATGTGCTATGGTAACGAAGCAGCATTTCTGTATTTTAATAATATTGTACAGTGAGCAGGGGGTTCCCTGAGCCAGAAATTAATGCTCAGGGGACCCCCTGCTCCTGCACAATATTATTAAAATACAGAAATGCTGCTTCATTACCATAGCTGATAGCCGCTAAGGCAATGAAGGGGTTAACCCACCGTGCCCGCTTTATTGTGGGTAGCGGGGGTGGGTGAAGGGGGTATTTGGCCCTTGATGTGAGTTTAGGACTTGCGGGGGGTTTGCGGGTGCACTTAACCCCTTCACAGCCGTAGCAGTTAATACCGCTACGGTCATGAAGGGGTTAACCCCTCCCGCTACCCCCCCGCAAGCCCTAAACAACCATCGTTGGGGCTAATACCCCCTTAACCCACCCCCGCTACCCACAATAAAAAAAATTCACACACAGCAGCCGCCCAATAAATAAATAAATCTAAATAAATAAATAAATACATGAATATAAATAAATACATTTAAAATACATTTTTATTCATAGTGTAGATGTGCAGGGGGTCTCCGGAGCTGAACCGCGTTTGTTTCAGGTCCGGGGACCCCCTGCTTCCCGAGATACAGCCCCCTTTATGAGGTGCCGGTGGCCCCCCAGGTGGTCTCCTTGGGTCACCGTGAGCCACAATTGGGTCCCCACGGTAGGCCCAAGGATGTCTGGGAGCCCCGGGTCAGACCCACAGGTGTCTGCGGGGCCTCGGGTGGTTCCCACGGGGGTCTGGGGAACTCACGGGTGCTCACTACGGGTCCGCTCTTATTGGCTACCATACCATGTGAGGGCGGCCATGTGTCTTTTCATGACATCATCTTAAAGGCAATTGAAGCAAAGCCATTCTGATTGGCTGTGCTGTCATTGCCTTTAAGTGACGTCATCATTTTAATTTTTATCGGCCAAAATACATGGTTTTCACGGCCCGATCAGGGCCGTGGGAACCATAAGACGAAAATGTGACGTCATAGGCCTTTAAAAGCCTATGTCGTCTCATTTTGAAGCCAGACGCCGCGGAGGAAGGACCTCCGGACAAGAAAGAAGACCAGGGCGTGGCTGAAGATGGAAAGCAGACCCCGCCCCGCCCGGAAGAAGATAGAAGAAAGAAGAATACAGATGAAGATAAAGATGGATTACAAATAGAAGACCCGTGGATTGATTTGGATTTTTAGTTTAATGTTTATTATTTTATGGTTTTTTATTTTATGGGTTCCTGTGCCTGGTGGATTAGTTCGTGAGTAAGCTGCGCAACGGGAGTCAGTGGGGGCAAGTAATGGTAAGTGAACTAAAGAAATGTATTTTATTTAACTTGTTAATTTTTTTAAAAGCTTTTTTAACATGTGTATTTTTTTTTTTGTGGTATATCCTTTCTTGCCACTGTATGTATGTATATATGTCTAGAGAGATATATACATACAGGGTAAGAAATGATGTTGTTTTAAAAGCTTGATTTGATGTGTTTTAAATTAATTTGACTATGCAGCTATGCTTAAATGTGTGTTTAAAGTATTTTAAAATTAGATAGATGTAATTGTTGATATTGTATTGTGTGTTTGAGGGAGGTCAGGGCTAGCCTTGGTTTTAAAGTTTGTATTCTGGTTGGTACTTACAGGTATATTTTTTCACATGCTAAATTGTTCTGCTCCAGGCGTGAATTAGTTAATTGTTTCATTGTTCGGGATGGACTGTCAATTGTTTAGGGATGTAAATAATGATTGCTAATTGATTTTTGTTTACTTGATTGGTTAAAATAGTTGACTTGTTTGGAAGTGTTTGTATTTTGCTTGCAATGATATTGTTAACATTCATTTGCAGAATGTATATGGTGCATAGATTTTATGCATCATTTATACAATGTAAATGCAATGTATTGATTGGAATGTGAGGTGTTTCATTGGCATTTGATGATTTAGATTGTAAGATCAGTTAGGATTATTAAAGGAAATTCATTGTAATGTAGTGTGTCTGTATGGAGAAGTGTTATTTGTAGGACAGTATGGTTTTGATAACCCTTCTACATTTATTTGTATATTGGTTCATCATGTGTGTGTATATACTGTATATATATATATATATACAGATATATATATATATATATATATATCTGTATATATATATATATATATATATATACAGATATATATATATATATCTGTATATATATATATATATATATATATATATATATATATATATATATATATATACAGATATATATATATATATATATATATATATATATATATATATATATATATATATATATATATACTGTATATATAGTTGCATGATGAAGCCACTGTACAAATTCATGGGTGAAGGGTGGGTATCGGGCCAGTGTGGCTTAACCCCTTAATTACCTTTGCGGTTATTATCTGATAAGGTGTTTAAGGGGTTAATTGATATCTGAATGTAATTGCAATGTATTGGCTTTGTATTGGCTATGTATTTTGTGGGCAAGACAAGGATGTTGCTGGCGACGGATACTTCGTATTGATGAGGTCAGTAGTACTTTATTTATTTGAATATGCTAGTTAATGTTTTTAATAATGGGCAATTAATCTATTATCCATATCTGGATAATAGTTATTTTGCACATTATTGTACTGTAGGTGTTGGGGGGGGGGGTGTATGTATTGAATGTATAGGCCAGGTTTATTTTTTTTACATTCAGGGTTTGTTCCGTGGTTCTGCTTGGGACCTCTGGAGACCACCTGTGGTTTCCTTGGGTATCCCACGGGTATCAGGCTGGTGGTTCCATGGGTGACACATGCGGGGATGAAGCGGTGGCCTCACATCTGTGGGGGCACCGCCGACCCGTAGTCTGCGGGGATGAAGCTGTGTGGTCCCACTTCTGTGGGGGCACCGCCGACCCGTAGGTGCGGGAATGATGATGTGTGGTCCCACTTCTGTGGGGGCACCGCGGACCCGTAGTGAGCACTCGTGAGTTCCCCAGACCCCCGTGGGAACCACCCGAAGCCCCGCAGACACCTGTGGTTCTGACCCGGGGCTCTCAGACATCCTTGGGCCTACCGTGGGGACCCAATTGTGGCCCACGGTGACCCAAGGAGACCACCTGGGGGCCATGGTGCTGGCGGGACCCACCAGCAGGCCTCCAGAACCTGTTTAAAAAGGGCTGCTGGTACCCTGTTGGTCTGTCCAGGTGCCCCACCAGCCCACCGGGGACTCGCGTGGGGCTGCGTTATGAACCCTGTATGTAAAAGAATAAATCATGTATTTATGGGGGGGAACAGGGGGTGGGTAATGTATTTAATAAATAGAATGATGTTTATTGTGGGTCACTGTTGTTTTTATTGTGGGTACTGGGGGTGGGGGGGGTGTTTCCCCAACGGTATGTGGGTAGGCCTCCCTTGTGGGTACTGGGTGAGGGTGGTTAGGCCTCACGGGGGGGGTTAGTGTGGGAGGGTATGTAGGCATCCCGAGTGGTGGGTGAGGGTGGGTTAACCCCTTAATGACTGTAGCGGTTAATAACCGCTATGGTGATTAAGGGGTATGGGGACATTACTTTGGATGTTTTAATTTTTGTGTCTGTTTTGCAGAAGCGGAGGGGCCATGGCCAGGATGGGGGTGGGGTAACGGTATGTGGGTAGTGGGTGAGGGTGGTTAGACCTCACAGTATGCACATCGGGTCCCCCCCCCCTCCCCACATTTACATAAACTGCACTCACAGCAACACAGGCAGGGAGATTTAACAGACACATTAGGGGGAGGGGGCTTTACACAGATCACAGTCAAGGAGGTGGGGTTATAACCCACTCCCCCTCCCCACATTTACATAAACTGCACTCACAACAACACAGGCAGGGAGATTTAACAGACACATTAGGGGGAGGGGGCTTTATACAGATTACACTCAAGGCAGGGAGATTTAACAGAAACATTAGGGGGGAGGGGGCTTTATACAGATTACTGTCAAGGCAGGGAGATTTAACAGAAACATTAGGGGGGAGGGGGCTTTACACAGATTACACTCAAGGCAGGGAGATACAGGGGATGTACTGTACTGTATGTTGTTTATTGCAATGCTTCAATGTGTGTACAGTATAATGTTTTTTACAATTAGATAGATGTAATCCTTGGTATTGTAAGGGTTAGCCTTGGTTTTAAATTTTGTTTTCTGGTTGGAACTTATATATTGATTTTTGTTTACTTGATTGGTTAAAATAGTTGACTTGTTTGGAGTACAGTATTTGTATTTAGCTTGCAATGATATTGTTCACATTCATTTGCAGAATGTATAGGGTGCATAGATTTTATGCATCATAAATACAATGTAAATGCAATGTGATGATTGGAATGTGAGTTTTTTCATTGGCATTTGATGATTTACATTGTAAGATCAGTTAGGTTTATTAAAGGAAATTCATTGTAATGTTGTGTGTCTGTATGGAGAAGTGTTATTTGTAGTACAGTATGGTTTTGATAACCCTTCTACATTTATTTGTATATTGGTTCATCATGTGTGTGTATATATATATATATATATATATATATATATATATATATATATATATATATATATATATATATATATACATACAGTATATATATATATATATATATATATATATATATATATATATACTGCTGCGGCCAAGTTTATTCGAGCATTTGCCCGTTCTTGGCCGCAGCAGTAGCCTGGCGCGCGCCCGAGGGTGACGGGCGCGCACCGAAGCAGCGGAAGAGCGCCCTCCGATCGGGGCGCTCTCCCTACCGCTGCCGGGTCCCCCGGAACCCCCTGCCGCCGTCCCCCACATCGCGGGACACCAGGGCTCCCTCGGGGAGCCCTGGACGCCCGTGCAGGGGGCGCAGGCTCCCGAAGACGCGTGACCGCGCGGCACGCCGAGGGGCGGCCACTAGCAAGCCGGGAAATCTCCTGGCTTGCGGATCTGGCCGATGCGCAATAAAGCGTGTCGGTAGTGTATATATATATATATATATATATATATATATATATATATATATACAGTATATATATATATATATATATCATACGAACCAGCCCAAAGACCAGTAAAGAGACAGCAACCAACGAGGTGTAATCCAAAATAATCTGTATTGAAAAGAACAGATACACGAAAGCCAACGTTTCGGTCTCTCAGGGAGACCTTCCTCAGGGCCGTATATATATGTATAGGGATTGTTATTATATATATATATACTGTATATATATATATACTATATATATATATATATATATATATATATATATATAAATATACAGCTAAACCCCATTATAACGCGGGTCTCGGGGTCCACCCCGAGACCACCGCGTTACTAACGGGGTCACGAAAAAAAATATGGCTATGGATCCTTCCAAGCTGCGATCCATCTTGGACTGGCCACTTCCCACCTCCCTCAAGGGCATTCAAAGGTTTCTCGGTTTTGCGAACTATTACAGAAGATTTATTCGTAATTTCTCTTCCATTGTCGCACCCATCTCCCCAATACCGAAGGAAGATTCTGGAATGGGGTCACTCGTCGAAGACGGCGGGCCATCCTGGCACCAAGAGAACTATGGACCTCATAGAACAGACCTTTTGGTGGCCCAACATGCACAGGAACATCAGCGATTTCGTCAAGGCTTGCACCATTTGTGCCCGGAACAAGGTTCCCCGCTGTAGACCTCAAGGGCTTTTACACCCGTTACCCATCCCTGACCAACCCTGGAACCATTTATTGATGGACTTTATTGTAGAGCTCCCTGTCTCCAAGGGCATGAATACCATATTGGTCATTATAGACTGCTTCTCCAAACAGGCACATTTCGTTCCGCTCTGTGGTCTTCCCCATTCTCCAACCCTTGCGGACATCTTCACAAGAGAGGTCTTCCATCTTCACGGACTCCCATTGACTATCATCTCTGACAGAGGCTCCCAGTTCATCTCCAGGTTCTGGCGGGCCTTCTCAAAGAGACTGGGCATATCCTTGCATTTCTCTTCTGGATACCATCCCCAGACGAATGGGCAAACGGAGAGGACCAAGTCCTGGAGAGAATAAACCCGGTGGCATATCGTCTAAAACTTCCAGCATCAATGAGAATACCGTCTGTTTTTCACGTTTCCTTGTTAAAACCTGTCTATCACAGCTCCCGGTTTAACGCAGATTCATCCCGCGGGACAGGAGATGGGAGCGGGCATGTCCCTCCGGTCCCCGCTTCCCCCTGTCACTGCGGGACAGCCCGCGGGGCAGGAGATGGGAGCGGGGATGCCCCTCCGGTCCCGGCTTCCCCCTGACACCACGTGAATAGAAAAAAAACGCTATACAACCAGTTTCCGCCAGTATTCAGCTCCCTGCCGCGCGACCTCCCCACCGACGCCACCACCGCAACGGCAGTACTTTCTGGTACTATATTTAAAAATCGCCACGGTCTGAAGCGTAAGTGTCTGTGAGTGTGTGTAAGTGTCTGTGAGTGTGTGTAAGTGTCTGTAAGTGTGTGTAAGTGTCTGAGTGTGTGTGTAAGTGTCTGTGAGTGTGTGTAAGTGTGCATAAGTGTGTGTAAGTGTCTGTGAGTGTCTGTGAGTGTCTGTAAGTGTGTGTAAGTGTCTGTGAGTGTGTGTAAGTGTCTGAGTGTGTGTGTAAGTGTGTGTAAGTGTCTGTGAGTGTGTGTAAGTGTGTGTAAGTGTGTGTGAGTGTCTGTGAGTGTCTGTAAGTGTGTGTAAGTGTCTGAGTGTGTGTGAGTGTGTGTGAGTGTCTGTGAGTGTCTGTAAGTGTGTGTAAGTGTCTGTGAGTGTGTGTAAGTGTGCATAAGTGTGTGTAAGTGTGTGTGAGTGTGCAGGGCCCCGCCACCCCCCCACAGCACAATGACTTCCCACCCCCCGCCCCGGGCCCTAACACCCACCTACCTTTCCCCCCGCGCTGCACCAGGCCATCCTACCAGCCCACACAAGTTAGATTTTCCACTGACTTGGAGCAGTATATACAGTATTTGTAAGGGTGCATTATTTATTAATACAGTATATAGCTATAAATTGGTCCTTTAGAAGTGGGAATTTTTGTGAGTTGTGATAACTTTTTATATTTAAAGAGTGTTTAATGCTCCTCCTTTTAGTTTAAGCTTGTATAGAATGCAGTGTGTGTGCAGTGTGCAGTGTGTGTGCAGTGTGTCAGTGTGTGCAGTGTGAGCAATGAGCAGTGTGTGTGCAGTGTGCAGTGTGTGTGCAGTGTGCAGTGTGTGTGCAGTGTGTCAGTGTGTGCAGTGTGAGCAATGAGCAGTGTGTGTGCAGTGTGTCAGTGTGTGCAGTGTGAGTAATGAGCAGTGTGTGGGTGCAGTGTGCAGTGTGTGTGCAGTGTGTGTGCAGTGTGTGCAGTGTGTCAGTGTGTGCAGTGTGAGCAATGAGCAGTGTGTGTGCAGTGTGCAGTGTGTGTGCAGTGTGCAGTGTGTGTGCAGTGTGTCAGTGTGTGCAGTGTGAGCAATGAGCAGTGTGTGTGCAGTGTGTCTGCAGTGTGTCAGTGTGTGCAGTGTGAGCAATGAGCAGTGTGTGTGCAGTGTGTGTGCAGTGTGTGTGCAGTGTGTGTGCAGTGTGTCAGTGTGTGCAGTGTGAGCAATGAGCAGTGTGTGTGCAGTGTGCAGTGTGTGTGCAGTGTGTGTGCAGTGTGTCAGTGTGTGCAGTGTGAGCAATGAGCAGTGTGTGTGCAGTGTGTCAGTGTGTGCAGTGTGAGCAATGAGCAGTGTGTGTGCAGTGTGCAGTGTGTGTGCAGTGTGTGTGCAGTGTGTCAGTGTGTGCAGTGTGAGCAATGAGCAGTGTGTGTGCAGTGTGCATTGTGTGTGCAGTGTGCAGTGTGTGTGCAGTGTGGCAGTGTGAGCAATGAGCAGTGTGTGTGCAGTGAGTGTGTGCAGTGTGTGCAGTGTGCAAAAAAAACAGGAGCCACGGGAAAACCGCGTTATAACCGAATCGCGGTATAACAAGGCGCGTTATAACGGGGTTTAGCTGTATATATATATATACACATATATATTTATTTATATTCATGTATTTATTTATTTATTTAGATTTATTTATTAATTGTGGGGCTGCTGTGCGAGAATTTTTTTTATTGTGGGTAGCAGGGGTGGGTGAAGGGGGTATTTGGCCCTTGGTGTGAGTTGAGGACTTGCGGGGGGGTTGCGGGTGCACTTAACCCCTTCACGACCGTAGCAGTTAATACCGCTACGGTCGTGAAGGGGTTAAGTGCACCCGCTACCCCCCCGCAAGCCCTAAACAACCACCGTTGGGGCTAATACCCCCTTCACCCACCCCCGCTACCCACAATAAAAAAAAATCACACACAGCAGCAGCACAATTAATAAATAAATCTAAATAAATAAATAAATACATGAATAGAAATAAATACATTTAAAATACATTTTTATTCATAGTGTAGATGTGCAGGGGGTCTCCGGAGCTGAACCGCTGTGGTTTTATGTCAGGGGACACCCTGCTTCCTGAGATACAGCCCCCTTTAGGGGGTGCCGGTATCCCTCTGCTTGGTTTACAGGCCGCGGTCACGTGATCGGGACCTTTAAATGCAGAGGGATACCGGCACCTCATAAAGGGGCCTGTATCTCGGGGAGCAGGGGGGTCCCCGGACCTGAAACCAACGCGGTTCAGCTCCGGAGACCCCCTGCACATCTACACTATGAATAAAAATGTATTTTAAATGTATTTATTTATATTCATGTATTTATTTATTTATTTAGATTTATTTATTTATTGTGCTGCTGCTGTGTGTGAATTTTTTTAATTGTGGGTAGTGGGTAGTGGGTGTTGGTGTGGTTATTTACACGGGATCCCCCTCCCCCTCCCCACATTTACATACAGTACACTGAACTCACAGAAACACAGGCAGGGAGATTTAACCGACACAATAGGGGGAGGGGGGCTTACATAGATTAGTCAAAGCAGGGAAGCTTAGCAGACACAATAGGGGGAGGGTTTTTTACATAGATTACAGTCAAGGCAGGGAAGTTTAACACACACAATAGGGGGAGGTTTTTTTACATAGATTAGTCAAGGCAGGGAAGTTTAACACACACAATAGGGGGAGGGGGTCTTACACAGTTTACAGTCAAGGCAGGGAGGTTTAACACACACATTAAAATTATGTATTTAATGTATTTATTGTTTATTCTGCCTTAACCCTTCATTGCCTTAGCGGCTATCAGCTATGGTAATGAAGAAACATTTCTGTATTTTTAATAATATTGTGCAGGAGCAGGGGGTCCCCTGAGCATTAATTTCTGGCTCAGGGAACCCCCTGCTCACTGTACAATATTATTAAAATACAGAAATGCTGCTTCATTACCATAGCACATAGCCGCAAAGGTAAAGAACGATTCTTTATTGATGTGTGTGTTTAATTCATACTGTAGATGTGCAGAGGGTCTCCGGAGCAGAAACTTTTGGTTTTAGGTCCGGGGACCCCCTGCTCCCCGAGATACAGGCCCCTTTAGGGGATGCCGGTATCCCTCTGCTTGGTTTACATGCCGCGGTCACGTGATCGGGACCTTTAAATGCAGAGGGATACCGGCACCTCATAAAGGGGGCTGTATCTCGGGAAGCAGGGGGTCCCCAGACCTGAAACCAACGCGGTTCAGCTCTGGAGACCCCCTGCACATCTACACTATGAATAAAAATGTATTTTAAATGTATTTATTTATATTCGTTTATTTATTTAGATTTATTTATTTATTTTTTGGGCGGCTGCTGTGTGTGAGTTTTTTTTATTGTGGGTAGTGGGGGTGGGTGAAGGATGTATTAGCTCCAACGGTGGTTGTTTAGGGCTTGCGGGGGGGGGGGGGGGGTAGCGGTAGGGGATAACCCCTTCATGACCGTAGCGGTATTAACTGCTTCGGTCGTGAAGGGGTTAAGTGCACCCGCAACCCCCCGCAAGTCCTAAACTCACACCAAGGGCCAAATACCCCCTTCACCCACCCCCGCTACCCACAATAAAGCGGGCACGGTGGGTTAACCCCTTCATTGCCTTAGCAGCTATCAGCTATGGTAATGAAGCAGCATTTCTGTTTTTTTAATAATATTGTGCAGGAGCAGGGGGTCCCATGAGCATTAATTTCTGGCTCAGGGAACCCCCTGCTCACTGTACAATATTATTAAAAATACAGAAATGCTGCTTCATTACCATAGCACATAGCCGCAAAGGTAAAGAACGATTCTTTATTGATGTGTGTGTTTAATTCATACTGTAGATGTGCAGAGGGTCTCCGGAGCAGAAACGTTTTGGTTTTAGGTCCGGGGACCCCCTGCTCCCCGAGATACAGGCCCCTTTAGGGGGTGCCGGTATCCCTCTGCTTGGTTTACAGGCCGCGGTCACGTGATCGGGACCTTTAAATGCAGAGGGATACCGGCACCTCATAAAAGGGGCTGTATCTCGGGAAGCAGGGGGTCCCCAGACCTGAAACCAACGCGGTTCAGCTCCGGAGACCCCCTGCACATCTACACTATGAATAAAAATGTATTTTAAATGTATTTATTTATATTCGTTTATTTATTTAGATTTATTTATTTATTTTTTGGGCGGCTGCTGTGTGTGAGTTTTTTTTATTGTGGGTAGTGGGGGTGGGTGAAGGGGGTATTAGCTCCAACGGTGGTTGTTTAGGGCTTGCGGGGGGGGTAGCGGTAGGGGTTAACCCCTTCATGACCGTAGCGGTATTAACTGCTTCGGTCGTGAAGGGGTTAAGTGCACCCGCAACCCCCCGCAAGTCCTAAACTCACACCAAGGGCCAAATACCCCCTTCACCCACCCCCGCTACCCACAATAAAGCGGGCACGGTGGGTTAACCCCTTCATTGCCTTAGCAGCTATCAGCTATGGTAATGAAGCAGCATTTCTGTTTTTTAATAATATTGTGCAGGAGCAGGGGGTCCCATGAGCATTAATTTCTGGCTCAGGGAACCCCCTGCTCACTGTACAATATTATTAAAATACAGAAATGCTGCTTCGTTACCATAGCACATAGCCGCTAAGGTAAGGAACGAGTGTTTATTTATATATGTGTTTTATTTATACTGTACATGTGCAGAGGGTCTCCGGAGCAGAAACGTTTTGGTTTTAGGTCCGGGGACCCACTGCTTCCCGAGATACAGGTCCCTTTATGGGGTGCCGGTATCCCTCTGCTTGTTTACATGCCGCGGTCACGTGATCGGGACCTTGAAATGCAGAGGGATACCGGCACCTCATAAAGGGGGCTGTATCTCGGGAAGCAGGGGGTCCCCAGACCTGAAACCAACGCGGTTCAGCTCCGGAGACCCCCTGCACATCTACACTATGAATAAAAATGTATTTTAAATGTATTTATTTATATTCGTTTATTTATTTAGATTTATTTATTTATTTTTTGGGCGGCTGCTGTGTGTGAGTTTTTTTTATTGTGGGTAGTGGGGGTGGGTGAAGGGGGTATTAGCTCCAACGGTGGTTGTTTAGGGCTTGCGGGGGGGGTAGCGGTAGGGGTTAACCCCTTCATGACCGTAGCGGTATTAACTGCTTCGGTCGTGAAGGGGTTAAGTGCACCCGCAACCCCCCGCAAGTCCTAAACTCACACCAAGGGCCAAATACCCCCTTCACCCACCCCCGCTACCCACAATAAAGCGGGCACGGTGGGTTAACCCCTTCATTGCCTTAGCAGCTATCAGCTATGGTAATGAAGCAGCATTTCTGTTTTTTAATAATATTGTGCAGGAGCAGGGGGTCCCATGAGCATTAATTTCTGGCTCAGGGAACCCCCTGCTCACTGTACAATATTATTAAAATACAGAAATGCTGCTTCGTTACCATAGCACATAGCCGCTAAGGTAAGGAACGAGTGTTTATTTATATATGTGTTTTATTTATACTGTACATGTGCAGAGGGTCTCCGGAGCAGAAACGTTTTGGTTTTAGGTCCGGGGACCCACTGCTTCCCGAGATACAGGTCCCTTTATGGGGTGCCGGTATCCCTCTGCTTGTTTACATGCCGCGGTCACGTGATCGGGACCTTGAAATGCAGAGGGATACCGGCACCTCATAAAGGGGGCTGTATCTCGGGAAGCAGGGGGTCCCCAGACCTGAAACCAACGCGGTTCAGCTCCGGAGACCCCCTGCACATCTACACTATGAATAAAAATGTATTTTAAATGTATTTATTTATATTCGTTTATTTATTTAGATTTATTTATTTATTTTCTGGGCGGCTGCTGTGTGTGAGTTTTTTTTATTGTGGGTAGTGGGGGTGGGTGAAGGGGTATTAGCTCCAACGGTGGTTGTTTAGGGCTTGCGAGGGGGGGTAGCGGTAGGGGTTAACCCCTTCATGACCGTAGCGGTATTAACTGCTTCGGTCGTGAAGGGGTTAAGTGCACCCGCAACCCCCCGCAAGTCCTAAACTCACACCAAGGGCCAAATACCCCCTTCACCCACCCCCGCTACCCACAATAAAGCGGGCACGGTGGGTTAACCCCTTCATTGCCTTAGCAGCTATCAGCTATGGTAATGAAGCAGCATTTCTGTTTTTTTAATAATATTGTGCAGGAGCAGGGGGTCCCATGAGCATTAATTTCTGGCTCAGGGAACCCCCTGCTCACTGTACAATATTATTAAAATACAGAAATGCTGCTTCGTTACCATAGCACATAGCCGCTAAGGTAAGGAACGAGTGTTTATTTATATATGTGTTTTATTTATACTGTACATGTGCAGAGGGTCTCCGGAGCAGAAACGTTTTGGTTTTAGGTCCGGGGACCCCCTGCTTCCCGAGATACAGGTCCCTTTATGGGGTGCCGGTATCCCTCTGCTTGTTTAAATGCCGCGGTCACGTGATCGGGACCTTTAAATGCAGAGGGATACCGGCACCTCATAAAGGGTGCTGTATCTCGGGAAGTAGGGGGTCCCCGGACCTGAAACCAACGCGGTTCGGCTCCGGAGACCCCCTGCACATCTACACTATGAATAAAAATGTATTTGAAATAATTTTTAATGTGCCGATGTTTGCGCAGAGAGAGCAGCGGTTCTCTCTCTGCTGCAAACACATCTCGCCAGGGGATGGCCTATAGTATCATTGATGTGCATATACAGTACTGTATGTGTATGTTAGGGTTTATAGTGGTTGTTGTTATACAGTATATACTGTATATATTCAGTATATACTGCATTACAATTCATGAATTTCTCGGCTTCAAAGACAACAGCTCGCAAACGCCCTTATGTGTTTTTACACGGCATTGCAGTATTGCAGCCAGCGGGAATAAAATGCTTAAATCATGGGCGCGAAAGAACACAATACACCCCGGGAGAAAACGACACTAAACCGCACATCACCGGGATATTCCGAAATTCGCGGAGCTAGCCAAGTAAGAATAAAGTTGGTCGGTACTGTATTACGTTGAACAGCTGTGAGGACAATGTGGACCTTACCTTATACTTTAGTAAATTGGAAAAAGCACTTTCGACTAATATCCGATTATGGTGGGACATCACATCACTGGATAATTATCTTATCTCTAAAATGATACCGAGAGGGCTCCGTGTTATAAAGATGCCCTCATTTGGCTTTCCATCTAAAAAATTCGAATTAGAGTGGACCAAAATCCTGGATGAGTGCTCAATGAAACTGATGGATCTTATTATCAAAACTAAAGTTCAAGAGAGGAACATTGTCAAGAAGACGATCAATGATTTACAACAGAATCTTAATACCTTCAGGGATATGGAGGAGTTTGAAGCAATGGATGCCAAACTATCCCAATTTGTGGAGAAAATGGAAGATGAAATTATGACTAGAAAACAGGCAGAAACCACCGCCACTGAGGACACCGAATCCTCAAGATAACACACAGAAGAAAAATTCCAACAGGAAGACAGACCGTCCTAGAAAATCTACACCAAAGAAGTCAATCCTGAAGAAATATTCAGAAGCCTCAAGTCTTTCGGATGTCTCGCATAGTGACACTCGTCCATTAACCGTCTCTTTCTCCACAGATGAAGACACGGATAGGTGTCGAGAAGATACGGACTATGAGGCACGACATAGGAGACATGAAGCGTCTACATCTTATGACCTTAGGAGTTCCAAGAACTCAAAAAAACACCAAAAAGGATTAGGCGCTCGTCCAAAAGAAGGGGCGCAAAAGAGAAGAAAGTTGGACTCTTGACCTCTAATGATAATGTTTTGAATATATCAGGTATAGAACTGACAGAGGGAGAGATGACTGTGTTGAGCAAAGGGTTGAATTTTGCGATTAGGGGTGATTTTGATCTGTTCAGCACAGTCATTGACCTTCAAAAATATGTCAGAAAATTGTCTCTTAAAAAATTCTTTCTTTCCAGCAAGCTGGGATAGGGGGCGCCCTCCGCCGGACAGCCTGGACAATATTTGCCCAGGCTCTCCCGCTGACGATGCACACAGCGGCAGACTATCATTTAGAGAATACACTGTACTTCAAGACATGAAGGATTTACTTAGAGAACAGGATACCAATGAGTTACAGTCTCCAGATTTGGCGGAACAATTCAACTTCCTGACGACAGTAAACAGACTGACTTCAAAAGCAGGTCTGTTTTCTGTCCTTCTTTTTCAAAAGGACCACATCTGGAGACCTTTGAGAGATTGGTAGAGAAGGATCTCCAAACTCTAGCTAGGGGGTTTACTTTCTCCAAATCAGCTTACGATAATATCTCTAGAGAGGAACGCCAATGTCTACATTCTCTCAAGAACAAAAAGGAGATTATAATCAAGAATGCAGACAAAGGAGGAGCAGTGGTGGTGATGCATATTGATGCCTATTATTCGTAAGCTCTCAAACAACTGAATAATAGGCAGGCATATTGTAAACTAGACAAGGATCCCATACAGCCCTACCTTGCTGAAATTCGGGATTTGATTGACCTGGGGAGAGAGTTAGGAGTTCTGTCTAATCAAGAATCCACATATTTATACAACCCTTTTCCCACGGTACCTATTTGTCACCATCTCCCAAAGGTCCATAAGTCTCTGGTCTGCCCTCCAGGCAGACCGATTATATCGAGCATTGGATCTTTGGGATATGGTCTATCTAGGTATGTGGATTATTTTTTACAGACCCTAGTAAAACAGCTTCCATCGTACTTGAGAGACTCTCTTGATTTACTTTCAGATATCCAAAATATCACATGGTCCAACACATATATGTGGATCACACTTGATGTGACCTCGCTATACACGATAATTGATCACACTATGGGCACTAGAGCAATTAGTCACTTTTTGAATTTTTCCAATATACACTTAGCACAGAGCACGTTTATTTTAGATTGTGTTATGTTTTTATTACAACATAATTACTTTTTATTTGATAAACAATATTATTTATAGATACAGGGCACAGCAATGGGCACTTCTTTTGCTCCTTCTTACGTGAACCTTTTTATTGGCTTTTGGGAAACTACTCACATATTCGGTGATATTAACCCTTTTAGAGAATATATAGTTTACTATCGTCGTTATATTAATTTGGTGTTGGGACTTACAGACACTTTTGGCCTTCTTTGAATATCTGGATGATAATGTATATAACTTAAAATTTACCCATATACATCATGATACCCAAATTGACTATTTGGATTTGCATCTTTATGTGGATTTAAATTTGAAAATACAGAAAATATCTACAGAAAGAAGAATTCACGAAACTCCCTCCTCAGAGCCAATAGTGCTCACCCCAGATCACTACTTAGGGGTATTCCCAAAGTACAGTTCATACTGTAGATTGAGGAGGATCTGTTCCACCGAAGAATCCTTCTCAGTAGAAGCTGAACAGCTAAGATTGAGATTTAAAGATCGGGGGTATAGTGACTCTGACATTGGGGCGGCCTTCGAACAGGCTCTTCAAACAGATAGAGCTGAATTACTAGACAAAGCAAAAACTGCTAAGCATAATAATAAAAAGGGGAAGGTAAACTCTCCGTTGCACATGAACAAAGATATACCATTATATATAACCACATTTTCTAAACAAGCCGATCAGATTAAAACCATCCTAAATAGACACTGGGAGATTTTGAGACTAGACAAAGACTTAGAAAGCTACCCTAAGTCCAACCCCAGGTTTGTTTTCAGAAAAGCAAGGACCATCGGGAGTCATATCTCACCAAGTATGTTTACCACGAAAATAGATACTATCAAGAATACCCCGAGGGGTTTCTTTAGATGTGGTAATTGTAACCTTTGTAAGTTTGGGACACCTATGAAATCCTTTAGAAATGTGCATACAGGTCAGAGACACCATATTGGTTCCTTTATAACATGTAACACAAACCATGTCATTTATATACTCAGATGTTCATGTGGTAGCGGTTACGTGGGAAGGACCATTAGAGCACTCAAAGTGAGAGTAGCTGAACATGTGAGGAGTATTAAAAATAAGGATGAAAGATTCCCTGTGGCACGCCATTTCAATCACTGTCCTGAAGGGTCATTAAGTACTTTTTTGTTTAGTGGGATAGAACATGTTCACACCAACGAGAGAGGAGGGGATAGAGAATCCCTCCTCATGTGCAAAGAGATGCAGTGGATATATGCCCTTGGGACGTTGGTACCCAAGGGTGTGAATATAGATTGGGAATTTAAACATTTTCTGAAATGATTCCTTTTTCTCTATTTATTTATAAGGATCATAATTATAGTCCTTCAGTTTGTGGACCAATTTGATGTAATGTCCAATAATATATTACTGTCCAGAACTGTAAATTTGTATGTAGTCGACAGTAGAGCTCTGTCTGATACCATTAGGATTCACATTTATTAAATACATACTACTACGCTTGGCTAATATAGAAGGTTATTAGAGTGTTCATGCTAAATACATGGATCTAGCCAGTTTATTCTGGTGATTAATATCTTTCTCTGTTACCTCTAGGGCACAAGACTATGTGGAATTACGCTGCATTATTCTACTGTTCTCTTCAATGGACCGCATATGCTCACACTGTCTGTATAGCAATAATTTTGTCATCCTGCTCATGCCTTTCCTCACTCTTTAGTATCATACAGCATCTATATGGACTATGAGTTGATATATTCATTAATATACCTCCGTGAGGTTGAGCATTTAGCTTGGAGCTATATCCATATATGGCTTTCTGTATGTTTCACTGTGTTGTCTCTTTCTCTCCTTAGCGGGACATTGTTTATTCTTCATATGGATTATACATTAATTATTTAATAGTCCTGATACACTGTATCTGGTGGGGATTCCTTAGACTTATCGTCTCAATAAGGGATGAGACCGTTTCACTCCGTTCCACTCTTCCACGTATCAGACCAGTTCGTTGTTTTAATGTACTTGTAGATTTATGTTTTTCATAAGTTATTTGTATATGTGATTTGTGTTTTCTGTATTTGTCTCCGCTTTGTTGTACAGGGTCCTCCGCTCCTATGGAGGGATGCGTCCCCCAACAGGTTGCTGGTTGGTTGTGTTAGTCCGCCAATCGCATTCGTCTGTGGGGATTTTCGCGCCACTTGGGGCGGGGGATCCTCTATAACTATGCGGGCAATATCAGACGCGAGCATACTCTTTGACAAAGGGCGTCCCGCCTGAAACGCGTCAGAGTATTTGATTGTGTGTCTCCTCGTATACTATGGATTAAAGTTTCTTCTTTTAACCTCACCGTCTGTGTTCAGCCCCCATCCTTCCTACAGTTGTGCTCCGCTTTTTCCGATTGGATCACCATCTTTGCTCTTGTAGTAGAATGGAGCAGGCTCTGTCTTCCGTCCTGGTTTTGGATGCTCCAACGGAGTGATTTCAGAATCGTTTTCTCTTTTTTTGATCCCTCCATGGCTCCGTTCTCTTTCTCACGGAGTAGCGCTGACGTCATAGGGGCGGTTCAGTGCAATGCGCATGCTCTTTGTGTCAGATGTCATGACGCCACCACGCTTTTGGGTGCGAAACAGAGTACTGAGCAGGGATTTAAAAAGACTGCAGGACACAAGTGAGTTTTACTCTTTGATAAAGTACAAAACGCGTAGGAGATTTTTCCTCTATGCTATTGTCTTTCTATTAAATTCTTTTTGCATTATATGGACCCTTCTCCTACGTTTTTTGGCGGTGCACTACTTTTCATTTCAACTCTCTGCAAGAGCAGGTCAGTGGTAACGCTACTCACAGCTTTAACAGAGAGTTCCAAAAAATAGACAATGATATAATGTAAGTGTAGGCTGCTGAGGTAAGCAACGAGGGGAATCAAAAACGTGGGTGTAACACGAATGTTGATGTAGATGGAGAAAACACTGTGAACTGCGTATTAGGGAAAGGGAGTTCCAATGGAAAAACGCTACCTGAGATCCTGAGAAAAAAGAGAGACTATGTCGGTACCTCTATGGATCCCTCTTGTAGCACTCCTCATAACGCAGCCCTGTTAGCAGCATAGACTAAAACGTCCTGGAAATCCACTGCACGGTCTCTCATCTCTGGCGTAGAGTTCCCGAGTGCCGGAAGTGCGTCATAGCACGTCCGGTCCGTCCGGAAAATCTTCCTCTCCTATGTAGACACGTGATTTCACGGGGGAGAATGTAGTGAATGCCAACACCCACGTACCCTCAGATCCTCAGCGCGTCTCTCCAATCAAGCAACGACAGCATAGGTAATGAAGATTGGAAGGTAGAATCGCCAAAGCCCCAAAAAAATGCACCATCAGCTCACCAAGTGGAGGGCTAAAAAAGTTTTAATAAGACTACATAAAATGAAAATAAGGAAACAAACAAAAGACTAATACATAACAACCTTACACGTTTCAGGCTCCTCAGAGCCCTTTCTCAAGGGGGATAATGGGGACTGAAGGTACATCTAATATATATAGCCCCTCCTGTTCAATTAACACACAGCTGGAATGGATTGATATTACATTAATTGGCTAGCTTTAACAGCTTATATGCCTGTAGATGTTAAGGCAACCAATGGGTATTAAAGGGAACATACCAAAATGCTTGATCATAATCAAAGTAATTAAAGAATAAGACAATTCATATAATTACAAAAACATAAAAAGACAATTCTTATGTTTGAGTATTTTCTCAGTGGTGCAATCCCATATAATAATGATAACGTTTATAAAGAGACATGGTATAGTCCATTAATACAAAGGGAAAGGGGGGAGGGGAAGAGGGGAAAGGAATTATAATAAGGGATTGATTGGGTGAAATGATAGGTTAACAAAGGGTAGTCATGGCAGTCATAAAAATAATGCTTAATGTCTATAAGACAAATAATCACATAATCACAAGAGATTGCTTTAAAATAAACATACATTACAGGGGCGGTGATAGAATTAATACACTTTACCGTAGAGAGGCCCACTGGATTTTTACACTCGATACATTAATTCCTAAAGGGTTGAATACAGAGTGGGACCTTAAATACTTTCTTTAACATGTTCATGAATTTAGATTCAAATTGCATAATGTTTATGAATATTTACATCTGGTTTTTCTATTCAGCATTTGTTATGACCAATATAGTTTAGTAATCCTGTTGTTTATTTTAAAGCAATCACTTGTGATTATGTGATTATTTGTCTTATAGACATTAAGCATTATTTTTATGACTGCCATGACTACCCTTTGTTAACCTATCATTTCACCCAATCAATCCCTTGTTATAATTCCTTTCCCCTCTTCCCCTCCCCCCTTTCCCTTTGTATTAATGGACTATACCATGTCTCTTTATAAACGTTATCATTATTATATGGGATTGCACCACTGAGAAAATACTCAAACATAAGAATTGTCTTTTTATGTTTTTGTAATTATATGAATTGTCTTATTCTTTAATTACTTTGATTATGATCAAGCATTTCGGTATGTTCCCTTTAATACCCATTGGTTGCCTTAACATCTACAGGCATATAAGCTGTTAAAGCTAGCCAATTAATGTGATATCAATCCATTCCAGCTGTGTGTTAATTGAACAGGAGGGGCTATATATATTAGATGTACCTTCAGTCCCCATTATCCCCCTTGAGAAAGGGCTCTGAGGAGCCTGAAACGCGTAGGGTTGTTATGTATTAGTCTTTTGTTTGTTTCCTTATTTTCATTTTATGTAGTCTTATTAAAACTTTTTTAGCCCTCCACTTGGTGAGCTGATGGTGCATTT
The DNA here is from genome assembly GCF_040206685.1 of Ascaphus truei. Classification (NCBI taxonomy): domain Eukaryota; kingdom Metazoa; phylum Chordata; class Amphibia; order Anura; family Ascaphidae; genus Ascaphus; species Ascaphus truei. The sequence continues at coordinate 411,532,463 of NC_134486.1, read as the reverse complement.
TTTTGGGGCTTTGGCGATTCTACCTTCCAATATTCATTACCTATGCTCTCTGCAAGAGCAGTCCGGCGTCAGATTTGCCGGTCCTCCTATTTAGGCTCAGCCCTTCCACCAGAAAGTTGGCTGAGCATAAACCTTGTGACGTTTGCCGGTCGCAAGCACCCTGCCTTGTCTCACCCTGACTTGCCTCATTTGCATTGGACTTCGCTGCTGTCTCTTATCCTCGACTCCGGCTTACTCTCTACCATTCTGTTCTCTCCTACCCACGACCTAGCTAAGTGACCCCTACGATCTGTATCTCTCCAACCCTAGACCTCGGCTTGACTCCTACCATCCTATATTCTCCTACCCTGACCCGGCTATCCACTACTACATACCTGCACACCAGACGCGACCTCGCAAATCTAGGTCAGTGTTTTCTAATCCCCACCTCAGCATTGCGTTCCTGTCCGCTTTGTGGCCATTATCCTTTCCACTTTCTCTCTCCTCCCCAGCATGTTTTCTCCTCTGTCCCCCCAGGATGTCTTTCTCTCTCTCCCCCAGCATATCTCTCTCTCTCTTCACCCCCCATCATGTCTTTCTGTCCCCTCTACATATCTCTCTCTCCCCCCAGCCATGTCTTTATTTTTTTACACTCTTTATATCATTATTTCTATCTGATATACCCTCATGTATTCATCTTATTAATTTCACCTCATGTCTATCTTTTCTCCCTCCCAAAGCCTCTCTTTCTTTCCCCAACTCAATTTTCTCACACATACTTTATTTCTATTCTTTAATACCCCTTCATACATATTTTTTTCACTGTTATGTATTTCTTTCTTCTCCTGTATTTTTTTCTTTGGTGCTTTTTTTTCTTCCTTTATAGATCTCTTCTTCACCTTTCATATCTGTTTCTCCCCCTGGTCTGTACCTTCCCTCACACTTCTCAGTTGATTGCTTCACCCTACTCGCCTCCCTGATGCTCCGCAAACTGAGTGCTCAGCAGAGAGGAAGGGATATCCCCATGTGCCTGCGTCCTGCATCTCAATGACTTGCAGGAAGGGGCCGGGCCCCTAAACCCACCTTGCCCAGGACAGCAGTACCGCTGTCTTTCCCTGTCGTCAGCCCTGATCAGCACATTATTTGAATCATATAATCTAATTATATAAGACACATAACATTTATTTGCATTTGCTGTTAGGAAACCTGTATATCTTAATTCAAATCTTAAACACATTTTTCTTTCTAAATTACAGTCTATTAATCTTTTGGAGGGTTCTATACCCACAAAAGAAGAAGGCGGTATTACAGGCCCAGGACATCTTCAGAGGTTATTCATATTTTGTTTGATGTGGAGCTTAGGTGCACTACTTGAACTAGAAAGCAGAGATAAATTGGAAGCTTATCTTAGAAGTCATGAAAGCAAGTTGGATTTACCAGAAGCAGGTCCAGGAATTCACCAACCAATGTTTGAATTTGGTGTCAATGAAAATGGTAAGAGGAAAAAAAATCAGTTCAACTTTTGGTTGGTTGGTTGATGTTTGCAATTCTGAATGGCAACAATTTTACAATGGCACCATCTGCCATTTCAATCAATAAAAACCTGATATCAGAATTCAGACTACAGCATATTATGGAGGTAAATAATGTAAATAATTAACAAAGCTAAGTGAAGTGTTGCCTGTTTTTTTTGTGCATTAAGTACAATACCTGAACATAAAATAAATATACAAACAAAAACAGAAAGGCCAGCGCATCATACAAAATGACACAACATGTTGTGCAATTCCTCTTATCTGCTCATGAAAAGGGGTCATTTAGTTAAACGCTTTGGCCAAAAGGTTATAAGCCTGCAGCCACGTCACGGCATGCCCAAATAAAATAAATATACTTTTCAAACAGGGAAAGTGTCTCAAAAGAAAAAAATAATTTTGGATTAATAAAACCAATGATGTTTTTAGCCAATATACACTCATATTATTACAGCTATTTATTTGTACATCTTTTTTCCAGGTGACTGGGAACACTGGAGTAAGAAGGTTCAACAATATTCTTATCCAACCGATTATGTTCCACAATATGCATCTATTTTAGTTCCAAATGTTGACAATGTTAGAACCCAGTTTCTAATAGAAACAATTGCAAAACAACATAAAGTAAGTTTTTAATTGATATTACTTGTATGAGAGAGAGAGAGAGAGAGAGAGAGAGAGGAGAGAGAGGAGAGAGAGAGAAAGAAGAGAGAGAAGAGAGAGATATTCCATGTGAAGGCCACTGCTAGGCATAGGTACTAGAAAAAGAAGACAGTCGCAGAATAGATGTGGTTTGATTTGTCTTTGATTAGCAAAGAAAAGAATCACAAGCTTTAGCCTGTCTAAATATTTTATGATATAAGTTTTAAGACTGTTATATTAATGTATACAATTTAGGATAGAATACAATATCTATAGAATATCTGGCAAATAACTTTTGGGGATTTTGTTTCAAGGGGGTAAGGGCATGTTTCATGTTGTTAACTAAGGCCCTGAAATGGAAGGAAAACTAACGTTTTATCAAATAGTTTGCATATGTTTTTGTCGACTCATAACATACACATAATTATCTTTAATCACCATGACATCCCCTTGTATAAGGCACACTGATTTAAAAGGGCAAAAGTGGAGCAATTCTGGGGCAAAAATAGTGTAAAACATACAGGACACCTACAAGTTCATATTGAACCCCCAAAATAGCCACAACATATATATAAGCGTATAAGTGTCACACAGGAGTGCTACTGAGCATGGCAATATATAGTTAAAACCAGAAACAGAACATGAAACACAGACAGAGCTCAGTGCACATCCAATGAAACCTATACACGGTACAGTGCCTAAATATATAGATATAGATATCTTTTGAATAAAATGGTCTTTTAGTTTAACTCTTTGGCCAAAGTGTTGTAAGCCCTTGAGCCCCTATACGGCAGACCACATCTCAAGGGTACCTAACAATAATATAAAATCTTAATAACCTGTGCATTACCAGGAAGAATGATTTATAATAAATCTGTCAAAATAAGTTGCATAGTTCTAAGTCTGATTGAAGCTCTTATTAACCTGTACATTACCAGGAAAAGCACTCTGTATTAGATTAGTCACAATCAATCTGCAAGCAAGCAATTTCCCCTGAGAGTGGGAGATGCAGTGGAGTGAGCTTTTAACCATTTAAAAGTGGGAGGGGTTGAGCTTCAAACTAGGGAGGAGGAGCCACCCTCCAATCAGCTAAGACCAGCTGAACAAGAATTGTAAAACATACAGGACACCTACAAATAACCACAACATATATAAGCGTATAAAAATAACCCAAAATAACCATAACATATATAAGCGTATAAGTGTCACAGAGGAGTACTACTGAGCATGGCAATATATAGTTAAAACCAGAGACAACATGAAACACAGACAGAGCTCAGTGCACAAAAATAGTGTACACGATGCATCAACCAAAAAAACCCTACTGATTTCAATGGTCTTTTTGCTTTGATACATATGGTGCAGTTATTTTGCCCCAGATTTGCTCTGCTTTTGCCATGATTCATACAGTATTGCTTGCGTGGTCAGTTTTGTGATGATTCTCAGATTTGTTTCTCCATTGCCCTAACGAGTAGCAGCTAGCTAGTCTTTGCAATGTTCCAAATACCTTTCATCAGTTTTATCCCACCTGCAGTATTTCTGAGACTATAACACATCTCCCACTCTAACTAACCATTTTCAGGTCTGGAAACCCTCTCTTTTTATATGGGTTCTCATCTGAAAGTGGACTTTATAGTCTGCCACATACTGTATACTCTTTTCTTTCATTGGAAATGTTGCAGAGAATTATTTCTCATAATACTACAATAGCTGCTGCAAGCACTTTTTTGTAAATGTAACTTTGATATGTGAATACTGTATGTGCAACTTGATGATCTCAGAACCTGCTTCTGCAACAATTATTTAGATTATTAGTTTACCATTATATACCCCATTGGCAACATTAGATTGCTACAATCAAAGTACAAGAAAGTTGTTTTTCCATTGCAGGCTGTTTTGCTAACTGGAGAGCAGGGAACTGCAAAGACCGTGATGATAAAAGCATATCTGAAAAAATTTGACGCTGAAACACATATTTCAAAATCATTAAATTTTTCTTCAGCAACAGAACCTATAATGTTTCAGGTAATTTAATTTATTTTCATATTTGAATAAATCCTAAAATATGAGGGGGATTTAGAAGTACGCTAAAATTCTTAATGTTTGTAACTTTAATTTCTATCGTTTGAAAGATCCACTTTTTTATGCTATACAGTACTATTAAGGGTTTTATGTCTTGCTGTTACATAATAAAGTAACATACTTACAATTAATGTGTGCATCAAATGGAATTGTTGTCTGAAAAATTAGTTCTTGTTTACTAATGGCATATCTATATCTATTTTTTTACGTAATAAAATCCTCTAGGTAATTTCCTTTAATCATTTAAATTCATCAGACCCATTTCAATGGGACTAAAGTATTATAACATACAGCTCAACCCCGTTATAGCGCGATCCGCTATAACGCGAATCCGCTTATAACGCGGTTTTAGCATGGACCCGAATTAAAAATTTTTTTTTTACATTTTTTAAAAAAAAATTTTGCACACACTGCACACACTGCACACACTGCACACACTGCACACACTGCACACACTGCACACTGCACACACTCTCACTGCACACACTCTCACTGCACACACTCTCACTGCACACTGCACACACTCTCACTGCACACTGCACACACTCACACTGCACACACTCTCACTGCACACACTCTCACTGCACACTGCACACACTCTCACTGCACACTCACACTGCACACACTCCCAGCACTCACTGCACACTGCTCACAGCACACAGCACACTCACAGCACACAGCACACTCTCACAGCACACAGCACACAGCACACTCTCACAGCACACAGCACACCACACTCAAACCACCCCTCCCACTTCCTACCTTTGGTGTCGGCTGCTGAGATCGGAGCGGAGCTGTCATCAGGAGGAGGGGGGGGTGTAGGTAGGAGGGGTGGATGCCGGTAGGGGGGGTGAGTGAAGAGCAGGCTGGGAGGGCCGTGGAGGGCGGGCGCGGAGGGCCGGTAGGTGTGGGGGCATCGGGGGGGGAGGAAGTGGATGCCGGTGGAGGGGCATGGAGGCCGTGGTGGGGGTGGGAGGTAAGGAGCAGGCTGCGGCTGGACTCGGAGGGCCGCTGCTGGGGGACGTGTAGGGCTTCCGGACACCTCTTCCTTCCTTCCTTCCTTCCCTCCTTCCTCCCTCCCTCCCTCCTGATCGGGCGCGCGGCGGCCATTTTTAAAAAAAATGAGCGCAACCCCGGTTCTAGCGCGGTCGGATCGGGTGGCCCCCGAGGACCGCGCTATAACGGGGTGGAGTTGTATTAAAATTTGGACACCTGTTTAGTACTTGATCAAACAGCAGTTGTTCGAATTTGTATCATATGAGTTATTTTGAAGGAAACTATTATGTATCAAAAATATTTTGCATTGTTGAATACATGAAGTAAAGATGTGTATCAGTTAACACAAAAGCAATATATACTCTCTGCTAGCACATACATTAGCAACCACATAACTTAACACAGACCCAGGATGCATACAACATCAGGCAAAGATTCCCAATGCTACGTCCAATATGACAAAAAAATATATAGTTAAATTCTGAACTGTTTGTCTTCTCATAAGTAAGTGTCAGTTAGTTAAACTCTTTGGCCAAAGCGTTATAAGCCGGCAGCCCCTTCAAGACATGGCCTCTTCCCAAACACTATATGTAAAATTTCTCATTTATCTCTGTAGTGGAGGGAGAAATGACTCAGGATGATCCTGTTGGAGGATAGATAGACATGCAGCCTCTCTGATTCCTGTTCTTTATCACAGTCCCACTTCTACTGTATGTAGAATTGATTCCAGGTTTTCTTCATGACAATTTGACACAGTGATGTCACAGAAAAGGAGCTTCCAGAAGAAATCAATCTTTTCTCAAGTCTCACTTAAAAAAAGAAAAACAGATACTTGTAGATGTGAGATTTGGTTAAAAAAAGATAGCAATTACCCAAATGAGACCCCTTAAACATGTCACTGGAGACTTCCAGGAGGCGTGCCTTCAAGATGGCTGTTCATCATTGTCACGGTAGCTTACAGGGTTATAATATACGCCAAATAACTGGGTTGAATTGAATACGACTGTGATATAATAAAGAGATTTTATTCCTTAAAAGAAAGGTGGACACACAATGTTGGACAAATAACAAACGGAATATATACACTTACGTAGGGAAGGGACAATGAAATAACCAGGATTCAGGTTAGGAGTTCATCAGGCATCAGGTATCATTCAGGTAAAATCACGAAGAACACTGGGCATAGAGCTTACAATCGTTTATATGTGATTTGGGCTCTATTCCTAACATTGGGACTCAGGTATTAGATGACAATTACCTGGGTCCAATTACCTTTTGCCAGCTAACATGGGAAGCAATCTGGTACCTGCCGCCAGGTAGCTGGCACATGCGCACAATCCCTCAATCAGGATCCCATTTCCCTAACCCCACTCTAAAGAGTTGGCGTCTACAAGTCTGCCAGATGGGGATCTGGGCCAGGGAATCCTGACTGGAGGTGTGAATTATGGCACTTCACGTGAAAGGCCATGTCCCTCTTCATCTCCACCCTGTATACACAATCTGGGGGGTTGAGCCTTTAATCAGTGGTCTTTCTGTAGACACACTGTCGCCCCCTGACCATTAACATTCCTTAAGGGCCAGTAACTTTTGCGGGCTTTACTGTAGGCATAAAATATAGCGAACTTACAATATTTTATATACATCAAAATTTTCCATTCGGCTGGGCCGAGTGGGCTAAAACTTGCCATGCCCTCATGCCGGAGGGGACTCTCCACGGTGGCCAATTTTCAGCTCGCTGCGACCCACCAAACCGGAGATACAATATTGGATTTTAAAACCACATGTTGCACAGATTGCATTTCTCTGCCATTCGAGTCAATGGCAGAAACACAATTTAGACAGGTAACCATACTCCGTTCGGTTGATCGGAGAGGGCTGGAAATTGCCATGCAATCATGCTGGAGCTGTGGCTGCATGGTGGCCAAATCCCAGCCCTCTAGTTCTTACCGATCCGGAGATAATGGCTTCATGTTTTTACACTTTCGCACTTGAGGTTTTAAAACCTAGCGACACTTTCTCGTGGCCATTGCCCGTCGGACCTGGTTGGGGTCAAGTAAGGGGGTTCCCATGAGCTAGGGGCAAGAAGAATTGGACCGCTAGCTGCCCCAGAACCAAAGTTATGATTTTAATATGTATGAACTTGGCCGTGACCAAGTTCCCACGGTAATTTAACGATCAAAGCTCGTTCTTTTTTTTTTTTTTTTTTTTTACTTAAATTTTTATTAAACATTTTTTTTTTCATACAAAAGAAAAATTAACAAAACATATAACATATAAAAGGGGGGATAGGGGAGGGGGGGATAGGGGAGGGGGGGAAGGGATAGCATTTGTAAAAATATAGCATTGTACACAACAATTTAACTGTCACATATATCACTCTGTTCCAAGTATTCTAATCTATGTATGGGGATATACCTGCATGGCGAAACCAAGGAGCCCAAATCTCAGAGAATTGTGAGGTCGAGCCATTCAGATAGGCTGAGAGTTTTTCCATATAAACTATATGCCAGATTTTATTGTTTATTTGGTTTAAGGATGGGGGGGGCAGGTTGTTTCCAATTTTTGGCAATTGTACACCGTGTAGCATTTAACATTTGGGTTAGTACTCTAGCTTTTTTTCGGGGAATATTGGCTATTGGCTTGCCTAACAATATATATACTGGGTCATGTGGGACAGTGATTTCTAGGATCTTGTGTATTAAGGTGAACACCTCTGTCCAAGTTTGTTGAATTTTGGGACATGACCAGAATATATGCAGAATATCCCCAACTTCGCCACAACCACGCCAGCATAGTGGGGAGACCCCTGGGAGAAAAGAGTGCAGTTTGGCAGGAGTCATGTACCATCTGTATATTAACTTGTAAATATTCTCTTTTATTACAACGCACGATGAATTTTTGGAGGCAGCTTCCCAGATGTCTTTCCAAGTATCGAGATCTATACAGACATTAAGATCTTTTCCCCAGGATACCATATAGTTATCGGGGGTTTGGTTGCTCTTGATAGAGGATAAACTTTGATATACTCTGGAGGTAATGCCCTTCATATGGGGCTGGTGTAGACACCAGTCTTCAAATAAAGTCAAAGCCTGGGGTTGACCTGATTTGTAGACTGATTGGATATAATGCCTAACCTGGAGAAATCTGAAAAAGTCGGCCGTGGGGATGTCATAATTCGTTTGTAAAGAAGCGAATGGGGGGACTTTCCCTTGAGTGAGAATATCCTTGACTCTCGTGAGTCCTTTTTGAACCCAGGTATGGGAGAGCGGGTTTTCTGTGTAAAAAGGAAGGGAGGGGTCAGAGAATAGGGGTTGCATGAGGGAAGGGGAACCAGTTAGTTGAAACTTGGATTTGAGGGAGTCCCAGAGATTACAGGCAAAGGATATCACCGGGTTCTTGAGACTCTCGGGTGGTCTAGACTTTTTGTTGAGCCAGAGAAGATTTTTTATTTTGCATGGGGAACAGATCAAATCCTCTATCTCGACCCACCTCCTTTCGGTTGGGTTTGAATGCCAGCTAACAAGTTGCCCTAATTGAGCTGCTCTATAGTAGTTTTGTAAGTTCGGAAGAGCTAAGCCTCCTTCTAATTTGGACTTATAAAGAATATCTTTGCGGACTCTAGGTCGCCTGTTTTGCCAGACAAATTTCAAAATTTTCTTCTGAATATTGTTTAGATCTTTCTGACAGATTTTAACCGGGAGAGTTTGGAAGAGGTAGAGGAGTCGAGGTAAAATGTTCATTTTAATAGTGGTTATTCTCCCAAACCAGGATATTATATATGGGTTCCAATTGGCTAAGTCCTTGACTATCTGCTCAAAAAAGGATTTAAAATTTGCGTTGTATAGGGTCGAATAATGTTTTGTTAGTTGAACCCCTAGATATTTAATATGGTTCGCATTCCATTTAAAGTCAAAATTTAGTTGGAGTAATTTTACTAATTCTTTAGGGAGGTTTAAACTAATGGCCATGGATTTGGAATGGTTAATTTTATAACCTGAAAGTGAGCCGAATTCTGATAATACATGGAAAAGGTTAGGGAGGGATGTGAGGGGTTTTGAAAGTGTCAATAGAATATCGTCCGCAAAAAGAGCTATTTTGAATTCTTCCTGGCCAACAGAAATACCCGCAATATTGGGGTTCATCCTTATCTGGCATGCTAATGGTTCTATGGCTAAGGCAAACAATAAAGGTGAGAGCGGACAACCCTGCCTGGTTCCATTTAACATTGGAAAGGGGTCAGACAGAGAGCTGTTCGTCCTTACAGTGGCCGTTGGTGTGGAGTATAGTGTGTTTATACTATTTAAAATTTTGGCTGTGAATCCCATCTGCGAAAGCGTAGCTGACATAAACTGCCAATCTAATCGATCGAACGCTTTTTCAGCGTCTAAAGAAAGTAATAGAGAAGGGCACTTCGTGAGATTTGCTACGTGTATTAGATTCACTGTCCTCCTTGTGTTATCAAGGGCTTGTCTGCCCAGGACAAACCCCACCTGGTCCGGATGAACCAATTTAGGGAGGATACGATTTAATCTGTTGGCCAGAATCTTTGCGTATAGTTTTAAATCTGTATTTAATAGCGAAATAGGTCTGTAGCTAGAGCACAGCAGGGGATCTTTCCCCTCTTTGGGGATTACCACTATGGTAGCTTGAAGCATGTCTCTAGGAGGGGGAGCGCCTAGTGTCATCTCATTGAAGACTTTGGTAAGAAATGGGAGGAGAGTTGTGGAATATTTCTTGTAATAAAGATTAGAGAATCCATCCGGACCAGGGGCCTTCCCAATTTTCAGGGATTTTATTGCTTCCATAATTTCCAGGGGCTCTATAGTTTTTTCAAGGTTTGTGATGTCGTTTGGGTCTAGAGTAGGGAGTCGGCATTTTGCTAGATAATTTCGAATTTTTTTTGCTCTTTTCTCTTTAGCCGAGTCTCCCACTGGGCCTGGTAGATTGTAAAGGGATGTGTAGTAATCCCTAAATGCATCACTTATGATTTTGGGGTTGTGAGATACTGAGCCATTTTTAGTGTAGATGTTGTGAATTTTAGCCTTAGCTTGTTTTTGCTTTAATTTGCGTGCCAACATTCTATCTGCTTTATTACTTTTTTCATAGTACTTCTGTTGAGTCCATCTTATAGCTCTTTCTGCGTTTGACACTAACAAAAGGTTTAGTTCGCCCCTCACTGAGATTATCTGCCTGTAATTTTTCCGAGATGGATTTGACTTGTGGGTAGATTCTAGTTCTGATAATTTTTGTGTTAGTGTTTCAATTTGTTTTGTTTTTTCTTTTTTTTTCTGAGAAGCCAGGGCAATCAGTTTGCCTCTTATCACTGATTTGTGGGCCTCCCAAAGGGTAAAAGAGGAAACCTCTGGGGTATTGTTTAATTCAAAGTATTGGGCCAGTTCTTTTTCTATTAGTTGGAGATTTTGTGGGTTCAGTAGTAGGGATTCATTCAAGGACCACGACCTTGTTTTATTTTTGGACGTGAGGCCAGCCAATTTGGTTATAAGCGTAGAGTGGTCTGACCAAGCAGAGGGGGCAATTACTGCTGAGGAAATATTATTGCTAATTTGTTGGTCTATTAGGATATAGTCAATTCGAGAATAGCTATTATGGGGGTGAGAGAAAAAGGAGAAATCCTTTACACTGCTATTGACTAATCTCCAGGAGTCTACCAACAATAGATCCTTGGTCATAGATACAAGTCCCCGAGTGGAGGGGGCTATTTTTTGTGGCGGGGGGGGGACTGGGAGATTTATCTAGATTTGGGTCCATAATTGCGTTTAGATCTCCTGCTAATATTAGAAGGCCTTTCTGGACAGAGAGAATTAAATTTGTTAGTTCCTGGAAAAAGGATTCTTGATTTTCATTGGGGGCATAAGTGTTGACTATTGTTATATCAGTGGAGTCCAGTGACCCTGTGATAATTAGAATTCTCCCAGCGAGATCATTTTTAATTTTGTCTACTTTGAAGTTTAAATTTTTATGGAAAAGTGTTGCTACGTCATTTTTTTTCGTGGGAGCTGATGAGTGGTAGATTAGGGGGTAGTCATTGCTGAACAGCAGCGACTGATCCTCTTTTTTCAAATGAGTTTCTTGTAGCAAGATTATATCTCCTGCCAGTCTTTTGGCTTCCGAGAGAGCAATACGTCTCTTTCGGGGGGTGTTTAAGCCCTTGGTGTTTTGGGATATTATATTAATCGGCATGGTGGTGGTTCAAGGTTCTATAATACAAATGAACAGAGTGATAACTTACATACAGCCGAAGAGTTGGTACATCCGTCTTTGGAAACAATCTGGTATGGAAACATATACAACGAAAGATATACATATTATTACATGGTAGTGGCAAATGCTTGCAAAACTTGGAAGAGGGGAGGGATAGAGAGGGAGGGGAGGGGTAAACCGAGGACCCCGGCTTCCAAACATTGTTTGGGGGGACCAGCCATGGTAGGACCCGTGGTGCAAGTCTCTCGCACTCACAGGTTAAATGAACGTGAGGGGGGCGGGCAGTGGCCCAGCGGCACGCCGCCGCAGTGCTCCTTTGTTTAGGAGCTAAACTTTCGAAAAGGGAAAACAAAATCACCCCATAGAGTACGGGGTGGGTTGTGTGTGTGATCTTACACATCAGGGAAATAAAAGCAAGAATGGGGGGCATTAAACGTTATAACTGTTTACAGCAACATGTCTTTTCTCAATTTTAAAAGCACTGAGTAGGGTTGACTGGCAACTATAGTTTGGCAGACTCTGCATTCGTATTTTACAGGGGGAGAGGGATAAATAACATGGAAAAATTACCTAAAATGTAACCTTTAATATTTTAACCTGTAATAGAGAATTGGTAGCTGAACTTTTGGAGACCAATTCTATTATAGACAACATATAAACTTATATTACAAATACAATTTTGTCTAGAAAACAGTTCCAAACAAACATTGTATGTCAGTCCTTTTAAGTGTTCGGGTTAGTTCAAACTGATTGTCCAACTTTGAATGATTCGAACTTGTAGGTAACTTGGGAGAATAGTTTCACAATGAACAAGGAAATAACCTAGATTTTAGGACTTGTCGTGGTCATTGTGGCTTGACCGAGTTGGTCGATGTGTTCCAGGTACCTCAAATGTTGGTTAGTTTTTAGGTGGGTTACTGGAGTGGGCCACGTCTCGGTGAGTACCTTAAGTCCAGACCACGTTGTGGCTTGTCTGCCATCTTAAATGGGTGTTAAGTAAGTATCCAGCTCTAGTTCTTCAAGTGGGTTGGGTGTTTGTTCGCCCAGAGGTTGGTGTTTTCACCCATGCCTGGCGTTGTGCCTTAGGTGAATGACGAGGCTTTTGAGAGGCCTCCGGATCCTCTGGTTCGAGTAAGCCCAATGATCGTAGTTTTTCCTCACCTTCTTCAGGTGAGAGTAGGATGTACATCGTCTCTTGATGGGTGGACAAAATTTTGCACGGGAAACCCCAGCGATAGCGGATTTTATTGTTCCGCAGTGAGTTGGTGATCTGCGTGAACATTCTCCGTTTATTCAGCGTGGTTTGAGCCAAGTCCGGGAAGATGAGGAGTGGAACATTATCCTGCTCAATCTTTGGGGTGGTTCTAGCGGCTCTCAGTATTTCTTCTTTAATACGGAAATAGTGTAAGCGAGTGATCACATCTCGTGGCTTTGCTGGGTCTAGGCCTTTCGGTCTAGGAAGCCTATGGGCTCTGTCCATCTGAAGTTTTTCATCCGATGTTTCGGGTAACAGGGACATGAAAAGCCGAGTGAGATATGCGTCCAGTTGGGCGTTGTCCACTTCTTCCGGGATACATCTGATCCGCAGGTTATTGCGTCTTGACCGGTTCTCCGTATCTTCCAGTTTATCGAAAATCGTTTTGACTTGAGTTTTTAATTCCTCGATATCTTGCGCTTGGGACTCCTGTGCAAGGGCGGTGTTATCCACCTTCTCCTCCTAGTCCACAATGCGGTCTCCTATGGACGCAATCTCCTCTCTGATGCTGCGGCGGAAGCTCTGCATCTCAGAGTGGAAAGAGCTTTTTAGTTCTTGTATAAACACCATCATTTCTTTGCGGGTAAGTGGAGCGTCCGACTCTTCTCCCGAGTCTAGATCTGAGTCTGCGTCTCCGCCTGCGGTAGACACTTCTTGATCTTTGGTATTTTGTTTTTTAAAGAAAAGGGATGCCTCACGCCGGGCCGCCGTTTTTTTTTGTTTAGTGGGTGGCATGTTTGTTGTTTTTACTTAGTAAGTTTTTGGCTTTGAATAGAGCTGAGTATATTTAGGTGATGTTAAAAAAAAACAAAATTAAGTTGGAATAAGCCCCCTCATTCCAATGGGGTCCTGATCACACACACATTGGTAGCAGTGCCATGATTGCTTTTTATTGAGCCTTTGTTCTTTGGCACCAGTGGGAGGTTTATAGAAGATGTTGGGGCTCACAATGAGGGTAAGTTGTAGGGGAGGGAGAGTGAGTGGTTTTCATTAGCACTTTCAGGTGTATTGAGTGCTGTGGGTGGACCAAGATGGCCGCCAGTCACCTCTCAGCACTGTTTGTGCAGGCTGGGTGGACCAAGATGGCCGCCGGCCACCTCCCAGCACTGTTTGTGCAGGCTGGGTGGACCAAGATGGCCGCCGGCTGCCTCCCAGCAGGGCTGCACCGAATGGTGAGTCTCTTTCCCTTTGATTACCCCCCCTCCCAAGGATCTCACAGGGCCCCGGAGCCACACCGGAAGGTACCTGCTCCGGTCAAGCTCACCTCCGGTCAGCAGCCGTCAGATCACAGGCGCGTGGGGATGGTTGTGTGAGGAAGTGGGGGCAGCGACCCCCCCCCCTGTCTGCTGCAGCAGCGCACCTCTGGCCTGCAAGGTAAGGCGCGTGGTGGTCGGGAGAGGGCTATGGTAAGTCCCTGCCTTTTGATTGCGGGGTTCCCCCCTACCTCCTTCTCCTTTGTGGGGCTCTGAGATCGGTGGTTTACCTCTGCCACGCGATCCCGGCGGCCATCTTGGATCACCCAGGAGGCAAAGGGGGGACCCGTGGGCGGTTGAATTTCTCCCGATTTCTCCTGATTATCACGGTTGGGGCTGTCCAGAGACCCCTCCGTCTGTCTCCCGAACCCGTGAGTGGCCTTTTTTATTATTTTTCCCCTGATTTTAAGGGGTTTTCTCCGGCTCTTGTGTTGTTTTTTTGGGAGAGCAGAGCAATCTGCGGATGACACGCTCAGCCTCCTGGCCACGCCCCCCAAAGCTCTTTCTTTGAGGTTGTAACTATTTTCGGATACTGCGGTTTGGCAGGCATCCAACTCAGTTCCTGGAGAGCAGACTCGAGGTATTCCCATTGAAATGCATTGCGCCATTCATTTCAATGGGGAGCTCCGCTCATCCTCTCGGACTCCACCTGCTGGTCTTCCTCAGTATAGGGCCAAAAACCTTGAAATCTCCATAGACTTTCATGGAGCTCCAATGGCGACCTATGGGACAGGGCTGCAAATGGAGACTAAAAAGGCGGGAAGGGGAACAAAGGGCCATAAACATACCAACACAGTTAACCCTTTCCCTCCCGACCTGATCCCAGTGTATGTGATTGGTGCATACACTGTAAGGGTAAAAGCACATGTAATCAGTGACATACGTCCTTCAACTAAAAATGTTGGTTTGACTTACTGTGGATAAGGGTTATTTTTAGATACCCTTATTACTACTAATCTCTCCCTGTAAGTCAGGTAATATATATATATATATGAATAATAGAATAGCAAGATAAGTAACCGCTCGATCCTAATACATAAATGTAACAATAGTAATATTAAACGTGGTTCATAAGGGAAACAATATTGATACACAAAAACGAATCCTGGACAGAGAAAAACAATGTTTGCACTCTACTTCAATAATCCAATGATAAGTATCATATCATCAGCAAATTGATAATTTGCACAAGGTTGTGAAATGGATCACAAGGGCAATATAATACACACTGTGCACAAAGAGACTGGTCAGAATCCTCAAATACAACAAAACATTGTATTACATAACATGGGCGCAGTTCCCAGCACTCTAACAAAAATATGATGGCAACAATGATAGTCAGAAAATCGTAATTTTTTTATATACAGTAGTTGAAATTCCGTGGAACAAACATCCATGCATTTACACAGATAACAATGTAAGCTAATTATCAAAACAGAAAAATGCAAGACCCAGCTACATAACTCAAAAACTCAATAGCTCACAACAATCAAAACAAAGGGGTGAGGGGGAGGGGTGGGTGGGTTCTGTACTAATCTTGGGAGGCACTATAAGAGCAACAAGGGGAAAAGGTGGGGGTATGAAAAAACAGGGGAATAAGGGGGACAATGTTTCGGGGCTCCTAGCCCCTTCTTCTGGCCCGTTCCCTAGAATCAATCCAATCTAGATTCTTCCCTTTTCTCTGTATAAAAACAAGTGCTCCTCACATAAGCCAAATACACTTCTGTGAACACAAATAAGAGTAGAAAACTGTCCGTGGATAAGTATCACACAGTGGGATACATAGCACAAAAAACTGCTACAGACACTGGAATACTACTACTAGCATATAAACAGGCTGTCCCACATTACGCAGTAATGTCCTAGAAATATTCTAGATATAATTAGACACAACTAGTAATCTGAATACAAAAAGCACAGGTCTGGCGCTCAGGTGAGTACAGCTGGCAAAAATCTTAAAGTAGTGAAAATAAATGAACAAGTCAAACAAACAGTGACCCCCAGTGGTAGAAGGCTAAACGAAGTGATATGATAACCCAGGGTGATATAACAAACCCAAAAAACAGTAAAATTACATAAAAAGATCCCACTCAACCTTCAAACATGGAAAATTTCTTCTTTTTCCTTACAGAACAGTAGGCAAATGGAGTGAGGGAGCGGATACCACATATGAAAAAAAGAAGAATAACACAAAAGTGCAACACAGTAGACTGGATAATGAAAACATAGGAAATGTGCAAATATTATACTCATGTACGTGTGAGCAAGTAAAACATGTCACACTCAATAGATGCACAGGAACTGCAGTCCAATGTAGGGGACCCTCTGGGTGTCCTCACGAAGCTGCTGAATGCAGTGAAACGCGTTGAATCAAAGGAGAAAACGGAGTGGCATCGTGGTGTATCAGCGCTGAGCAGAGTTGGTGTTTCTTGCAGCCGCAATCTGGAGCATCATCCGCACAGCGTTCTGTGTTTCACCAGGTGTGGATTCTGACACTTGGAGGAGCGGTGAGGACGTCTTCGCTCCATTAACTATTTCCTAGTTTTTTATGCACCAATTGTTAGTGCGCACTTGTGAGTTTCTTTTATTAAATTCATGTTGTATACAGTCTACGCTATGGTGTCTCTCCATTTCCTGTCCTAGCACACCTTTTCTATGCCCAGAGGGGCCCGTACGTTGGACCGCAGTTCCTGTACAACTCTTGAGTGTGACATGCTTTACTTGCTCACACGTATGTGAGTATAACATTTGCAGATTTCCTGTGTTTTCATTATCCAGTCTACTGTGTTGCACTATTGTGTTATTCTTTTTTGCATATGTGGTATCCCGCTCCCTCACTCCATTTGCCTACAAGTAGTAATCTAACACAGAGCTAATATGATCACTGCAATAAGGTATATAAAGTACAACCACAAAATCCCATAGGCAATATGGGTATAGTCTAGGAATATCTCTTAACAAAGCAAAGGATCAAACCACCTGGTTAAACAGACTGCCAGTCGCAATTGATTTGGCAAAGAGTATTTCAGTTAGGTGTCTGATAATGTGTATTTTATAGGGGGTACTCCATATTGATTAATAAAGTCAAGTTATATTGAAATAGTCACATAGCTATTCTGCTGGTCACCTTTGCCACACATATGCCCTATCTATGTTGGCTAAGGGCCTGGAATGTGGTCAGATGACAGTCCTTAAAGTCTGAACAGAAAGTCTGAACACATATGTTATTTCTCATTATCCTGTCTCAGTATTTTAGCCTTTCAGTTTCTCCGAATTCTGTAGATAAGGAATTAATGCCAGAATATTGGAAGCAAGTTCTGCACGTCAGCTTGTTTTGCTTGCTTGACTATATAATCTGTCTGTATACATGAAATAAACAGGAGAAAGTAAAGAGCTTGTATTCTGACCTGTTTGCTTAATCCTCCGAGCGCTCGTTTCTTTTCCTGATTCAGCACCTTAGAGGGGTTAATGCCCTCTCGAGAGGGTCTATCCGAGTGACGGGGAAGGTCCATACTGAGTTGGAATATAGGACAATTTTACAGTGTCAGTAGATTGCACTCTGATACTAATTGACTCTGCACCCGTAGTTCATATCTTACCACATACAGATGTAGCGGCCGTTATTCGAACATTTCACAGAGCCGTTTTCGTGAACTCGCCTGTATTCCACGCGGCATTCTCTCATTTTTATTCCGTGAACGCTGCCGTGAATGCCGCCAATCACACCAGTCACACCTGTGTTTACCGCGGTTGATTTCTTTGAATTACCTGGATTCTGATTTCTTTGGGTGCAATTCTTCGCATATCCACCAGGTGGCAGAAATGAATTATAATGTGTACAGTACTGTGCTACTATGTCAATTTGCAGGTATTTAAAAAACAGATAAAAACCAAGTCTACAGTACCACAGTGGTCCATTGTGAATCGACCTTGGTCCTTGAAGACATTATCAAATGTAGGCGTTTCATAATAAAAACCTCTAAAACACAATGCATTCAGCTTTTTTCTACATTCTTATCCCTGCACAATTGCTGACTGGACTGGACACTATGTGTACACCATACACGTATAAAAAACCTGACTGTTGTTATGCATTTTTAATATGTTCTGCAATTAATGCTGCAACAGATAAGATGGTGACTTTATCAGAAATATATGAATATTTCATTTCGAACTATGATTTTGACAAATTTTCACCTGACGTTCGTGGGTGGAAGCATTTGGTAAGGCAAACCTTAACTAACAATCATTGGTTTTTTTGCATTGCCCCTCGTGTCGGAGATAGAAGAGGGTATTGGTGTGTGATCCCAAATTTTTACAGTATTTTTGATCATGGCAACTGCAAAAGGAGAAAGGTCAGGTTTAATCCATATAAGATTTGTCTATCCCAATCCAGCAATGTGCCAGTGCCGGCACCGGCACCAGCACTGACTTACAATAATGGTCCGACCATCAGTGAAAACCTGGTGAACGGCAATCCTTGCTACCTGTTCCTGCCAGATTACCTGCAAAAATTCCAGCTTTATTTACAACCAGATTACATGTACCAGCATGCTTACCAACATGATTACCAGCTTCAGCAGCTGTCAACTACAGGTGTAGCAGGCCAGCTGTCACCTGTCAACTATAATGCAGACTACAGAAGTGACAGTGGCTCATCTCCACCCATTTGGCAAAGTTTATAATGAAGGTAAATATAATGTACTACAGTATACTGTATTACACTATACAGTACAGTATTAAGTTTAAAGCTGCCGTTTAAAAATAAATTATGTTTTTAAAAATCAATATGTGCATCAATACAATATGCACACAGACAAGTGATTAGCTACAGTAAGCTGCAGATCGGTCCGTTCTCCTGCAATCAATCACTTTGCTCAGGGTTATTTAATTCAATTCTTGAACAGCATTATTGAAAATGTAGTCCTTCAATATGATTGACTGTGTATAAATATACGACCGCAGTGTAGTATCCCGTCATCCACCTGCCCCTGACGAAGCTCCGCCTGGAGAGAAACGCGTAACAGCAATCAGCTACATCGACACCACGTGTTAGTTTTTAATGAATTTTATTTTTCACTTTGTCACCCTTGTGTTTCACGTTGTATAGTCACGACAAAATCAAATAAAACAATTAGTGTGGAGTGCACCACAAATGTACATTCTGTGAGTGAACTGGCGATGCGTAACCATTTTCACTCAATTGTTAATACTATTGACTATTGTACATAGGTAGCACCCATTAGTGAGATAATTATAATTCATTATTATGTAAATTAATTAGTGAGCGGTGTGCTATGCCTTTTGTGTTTCTTGTGCATCAATACAATATGCACACAGACAAGTGATTAGCTACAGTAAGCTGCAGATCGGTCCGTTCTCCTGTAATCAATCACTTTGCTCAGGGTTATTTAATTCAATTCTTGCACAGCATT
Organism: Ascaphus truei; assembly: GCF_040206685.1. Classification (NCBI taxonomy): domain Eukaryota; kingdom Metazoa; phylum Chordata; class Amphibia; order Anura; family Ascaphidae; genus Ascaphus; species Ascaphus truei. The sequence goes on along the minus strand of NC_134486.1, from coordinate 411,513,067 downwards.
ATTGAAAATGTAGTCCTGCAATATGATTGACTGTGGCGAGGACGGAGGTGATCAGGCTTGAATAAAGGTGTTATACCCGGCTGGTCATCCTCCCCTCGCATTGGGAATGAAGGGGTTAAACTTATTTGCCATGCATTGCTGTGTTTGCCCTGTCCCAGCCGTTTTTACCCCCCTTTGCAGGCCATTCCCTGCCTGCTGTGTTAAAAGAAAAATGCATTGCCTGTTATACCCTTTCACAGACACAAGATGGCGTAGTGATCGCCCAATGCTAGCGCTGATTGAGGACGCGTGGCAAAAGTTTAAAGGGCCGTCTGTGAGATGGGTATTCATTACTATTGGTTTGACCCGTAACCACAAGTTAATTGAATAAGTGGTTGCGGTTAGAATCTCAAGTGTTTAATAGATAAAATGTATCCGTCCCTCGTTAACTTTGTAACTTGAAAGGCAAGGAGATGTGGTATGTGTGGTGCTCAGAATCAGACCGGTAACTTCTGTAACATAATTGTAATTGAGACCATAGGCTTGGTGGTCTGGCGACGACGGAGTGCCCCTCAATAAAGCAATAATGCGTAATAACTGTAGGGGAAGTGACAAGTGGAGTCAGGTAGGACAGCCACTGTGATGTACACAATAATCACCCTAACAGTATATAAAGGAAGGAACTATGTCCATTGAATAGCAGGGTTTAGATAAGGCACATTGGCACTTTACCTGCGCATCCGGGGGGGCACTCTCAGAATCAGTAGCGTGCAGTCCATCAGATAGGAAGTCCAGGAGGGTAGTTGGTGTAGATAGAGCACAGCTGCAGACGCCCTGCAATGTGAAGCAGGGAAAACAAAACCAGGCCACTCCGCAGTAGTATTATCAAAAAGTGTATTAAGCCAGCAAGCACATACAGGGAACAAAAATAGAACAGATAGAACGCACCTACGCGTTTTGTACAATAGTACTTTATCAAGGTGAAGCAAGAGTAAAATAACAGCCTATTTATACCCACCTTAAACACTTCTAATCAACTGGGTTGCGGCGTCATGCGCCGACAGCTGCAAGCAGTCGCGGCAGAGTGACGCGCATTCACAGGGATCAGCCCCTGTGTACTGCCTGATACACCCTGATCCCTGTGAATGCGCGTCACTCTGCCGCGACTGCTTGCAGCTGTCGGCGCATGACGCCGCAACCCAGTTGATTAGAAGTGTTTAAGGTGGGTATAAATAGGCTGTTATTTTACTCTTGCTTCACCTTGATAAAGTACTATTGTACGAAACGCGTAGGTGCGTTCTATCTGTTCTATTTTTGTTCCCTGTATGTGCTTGCTGGCTTAATACACTTTTTGATAATACTACTGCGGAGTGGCCTGGTTTTGTTTTCCCTGCTTCACATTGCAGGGCGTCTGTAACTTGAAAGGCAGAAAGTCTATTTCTGGGAGAAGTGGGTCAATTGACGTGAAAAGTGTGGGGACTTCGCTTCCTCTGGCCCGGCTTTTCAATTACAAAGGCTAACTCGGGAACGAGAGCACCCAGCACCCTGATTTTGGGGTGCAAGTATGATTAAACACTACATGCCCCTACATATAGAAAATACAGTTGTAGCACAAGCAGAACATGATGTTTAATAAAGTGTGTAAAAACTGTAGATTTAAAATGTAAAGGCAGGGTCTGTTCTGTAAGCCCGGGAAAGAATTCCTCAGACATACAGATGTGATATGGGTGAATGAGCTGGGAGTATTTTCATGCCTGCACTTCAAAGGGGTCTCACTGAGTTGGCGACCCCCAGTCTAACGAAGTGTCAGGGATGAAAAGGCCCAGAGACCCATAATGTATACACGGCCGGCATTCTGATGTATAACAGATGCCAGGCCATTGACATCTCTGGGCCAAATCTCAGATTCCGAGGTGCCAAGTTATGGGTGTATCTCATGTATGCTAAGTGGCATGGGTGTCAAACTGACCCATGCGCTTTGCACACCAGAAAGCCTTTTTGCCCGGTCTTATGAACTGTGGGCAACACGGCCATTGGCCAATCCCCACGAGGGGATTGGGTCCACATGTTAAAGATAGCCTTGGCCAGTCTATAACTGCGGCTCCCGAGGTATCCCTGGTGTGATCGTGATCTTGTTCGTGATTTTTGATCCATGATGTGAATACGCAAGACTTTGTTCCAGCACAGCGGCAACCGGTCCCGGAGAGAAGGGGTTAATAACACTGTAACTAAGGATTTGCCCCAAACTTTGCAATTCGTTAGCCCTGGTGACTCTTGAACGAATTCTAACGAATCTCTACGAAATTCTTTGAGGTGGCTGAGTTATTAAATCGGCAACTTGCGATCTGGCCACTGGACCTTTAAATCAAGACTGCATTTCTTGCGCTTGCAGGCAAAGGATAATTTATTTCATTCCCCTATCCCAGAAAGCGTTGTTTTAAGTGTATTCTGCAGATGTCTTGTGTTTGTCTATTAAGGAAATAAATCACAATTTATTTTGCAACTTGTTCTGTTCAATCGAGTACCCAGAAATATAAATGTGTTGGTAAAGTTGGTGTCCATCGTGACATTGACTGATCAGTTACTACAGTAGATACAATTGGTTGACTGCTAGGGAGAGGGCGGGGCTCAAGAGCCAGAGTCTATCAGAAGGGGAAGGGGGCTGTCACTTTGGACATTAACATTTTTTTTTAAATGCTACAAGTTTGTTCTCATAGTACAGAACTGATTAAAAAAAAAAAAACACACATGTAGGATATTGCTTGAACTGCTGCTTTAATTCCCAATGACACTATACTGTAGTAGTGTACAATATGCTTGCCATATAGTATCAATGCTTGTACTCATGTACCAGTACACTACAGCGCGACGTGATGCATGCGCAATACCGGAAATAATAGCATCATTTCATTTTCCGCAGAAAAGAAACGTTGACATCAAGCGGCAAAAGATAAGGAAGAAGTTTGAGGAACTCTAATATCGCATTTTTAAAACGATGCTTGCGCATTGTGAAGAAAAAGAATGTGAAGGGCGCAAAATTCAAATGAAAATACTTTATACAGTATGTCACTTAGGATGATAAAATAAACACAATACAATATTAGATGCTCAAACCTCTCAAAGAATCATGAGAGTGTGACAACTGTGAGAATAAGGAATGACAAGATGAGAAAAAATTATATATAAAAATATATGTATAAGAAATAAGGATTAAAAGATATAATTGCCTGACAAAAAGTCTTATTGTAAGGAATCGGGCAACACGTCCCTTGCGAAGTGTGCCCTCCTTACCTGCCACTGCTGCTGCCTCCCTTCCGGTCCCTGGTCATGCGCGCACCCCCGCTCTGACTACAGAGCGCGCGCACACCTGCAGCTCTTCAGGCCGTGCCACGGAGCTTGACTCTGCCCCCCGGACGCACCGCGCCTCCCTCGTGCGGCATGATGACGTGCACCGATCCCCAGCTGCGAGTCAACACTGCTAAGTGCCCCTTGTCTCGTGCAGCCTATGATAACCTCCGCAGAGGCTGCGCCTCCGCTCCGCCTCCCTTCCTACTGGTTCCTGTTTCCTTTATATACCTGGTTCTGTCATTCTGTCTTTGCTCAGTATAACCAATTGTAGTCTTGTTGCTTCCACGTCAGTTGTGCCCTGCCTTGTTCCAGTCTTTGTTTGCAGATTAACCTCTTGTGTACAGACCCAGCTTGTAAGTGAACCCCCTCTGGATATTGACTTCAGCTTACCCTCGAATACGGCTACCTCGCCAACCCAAGATCACGGCTTCATGGACTTTGACAAATCTGACATCTACAATCCCAGACCACGGCTTAACGGACTTCTATGATTCTGCTCTCACCAACCCAAGGACCCGGCAAGTATACGAATTAACCCACTCTCTCCAACCCAGACCCGGCAACGCTAGACAATCCGCCTTCCAGGCACGCCACCCGCTACTCTGGGTGCATGGTTTCATACCTTCCCACCTCAGTACCGGGGTCTTGTCTTGTTTGTTGGTAGCACAAGCGTTACACTTATAGACTCTCTCCTCCTGTAATCGCTGGTGGCAGGAATAGATGAGGGCAGTGACTGCCCCAAGGATGTCCACCGGGCTGCTGAATAGTTTCAACAGTGTTAGGAAAATGTCCGTTTAAGGTCTGCAAAACTCTGCTGTTTTGCAGTCCCTGCTGAGCCTCTCCACGGGTGCTGTTTTTTTGTTGCCATCCCTTTCAGTGTCCTGGTTAAAAAGTTTGCCTTGGGGTTACTTCCTTGTCTGACGTGATTGGCCAGGAGATGATGCGTCCTTGTCTGTATTCTCCGCCAATGAGCCAGCCTTCTGAGCCTCTCTGCTCACTGCAAATGCAGGGTAGGAGTGGGTCATGGAGATCTGTACTTGCTCCTCTTTACTCCTACGCGTTTCTTCACTTAGTGTGCGTTTGTCAGGGATGGGCATCTCTCCCTGCCCTGATACTTATACACACTCTACTAATTGAATGATTAGTGAATAAAATAAAACATTCCTCAAACAGGTGTGTTAATTAACATTCAGGGCAGTGGCATTGGTTGACTGCCAGTGGTTAAAGCTGTGTGGTAATGTCCATAACAAAATACACATTATGTGCTTAATTCTTTGACTAATTAGATCAGATAAAAACAGTTAGTGGAAAAAATAAACAAACAGTTATTTGATTGTATTATGGTCACAAATTGCTGCACATAAAACATTCCTCAAACAGGTGTGTTAATTAATATCCAGGGCAGTGGGATTGGTTGACTATCAGTGGTTAAAGTTGTGGGGTAATGTCCGTAACAAAATACACAAGAGTTGGCCACTAAAAAAGTAAAAAATTCTCAAGAGACATAGAAGATTATGATACTGAACACCAGAGAAACTGGGCCAAATCTAGACCAAGACAACAACGACTAAACATCAGGGAAGAGGGGTGAATGAAGACAGAGATAACACACCCAGGAAGGAATTTTACCCAAGTAAGGGAAATCAAAACTTTCATGCCACACCAATAGGAAACAATAGAGCAGAAAGGGATGACAGGGAAAAATGGGGGAGAAAGTTTAGAGATAGTGATAATTCCAACTACAAACACTCCACCCCACTTCCCTTTAAGACTCCCTGGAGAGCCGATAGGGAAAAAGTAAGCCTAGGGTTAGACTTGCAGAGAGTGGAGAAAATAAAACACCTGAACGTCAGGTTAATGCAAACAATAACTTAAATCTGGGGGCTATACCTAAGAGAAAACCAAGTTCAAATCCTAAACAAAACACACAAGAGTCTTTTTTAGACAGGGGACAAAAACTAGGCGTTAAATAGAAAGAGAAACTAGAATGGAAAAACAGAGGAGACAGTGAGAATAAGAGGAGTGGAAAAAGAAAAGGAACTACACGAACATCATTTAAAACAGATTCTCCAGACCCAGAGGGAGCTAAAACAATTAGAAAAAGAGGTTGCAGAGGGCAAAAAAAGGTTCTAAACAAGAAGGAAAAGCAGAAATTAAATGAAAATCTTAATAAAGGAATCTTTATCCTAGCCACAATAAAACTCACTGAAGATCAAAATTCACTTCTTAGAAAAGGTTTATCATTTGCTCCAACAAGTGGGCCAGTTCTATTTGATCTCTTTATAGATCTTCATCGTTTCACACGTAAATTAGCATTAGAATGCCACTTCCTCAAAATAGGCATGAAAGGAGCATGCAAACTGATACAGTATTTGATATACTGTAAATACACAGACGAGAGAAGGAATATCTATCAGCATTGATCTCTCTTATGAAAGAAAATTAAGAGACCAGTGAGGAAATAGAATCATTAGAAACTTTGGATTTGGACAAAGTAGCACAGATAAAACACAAGAAAAAGATTGGTGTAAATAGCGCTAAAAGATAATGCAATAACAATACAGTGTATGTGATGAATAATATGTGACCCTGCACAAAATCAAAAATTATTAATAATACAATAATTAAACTAGGCTGCCAGGTGGTACTAACTCCAAGACACAGTTAGTAAAACAAAACACAAAATAAACAATATAAACCGACGCCGATATAGTACAAAGGTGGATATTAAAGTCCAATGGTATTAGAGTCTCTAATGGTGGATTTCTGTTTGTATGACTTTCCAGCTTTTCCTCAGGATGTTACTCCATACATGCAGAAAAGAGACAAAGAAAACACATCATAGTGCAAAAATGCAATGGGGTAACATGCAGGACAGACAAGACAAGACAAACACTACATAGAACAAGCAAGGGCGTGCTTGTTCTATGTAGTGTTTGTCTTGTCTGTCCTGCATGTTACCCCATTGCATTTTTGCACTATGATGTGTTTTCTTTGTCTCTTTTCTGCATGTATGGAGTAACATCCTGAGGAAAAGCTGGAAAGTCATACAAACAGAAATCCACCATTAGAGACTCTAATACCATTGGACTTTAATATCCACCTTTGGACTATATCGGCGCCGGTTTGTATTGTTTATTTTACAGATAAAACACAGTCATTTCAGATCAAAATCTACATTTTATCCAGCCCATTCTAAAGGTCATAACATAGAGGTCTTCCAACAATTAGTTTATGATGACATCAAAAATCTAGGCATAGACAAGATTAAATATAAACATAATCTAAATAAAGGTGAAAGGCTTGCCCTAAAAAGTTTAGAGAGTAATAGAAATATAGTAATCAGGCAAGCTGACAAAGGGGGGGGGGAGTGGTGATTCAAAACAGACATGTCAAGGAGGTGAATAGATTATTGGACGATGGAAATTAATATGTAAAATTGCAAAATGATTCTCTACAGAAAATTCAAAGTGATCTTAAAATATTACTAAAAAGAGGGGTTACAGCAGGTGTTATTAATAAAACGGAATATAAATTCTTGGATAACGAACAACCGAGGTTTACAATATTTTATCACCTGCCAAAGCTTCATAAAAGTCTGGTGAACCCCCCAGGAAGGCCTATCATCTCAGGCATAGAATCCATAACATCAAATTTGTAGACTATTACCTGCAACCATATGTGGTAAAACTAAGGTCACATTTAAGGGATACACAACATCTTCTGGAAATTGTCAATGATATAGTATGGAAAGAAGATTTTATATGGGTTACGTGTGATGTGCAGTCACTGTATACAGTACTTGCATTGAACACAAAAAAGGAATGGAGGCAACAACCTTCTTCCTTAATAAGGACACCACACAGGTAAAAGAACAAAATGATTTTATAGTGGACTGTATTCATTTTATTCTTAAAAATAATTATTTTTTATTTGAAAACACCTTTTACTTACAAACATTCGGCACCGCAATGGGGACAAAGTTTGCTCCCAGTTTCGCAAATCTATATATGGGATACTGGGAGGAATGTTTTATTTGGTCAAATAACCCATTTTTATATGATATAATCCTTTACAAACGTTTCATAGATGATCTGATTTTGATATGGAAGGGAGGGGAAGAGAATCTTAAAATTTTTATTAATTATCTGAATACAAATAATCTTAATCTGAATTTTACATACCATTTTAGCAAGAACGAATTGAATTATCTTGATATTGTACTTTTTAATAAGAATGAAAAAATGATTACGAAAACATTTTTTAAAGAAGTTGATTGCAACAGTTATCTGAATTTTAAAAGCAATCACATTAAAGCATGGAAGAATAATATCTTGTATGGACAATTCATAAGGTTAAATGGAACTAGAGAAAGTGATTTCCAAGAACAGGCCAAATCTTTCACAGCAAAATTTAAAGAGAAAGGCTATAAGGAAAGACGAACGGAAAAAGCTTTAGAGAAAGCAACCCTAAGGGACTGCTCCAACCAAATACGAGCAAAGGGGAATGTGAATAGGGCTAATAAAAGTACACTAAATTAAAGGAAAGAGAAATATTTGTTTATTACCAAGCATAACGGCTGCACATAACATCAGACAAATAATGAAAAAACATTGGAAAGTTTTAATTAATGATCCAATTTTAAAAGAGAGTATGACAGAAAGACCAGACATTGTATTCAGAAGAGCAAGAAATATCAAAAACATTGTGGCTCCAAGTGCTCTAAGTAGCATACAATGTGGTTAAGAGCGAATGCAGATTGTAAGAAATGAGAATAACTGACTTTTAAGTGCACCTCCAGTGTGTTTTAAATGTGGACATAATAGGTGCCTGACATGCCCACATGTTACAAATAAAGCTAAAGATTTTAAACCAAAAACCACAAATGAAAGTTTTAATATCAAACAGTATATTAACTGTTTCTTTTGTGGTTTATTTATTGACATGCAGCTGTGGGACACAATATATTGAACGTAGAACCAGACCCCTGAAAGAAAGTTTTCGGGAGCATAGGCGAAATATTCTGAATGGTTTTCAGGGGCATGGTGTTTCAAGGCATTTTCTCCGTAAACACAATAAAGACCCCGCCGTTTACAAATCACAGGTATTGAACATGTTAAAACAGGTTCCCTGAGAGATGATAGGCTTTGTAAACTTAGGAAACAAGAGACATACTGGATATTTAAAATGCAGACATTGTATCCAGGTGGCATGAATGAGGATCTTGACCTGTTAGCTTTTCAATGAAATAACAAATTCCATAATTAAAGTAAATCAATTTTATCAAGATTATAAATAGAATTTGATTTTTAATTTTAGATTTATTTGTATTATCATTTTTTATTCCCTATCGATCCCACCCTTTCCTTTTGAAAGTTTTAATCCATCATTTAATATTTTAAGTCTATTTATTACTAACTTTAATTTTATTTACCAAAGATTTTAAACTAATAAATTATAACATAAACTTCAGTCCACAACTATATTTTATATTAATACATTTTTAAATACTGTATATGTTCATCTTATTTTTCAATGCCTGTGTTTTATTATGAACTACTTAACATCACTATGATATCTCTGAGTGTTTATTTGGTACAATGTTTCTACAAAAAGGTACAGATCTATGTACAATGTATTTGGTAATGGTGGAACATTTGAGAAATTACTCTGCGAGATAACATTCATGCACTGATAGTATCTGGTTATTTGTACACCAATCTAATCTAGTCACTTAGTATAGTCCACTATTAACTCAAATATGGAGAGTTTATACATTCTTGAGTATATTTAATGTATGTGCAGCTATTTGGGATCATAATACAACCAAATTACTAACTGTTTGTTTATTTTCCCCACTAATTGTTTTTATCTGATTTAATTAATCAAAGAATTAAGCACACAATGGCGAATTTAATTAAAGATTGGCTTGTAGACATTAAAAGCACTACCTGTACATAACCTGGGTCCCAGCTATCTGAAAGAGCTTCTAGTTCCCTACACTTCCATTCACTCGTTGGATCTGCAGATAAAGGACTCCTAACAGTTCCCATAATCTCCTTGACTTCCTTTGGGACCTGAGCATTTAGCCATGCTGCTCCCACTCTCTGGAACAGTCTGCCTTGTACAGTTTGAGAGGCCCCCTTCTCCGGAAATCTATAAAAACAGACTCAAGACCTACAGTACCTGTTTACCCAGGCATTTAATTAATCAACCACAACCTGTTTGGCATTTAATAGCTACAGTACCGTCCCATCCTTTATTGTCTTTGGTTGTGTTTGGTCTCTCTTATGACCCTAAATGTTTTTTCTTTTTCCCTTTTAGTAACTTTGAAGTGCTTTGAGTCCCATTGAAAGAAAAGCGCTATATAAATAAAGTTATTATTGTTATTATTATTATATAATGCAATGTTCTTATGCCTATGTATATCAGAGGATGATTCAGGGCACTACGGATTTTGAATCAAAATATATATTTATTTGTCAGAGTTACTCTGATTCTGGATTGTCTTGACAGGTATTCCCTGAGCCAGGAGCACCAGTAACCGTACTGTATGTATTGACAAATTTAATATTGGTGTGCAGCATAAAATCTATATTTCTTATTCCTATGTAACCATGATTTTTACAGGATTGAACCGTTGGACTGTTTTTTATGTACCAATATATTATTTTATAATTCATCTTTATTGCTGCACTTCTTTTTATGTCTTGTTTTCTACACTTGAACAGCTGATTATTTTGTTGTTTGTTCTTTATTATTTAGTAATTTTCTTAATATCCTAAATCTTTTTTAGAGGACAATGGAGAGCTATGTGGACAAACGCGTAGGGAGTACTTATGGCCCTCCAGGCGGTAGAAAGATGACTGTATTCATTGATGACATTAACATGCCAATAATAAATGATTGGGGAGATCAGGTAACCTTTTACATTTGTACAATTTCACAATTTAATGCATGTCTCTATATACTGTAAAACCAGGACTCACAGTAAAAAGCACACTTCCTAAACTACTGATACTTTGCACACATAGGCATTTGTGGGGTCTGGCAGTTGTGTCAATCTTCCAGAGCTTACAATGTGAGTGTATGTATATGCATATCAGGATACCTGTATGTAATTATTCACCATTGAATTAGTTATTTGTTTAGAGGAGTCTCTTTTGACCCCCAATAACTCAATTAGAGGTGTAGTTAAAGGAAATAAGTAATAATACATAATTTATAAAAGACCCTTTCTAAACATTTTGTAAACATTCATAACACATGCGCCACATATTTTAATTACCTTGACACTGTACAATAGAGTTTTGGTGTGATAAACTATACCTACTGTAGCTGCCAATGCAGCTATTATGAAATTACCAGGAGCCAATAGTCCAAAGGCCACATCAAGGCTGGCCAGCCTCTATTGTCTTATATCTACATAATTGTGGGATATGTAAAACACTAAGAAATTATAGAAATATATACTTTTTAACTTGTTTATTAATGACCTTGAGGTTGGCATAAAGAGCAAAGTCTCCATCTTTGCTGATTACACTATATTGTGTAAGGTACAGTAGTAGAATCAGATCAGGATGCAATTTCTCTCCAAAAGGACTTGAATAGACTGGAAACTTGGGCACGTAAATGGCAGATGAGGTTTACTGCAGATAAATGTAAGGTTATGCATGTGGTAAACAAGAACAACATTCAACTTACAAATTAAATAGGGATAAATTAGGAGAATCCTTGATGGAGAAAGATGTAGGAGTGCTTGTAGACAGCAGGTTTAGCAATAGTGCCCAAAGCCATGCAGTAGCTGCAAAGGCAAATAAGATCTTATCTTGCATTACATGGGGAATGGATGTAATAGAATTAAACATAATTATACCCCTCTATGATGCATTAGTCAAGACCACACCTTGAATATGGAGTGCAGTTTTGGCCACCACTCCATAAAAAGCCATTATGGAACTAGAAAAAGTGCAGAGAAGAGCCACCAAATTAATAAAGGGTATGGATAATCTGATTTATGAGGAGGAGCTAGCTAAATTAGATTTGTTTACATTTAAAAAAGAGGTGTCTAAGAGAGGATATGATAACTAATGTAACCCATATCCCCCCCCCCCCTCTGGGAGAAGGACTGAATTACTATCTAGTGTGTTGCTGAGGCATACCTGCTGGTTCATGAGGGCTGAGTATAGCCGCAGTGGTAAGGGGCAACAGGACAGGCTTATGGATGGTCTCTGGGTTCTGCTCCTAATTCAGCACCTCCAGCGATGATGGGATCCTTGGTGTATGTATGTCAGTCCCCACGACTGCACTCCTTACCCCTCCTGCCCAGGAACAGACACCCAGGCAGAGGTATAGTGAATAGACAGCTTTATTGGACATGCTGTAGCTCTTCATACAGCATAGGTGTTACTGTCCAACACCCCAGGGCTTCAGATGGTGCTCACCCCGATTGTATGGGGCCTTGAGACTTGATGTTCCCTAGGCACTTTGGCCCAGGGTGGGCAAGCTCATGCGCGCCATGGGAGAGTCTCACAGCCCATGCTCTCACCTTGGAAGGCAGAGCAAGACTAAACTAACTTTGGGCCACTCCTCTGATTAGGATTCCAGAAGGGGCAGGCTCATGATCTGTACCTATCATGATATGCTTACACAGGTCATGAGTCACCACCTCACTTCTGACCATCACAGAGGAGGCTGCATTGGTGTAATAACCACATAATTAACCTGTTACTGCCCTGAACTTACTAGGGGCTTACATAACAGTGGAAAAGACAGGTAGAATGGACTTACCATGTTACACTCTCCCCTGGATAAAATTCCCAATGCCCTCACTTGTGTCTAAATTTGCTGCACCAACCTTCATCCTGAAACTACAAGATGACATAAGTTGGTACAACATGGCTATACATCTTATCATATACACTCACTTCGACACGGATAACTGTATAACCCCTAGTGGTAATGGTGAGGGTCCGGCTTTTTAACTGGCCATCGTAATCCTCTACCCATACTGAGTAGACCTTGGGTACACCAGCTTGCTGGCGGACCTCCACCCTATCCATATAGATGCAGGTGCCTATCACCTATTCCCCCATTATTGTAACGATGCGTGGAACACGCCCCCTGCGGCGTGTTCCTTCCTTACCTGTTTACTTCTGATCGCCACCCTCTAGCTGCGAGTCAAGATCCTGTGTCTTTAAGGATTCTGAAGCAAGCAACGCCATTTTGCTTCCTGGCAAATCCTGCCCTCTTCCTCCTGACAGGAAGTAAGCCTCTCTTTGACTTTCTCTTTGCTATTAGTCATTTGCTGCATGCCCTGGTGCCTGCTAGTACTATCATCGCATGCTGTTCCTGCCTGGACCTCCTTGGGACCTTTACTTATCTCCTTTGGATTCCGGAAGACTGGGACAGTCACTCATATACTACTGAGGTTAGTTTACCGTCGGGTAGTGTAGGTACCTGCTTAGTAGGGTTCACCTTGATGTGGTAGCAGGCTTATAATTCCTTGGCCAATGGATTAGACTAAGAACCCTTATGTTATATTTAGTTTCGCTGCACCTTGCTGTTTCTGGCACTATGCCTTTAAGGAGGCTGGACGTCCTCCAAGAAGCAATTCCCTTGTGGATGTTACCTTGTGCTTTGGACTCTACCTCCCCGGCTCCTTCCATGTTCATGTTCCTAGTTTCATGTTCCTAGTTCCATGTTCCTAGTTCCTGGTTCCCGTTCCAGACTCCCGTGCTGGAGCATTGGCTTTTCCCCGCGTTGGTGCCTGAGAACGCACGCACTCCTGCTCTGGTATCAGAGCATGCGCGCACATGCAGCTGGATCAGTCGTGTCTCTGAGCCAGGCACTGCACCTCCGGACGCGTCGCGCATTCTCCTGCGCGCAGCGCGGTCACTTGACTACGTGCGCCGATCCCCAGCTGCACGGCAACTCACTCCCTTCGTATCCCCTGCGGATCTCCCACCTCGCTAATGGGTCCTTCCCTTTCTCTTGCACTTGTGTGGGGAGCACAAGCGTAACAATTATAGAGCAAATTAGTGACTCCGTAAGAAACTCTTTATGGCTAGTCTGACGCTGCAGGTAATCAATGACAGCTAGCCTCAGCCACTCATGGCGATGGTCCTCTATTTCCTGTATGATGGGTTCAGGGACATAGGGGAAGTGATACCCATGGGACTGCCAGAACCTAGCTCTTATGGCCCGGTCAGCCCTACTTAGCTTAAGCACCTTCCGGCCAGCTCCCTGGATCTTTTCGGTTTATCCTTCATTTTAAACTTTCAGAGCCCTTAGGGATACCTACTCCCAACTTAATCTCACTCTCTCTTTTAAAGAGAGCTTCAGCTGACTCCTCCATAGTGAATACACTGTCCCCTCACTAATGGTCAACTATAGGGCCACTCCGCAGAATAAACCTTGTATATTTTAACTCAGGGGCATAACCCTGGAACAGGGGGTACCACCATTTATATTGGTCAGGTGATAGGGAATCATATCCTGCACTAGCAGATCTGGCTTGCACAGGTGAAAGGGCATTAGATGATTCAGAGGGCGTAGACGTCGTTATGGACACCTCTGACTGAGACACTGAGGACCTCCTAAAGGAGAGGTAAGATCCTCTACTCCCTGGTCTCTTAATACATCTGGACACTGGTATTTCTCCCTCTGACTCCTCAGAGCTTTCACCCATCTCCCCTCTTCCACATCCCCCGGAAACCTTGTTAACACAAAAGGCTGTACAGTATGATCTACATACTGTATGTTATTCTTTGTGAACCACAAGGTGACAGGGGCAGTGGCAGGGCAGGGGCACAGTCCTGAATGTCCAGCATAGGAGTAGTGACAGACAGGGTATCTATTACTAGGGCCGTTGAAAGGGGCTTAAATACGTCCAATAACTGGGGTATGGAAAGGGGCTTTCCTTTCCTTTCAACTGGGGACTTTGCCTGGGATGCGGCCACTCATTCACCTCATCCCTGCCCTGTAGGGGGCGGCATCAGTGTAGGGACACACTTCTCTTCCGTTGAACAGTCAGCCTTCACCAGGCTGGCGACATCTGTTGGGGGCAGGCCCACATTCACCGCTTCTGGACCCAGCGATAGTGCAACCGGCTCCACGGACACCATTTTACTGACGTCATAGCTGAGCAACAGTCTCGCGAGACCACTGGAGCAGATCACGCCCGGCGCCATTGATGACATCACATCTGGTGAGATCGGAAGTTCGTCACTGAGCTGCGCACCGGACGAGGCCGCACCCGGCGCCTCAGGCAAGTAGGCCACAACTGGAGCAGCTTTAAGGTAAGAGCTGGACGTCTCACCCACATCAAGGTAGGGGACGTCCACCGGTTCCTCTGCAGGCAGCATACGGACAGCTCCGACGTAATTTGGGATGGCAGATCTCGGCAGACGCTACAGAACCTCCGCAGCCTCGTGGAAGGACACTTCTGGACCGGAACTCGTCAGGGATTGACAGGTGCGTGAAGATCTTTCCTCCGCAGGATCTACCTGGTAGAGGTCTTCATCAAGGGGGGACATATCCGCCAGGACGCGATGATGGGGCGAGTCACTCGCCCGGGCGACCAGGCTTATGGAGCTACCATGCTCCGTGGTCACACGAGGACTCACACCCGACACCGCTAGGGCACCCTTGTCGGCATGGAGAGGTACCAGTCCCAAGTCTGGGACCGTTGGTACCGTCATTGTAGGCCAGACTGGCCGTGGTAGGGCTCACAGGCCCACCGCAGGGTCCGCAACCGCAGCAGAGGTAGGATTTAGTGGCATGGAACCACTAACGCTTCCACACACATTTATAAGGGTGCACGGGCCAACAGCATCCATGGCAGGAAACAGGAACAGAACCGCACATGTCTTGGTAACGGCTCACGATGTAGGCACAGAGCTGGCAGGCCACAGATAATAGGTGCCACACTTAGGCTTACAGGGCCACCAGGCAGGCGACAGTGCGCACACACACAGCACAGATGGAATTGCTTTCCTATCCTTACTACCAGGTAGCCATCCGGAAGAGAGTAGTTGGATACTTTCAAATCCAAAGATTCACTAGAGGCAGCCATGGTACAGTGATTTCTCACGTTGGTAAGACAGCTCCTCTTTCTCTTACTGCACACAAACAAATGAGCCTTCAGAGGCAAGGCTAACTCCTCCCAGCACTAGCTTCTCTATGATTGGCTGATGGACTCACTGTTAGCTCCTCCCCTTGGTGGAATTAGAGGCAGAGGTGAAGCAGAGTGTGACCTGCTCTGACTATGACAGTCACATTGAGGGGCGGGACCAATCTTTGGCGCCGAAAGGATGCAACTGAGCTTTGCAACTTTTGCAAGTTTTTGCAATTGCAAGCCCATGCGGTCTACTGCTCTGGCGGGAGTGCCATTTTGGATGATTTAAGTGCGCAGTCAGCATGCGGTGGCAGCCATTTTAGATCGCACATAAGGTGCACAGGATCCCTACCCCATACAACAGAGCCTGTCCCTTTTTGGTAGTAACAAATTGGGGTACACGCTCCCAGGACAATATTCCCTTTTGGGAGCCCCCAATACAGAACATAGCATTAGCAAAGTGGGGGTCATGTTACCACAGACGCACATTACGGGGTACACCCAGCACAGTGATGCTAGTTTGCTGTACCCCTCACCTGTTTACCCTCTCTGAGGATCAGGGTGCTGCCGGGTGCACCATTCCTCAACAACTAATGCAGCAGGTGGTCCCCTGAATGGCAGAGTATACAAATCAGGGTACACGCTCCCAGGAGTCTCACAGACTAGTGGTGGGAGCCCCCAATATAGAACATGACTGGGTGACAGGTATACACGCTCCCTGATGCTGGATGCCACCACGGTGTGCCCCAACACCATCCATTAAGGAAAGGTTCAGGGATTTCGTATCTCTCCACCAGGCTAGCCCAGTGGGGATTCCCCCTTTCCCGCACAGTCTATATGCTTGGTGCCCAGGGGCTTAATGGGTCTTACCCCTGGCCCTCTTGCTCCAAAGTGAACTATGGGTACCCATAGGTCCCTGGCATTATACCATCAGGGGTCCTGGCCCATCTCTGCATTTGCTGCTTTCTGAAAGCCTGTCCTGATGATCTCAGCAGTGCCTCCAATGTAGTGGTGCTGAGGCATACTTGCTGGTTCAGGAGTGCTGAGTATAGCCGCGGTGGTAAGGGGCAAATGGACAGGCTTATTGATGGTCTCTGGGTTCTGCTCCTAATTCAGCACCTCCAGCGGTGATGGGATCCTTGGTATATGGATGTCAGTCCCCACCACTGCGCTCCTTACCCCTCCTGCCCAGGAACTGACACCCAGGCAGAGGTATAGTGAATAGACAGCTTTATTGAACATGCTGCAGCTCTTCATACAGCATAGGTGATACTGTCCAACACCCCAGGGCTTCAAATGGTGCTCACCCGATAGTATGGGGCCTTGAGTCTTGATGTTCCCTAGGCCCTTTGGCCTAGGGTAGGCAAGCTCATCCGCGCCATGGAATAGTCTTAGCCCATGCTCTCACCTTGGAAGGCAGAGCAAAACTAAACTAACTTTGGGCCATTCCTCTGATTAGGATTCCAGAAGGGGTGGGCTCATGATCTGTACCTATCCTGATAGGCTTAAACAGGTCATGAGTTACCACCTCACTTCTGTCCATCACAGAGGAGGCTGCAGGGGTGTAATACCCACAGAATTAACGTGTTACTGCCATGAACTTACTAGGGGCTTACATAACAGTGGGAAAGACAGGTACAATGGACTTACCATGTTACACTTACAAGGAGCTTTGAAAATAACTATTCATCCCAAGGGAAGTACAAACGACACAGGGTCATCCCTTAAGGTTGGAGTAAAGGAGATTTCACCAGCAACAAAGAAAAGGTTTCTTTACAGTAAGGGCAGTTACAATGTGGAATTCATTAGCCATGGAGACTGATGGCAACTATAATAGATATCTTCAAAAAAAGGTTTGACATCTTTTTAGAAAGGAAAGGTATACAGGGATATACCAAATAAGTAAACACGGGAAGGATGTTGAGCCAGGGAGTAATTGGAGTCATGATGGAATTTATTTTTCCCCTTATGAGATATCATTAGATGACATTTCCCTGGGATTTTTTGTTTGCCTTCCTCTGGATAAATATACATTTAAATACAAATATAGGATAAGTATATGTCATCTAAATTTAGCATATGTTGAACTTGATGGACATATGTCTTTTTTCAATCTCTTCTACTATGTAACCATTTAACTATATTGGGAATGTTATGGTTCAACCTCAAACAAGGTAACATTTGGAGATTAAAGGTTATGTGCATCGCCATGTATATGTGATGGAGTTTCAATATAGCTCAATATTTGGAAAATTTGTTGATAACAATTGATATTGTCATTTTTTTTTACATAGCTACAGTAGGTACATAGTAGATGAGATTAACAAAAGACATGTCCATCAAGTTCAACCTATGTTAAATTTAGACGATAGAGATACTCATCCTATATCTGTTTTTACAGTATATTGATCCAGACAAAGGCAAACATAAAACCTGTGTGTTCTTTCATTTACTAATATCTTCTTTTCTAAAATTATAACGTCTTCGTGGATCCCTTACATTATAATATGGTTTCTGATCATTTATTTCAATTGAGACTACTGTATGTTATGATCACTGTTTCCTAAATGTTTGCTAACATGAATATCTGAACATTTTAAATCACCCATTATTAACATTTTGCTGCCTTTTCCAAATCCAAAAGTCAGTTGTCTTCCTTAATCTCACAGATATTCAGTGGTTTGTAGCATATCCATGCAGACAGTGTTTTTGTTTTTATATTTTTACCTCCACTGCAAATTTCTATCCACAAGGTCTCTACATTTTCATCAATCCTTTCATAGACATCTTCCATTATAATAGGTTTTAAATCCAGTTTAACATATATACTTAGTCCATGGTACTACCCCTTCTATTTGCTCAAACCTTCAAAGAAATAAAAAAAACCCTCTTTATTAACTGTCCAGGCAGAATTTTCATTTCATCATGTTTCAGTAATGCCTATAATATCACATTGCTCTTTTCTGGCTATTATTTCAAGCTCCTTCATTTTATAGGCTTCTTCCATTAGCATACATGCATTTAAGGTATTTAATATGTGAGCCTCACTGCATGCTAAACTCCATCTACCCCCCACTCCACCCTCATAACCCATAGCTATTTCCCCATTTCTATCTATTCTGATTAGTCCAGTACCTCCTGCTAATACTTCCCCCTTCCCTCCTAGTTAAAAATCTACTCCAACCTTCTTACTATCCTCCCACAGAATATCCCTTTTTGTTGGAGTGCCATCCATCCTTTCTATAAAGATAGCGCCTCTCAGAGAAGGAACCAATGCTAGAAAATACCAAACCCTTTCTTCCAACACTACTTTGTCAGCCAAACATTAACCTCTCTAAGATTGAACTGTCTCCCTAGACTAGCACATGGCACTTGTAGTATTCCATCTGCTCACATTTACCACAGAGGTATGCTCCCAGGAATTGCTGCTCCAAGTGCACATACATGTGGCATTCCTCAACCCTGTTCATTATTGCAACTACCGCGTATTAAATGCTAACAAACAATTTATTTATCCAATCTATTTACACCTCAGTATCTAACCCAGGCAATACCGCCACCTCCCTCATGCCACGTCCGGTACTCCAATCAAGAAAGGCCCGGGCAACCTATTTGGACCGTGGTCCTCCGTCTGGCATGGCCCCCTGCATGCCGGAGCCGGGGAGCAGATCCTCTGGTCAGACCATATCAGGTCGGACCAGGGTAACAATGGCACTGGAGTCAAGCAAGCCGGCTGCTTGGCGATCTCCGATGGTCACCTGGTGCAAATGCTTTTGCCGGACATCGTTGGATTGCAACCCGATCGGTGCAATCTGATTTCCCCCTGTCTCCATGGCTGTGTTACAGGCTGCAGATAAAGATTCTTCCGTCGACGTCCCTCACTGGTCCGGCTGGATGGCTGCACTCTGCTCCTCTGTGTATGCCACCCGCATGCTGGCGACTGGCTTTGCAGCTTGAGAGCGTTTCCCCTGATGGGGACTCCCGGACTTTGGACGGTCTGGACAGTCTGGCTTGATGTAACCAGTCTTATTACACTGATAGCACCTCTACTCGTGCTTAAACTCTGCAGGTTTGGGTGCACTTCCATCTGCAGCACTCTTAGCCTTCCATTGTGGAGTGCTTTTGGCTCCGCTGGCCGGAGTGGCCACTTCTGGGGCAGCCCCTTTCTTGCGTATCAGTGCCCGGCTCATGACAACTTCATCAGCCATATTAGCAGCATCCACATAAGTCTTTGGTTTGCGATCAAATACTCATTCCCTTTAGTCCTGTGGACATTGCTGCATAAATTGTTACTTAAAAAACAAGTCCAGTATTTTGTGACACCACATCCCTCCACCCTCTGTGTCCCATGCAAAGCAAACTGAATGTAGGATTCCCGTGGCGCTTTTCCTCCATCCTAAACATGCCTCTGTAAGCTTCTGGGGTGAGGGCATACTGAGTCAATAAAAGGGCTTTGACATGGCGATAGTCATTGCCATCCGCGGCTGGGATAGCCTGAAGGGCCTCCAGGGCAGCCCCTGACAATAACGTGTCAACCGCAAAACCCAGTCCCAATCTCGTACCCGGTACCGATGACACCGAGTCTCAAAGATCTTCAGGTACCTATCGATTTTGTCCGTGCCATCAACAAATTTGCTGAAGCTGTGGTGATTCCCAATATCAAGTTGGGAACGTGGGGCTGGTGTCCCTTGTACAGCCACAAGCAGCTGAATCCTTTCACAAGAGGGGCTCTATCCCCCCAAGAAGCAAGAAGCGCGGCGATTCCGGGCATAGAGGTACCGTTAGTCACTGGGGCTACCACGGCTGTACTCCCTATAACTGGCCCCCCAACAATGTACATGTTGTGTCTGCTACGTCCCTCCCCTTGTCCTTCCACGACCACTGGGGCTTGAAACACTCCCTGCACCCCGGCTGGACTAGAGGACACTGCAAATGCAGGTGAGGGTATATTCCCTTCAGGTGAAGCAATACTGGCTTCATGACTCTCAAGTTCCTCCTCAAGCAATGTTTTCAACCGACCGTCAGTAGGCAAACCATAACTCTCACACCGGGCGACAATTCTGGGTTGGTCTGATCTTCTGTCCATTCTTCGCCTGGTGGCACGTGGCACGGGAGACCAGGTTTCTTAACACCTTTTTATTACCGGAATCATTGATTGAGCGAAAAAAGATGGTAAAATAAATGGTAATTTATTTCTCGTAGAAGACAGACAGACAAAGTTACACAATTCAAGGTTAACAGACTTGCTGGGAATGGGGCTAACGATTAAATCCGTTTTCGGAACGAAATTCCTTAAGATTACCTTTTCAGAGCACTTTCCAATGACCGGTAGTTACTCACAAAAGTCCTGGAACTGTTTTCGTCATGCAATGCCCGCCGCGACCGCTATGTTCTAAAAAGCTGGACTTAGAAACTTTTCTGACTTCCGTCTATTCAGTTCTGAGCATCTTTGAATTTGCCACTGTTGGTTTGGTGCTTGGAATCTGCGCTCCTGATTGGCTGCAAGCTCTCAAGGCTTTCAGGCTTTCATTCACTAACCTGAACAGCCTATCAGAGCGTGGGAATTAAAGAAGCATATGAATCGCACTGTGGATTATACTGGACACATGATATATAAAGCTTGGCCCCCTGCAGACGCACTTACCAGAATTCCCTCCTACTGTCTCTGCACGTTCTCCCTACCTACCAATTAGACGGTGACTGTAAGCTCCTCGGAGCAGGGACTCCTTTTCCTTAATGTTACTTTTATGTCTAAAGCACTTATTTCCATGACCTGTTATTTATATTATCTGTTATTTATTTGATTACCATGTGTATTACTACTGTGAAGCGCTATGTACATTAATGGCGCTATATAAATAAAGACATACAATACAATACAATTCTCCTGCCAGCCAATCACCAATTTGCTGGGTTGTAAAGCAGGGCGGGCACTTTTTCTCAGTCTGCAAATGGGCATGCGCCAACCTGGCACCTCTGTCTCTTTGCATACTGAGTCCACCCGCTGTCCAGACTTTGCAAAGTCTGGGGATGGGCAAATGGTTGCCGGATAGCCTTGTGTTAGCCCAGGATTTGGGTACTCAGGCAGAACTGCAGTACCCCTCCTGTTCTAACACCTTGGCATCCCTGAGGCTTTCAAGTACAGACTCCACACAGACACAGAGGCACCAAGCTTGGTCACCATCTGGGCTGGCTGGAATCCATGACTTAGAAAATCCCTCAGTTCATATACAGGTTACCAACACATATTCACATTAAACTATAACCATTTAATAAAATATTTTGTGTCCTGTTTCTGTGTGCTAAAAGTTATGAGTTTCTATTCTGGTGTCAGGGATGGAGTGAGTGTATATATTTCCTACAATCACTAGCCTCATTCTTGTCACACATGAGAAAATACTTTTAAAAACTTTTAGACACTGCAAAACCTGCTCAGCTTTATAACCCAGCTGGAGCAACCTCTGAACCCCTACACTAGGTTCAGTGTACCTGGACATGTATCTGGGTATCACTGCTATATTGGGGAACCCCTGCTGCACTAGGGATTCTGTGAATCGCTGCATATATAGTTTAACCCTTTCATACCCATTTACCTTGTCTGGATGATGCTGCAGCAGGGATCCTGGCGGTAAGCCGTAATAACGCTTCCAGAGTCAGAGTTTGGTGGAGTAATGTGCTTGGCTGTATCCGAGAATTTCACTCAATCCTCGGATCCAACTTTTGGGGTATTCCATAACTTTGGGACCCGATACATAGCCAGATTCTGTAAAGACTTTCTCCAAAAAACCCACCCTGAAACTTACAGCCTATAAATCTCCCGATCCCAGCACCCCAGTAAAGGCAAAAGTCACATAAATCTTTATTGTCGCAAAATTAGTATACAGTTGCAGTAACACATTTTCGACACCTGGGTCCCAGAGCTGACACTTTAAAACCCTAACACACGAGTCAGGGTTAACCAGGTGGACTTCACTAAACTAAGTGACAGAAGGACCCGTGCTTTCTTTAACTTTGTAAAACGTGTGTACTTTACTACTTGTTTTGAGAGCTCACAATCTACGAGTTTCTCTCTATGTTATAAGACCCCATAGGATTTTAAAGCATAGGGCTCAATGATCCCACCACTGCCACCAGTAAATAGAGCCTGTCATGGGAGACCAGGTATTTACACCTTTTTACCGGGATCATTCACTGAGCAAAACAAGATAGTAAAACAAATTGTCATTTATTCCATAGAAACAGACGTACACACAGTGGATTACAAAATACAGAAGAAAACACACTTACTGGGGGTCTGGGCTACAAAACTGGACTTTCCTAGGTGAAATGGCACATAAAATAAAGTCTTTAGGTTGACCGGGACTTGTCCCGAATTGTCCAGTAACTCAAATCGGCATGAAGTACCTGACGCCACCGCTGTATCTGCTCCGGAGCTGCCAAAATCCCTTAACCGGGAGATAGTACCAAATGTCCTGGTACTCTTTTCGGATTTCAATCCCAGCCCCGACCGCTACATTCTATTCTCAGAACTTGGCCCCGAAAAGGGGGACTTCTCGCCTTGAAATTTCTGAAGCCGACTCGCATGCTATTTCTCCAAGAGCATCTTTTGGTGATTTTGAATTTGCCGCTGCTGTCTTGGCGCTTAGAATCTGATTGAATCTCCTGCCCGGATTAGCTGAGGGTTTCTTAAAAGTATTTCAGAGTTCATTCATGAAATACTCCAGCCATTTGAAGCGTGGGAAGAATCCTACCAGCCTATCAGAGCGCTGCCAGTCTATCTAAGCCTGGCAAGCTCGGATTTGGAATCTGACAAGGGCATGCGCCAACCTGGCACCTCTGCCACTTGTCAGTCAGAAGCCACCCACGGAGTTAGGCTCCCCAAAGTCTGGGCTGGCTAAATGGTGGCCAATGACTTACATTCATCCTAGGACGTGAGTACTGTTACGCCGGTGCTGCACGCAGACCAGACTCGTCCCTTATACTGAGGTGGGGACCTATATGTGCACGCACCCGCAGCAGAAGGAGCGTGTCCGGAGTGTGGTGTTTTGGCGTTGCCAGGCCAGGTGCAAATAGCTGTAGCAATACTTGCCGGTACCGGTAAAAGAAGAGACGTAGTCGTTGCCGTTAGCCAAGGTCTGGGAGAGGAGATATCCGGAAGGTCGGGGTCCAAGCTGAGATCGAGGGGTGTGGTCAAGTGGGAGCCAGGGTCCAGAGCCAGAGAGTGAAGTCCGCCAAGCCGGGTCGTAACCTGAATAAATGAAGACATGAGAGAGAGCCAGAATAGACATCCGCAAGTAGAGACTATGTCGAGCGATGTGGGAATGGCAAGACAGGCATTATATAGTACGGCTGGCATATAGGAAGAGGAGCCAGACCTGGAGGAGAATGCAGGTGGGCAGCATTGGGGTATGATTGCAGCCTGTGCGTAAGCTGGGGGCGTGGCTGCACTGCAGGAGCAGTGAATAAATTAACTTGGTCCGGCGCGTGCTCCGTAACGAGGGGGAGTGCGCGCCCAGGAGTGATAGCAGCCGCCAGAGTCCCAGCTGCCCGCGGAACAGTGACCGCCGCCGGGGATGAGGGGGAGTCCCCCAACCACGGGGACCGGACGGGACCAGCGAGGGAGACGTCCCGCAGCAGCAGGAGCAACGAGAGGTGAGGGGAAGTCACGCTGCGACCGTCGTGACCCCCGAATCCTCACAGTACCCCCCCTTCAGGGTCAGCCTCAGTACGATCCTCCCACAGTTTGGATGGGAACTTTTTTCGGAAGCGTTTGAGAAGTCCTGGTGAGTGAATGTCTTTAAGAGCTACCAAGATCTTTCTTCGGGTCCAAAGCCCTTCCAATGGACCAAGAAATGGACCTTACCCCTTGAGAGACGGGAATCTAGTATAGCTTGGACCTCGTACTCTTCGTTGCCCTGGATCTGGTTTAAGAGTGTGGTCCGGAAAGAGGGGACTGGAGATGAACGGCCTGTGAAGTGATGTGTGAAAAACATTAGGAATTCTCATGCTTTGAGGTAATTGAAGACGGAAGGCCACCGGGTTTACCTGCTCCATGATAGGAAATGGGCCCAGAAACCTAGGTGCCAATTTAGGGGAAGGGGTTTTGAGGTGGATATTCTTGGTAGACAACAAAACCTTATCCCCTGGCTTGTAATTGGGTGCAGGTCGGCGACGACGGTCAGCCTGGATTTTCGAAGTCAGGGAGGCCTTTTGAAGTGCCGATTCAATTCTAGCCCAAGAGTCCTGTAGGAGGGAAATGTGTTCATCCATGGCTTGTACTCCAGAGGAGATATTGGAAATAGGCAGGCGAGCCGGGTGGAATCCGTAATTAATAAAGAAAGGCATCTCACGAGTGGATTAATTCCTGGAGGAATTAAAGGCATACTCAGCCCAGGGAAGTAATTCCGCCCAGTCATCCTGGGAGTCAGAGACGAAGCACCTTAAATACTTCTCGAGAGATTGATTAACCCTCTCGGTCTGCCCATTAGATCGAGGGTGATATCCTGAAGAAAAAGAAGAAGAAATGCCCAGTCTTCTGGTGAAGGTCCTCCAGAATCTGGAAACAAATTGAGAGCCTCGATCCGATACGATGGATGTGGTAATGCCATGGATCCGGAAAATCTCTTTGGAGAAAATATCGGCTAGGGTGGGTGAGGAGGGTAATCCTTTGGGAGGAACGAAATGTGCCATCTTGGAAAACCGATCCACCACTACTAGAATAGTGTTCATGCCATTCGACCTAGGCAATTCGACAATAAAGTCCATGGATGTGGGACCAGGGGTGCTCCGGGATGGGTAAAGGCAAAAGAAGCCATGGGGTCTCTGACGAGGAATCTTATTGCGTGCACATACCGGACAGGCCCGAGTAAATTCAAGGATGGTCTTGGCCATATTGAGCCACCAGAAGGTGCGACGGATGAGGTCCAATGTTTTTTTGAATCCCAGATGTTCTGCCCAACGGGAAGCGTGCCCCCAATCCAGAATCTCAGGAATAAACTTGGGCTCTACATACAAGGTGTCCTTTGGTACCTCGAGATCACTGGAAGGCGTTTTTGAGACTTGATGATTTTTTCAAGATTCTTGATGCAGCGACCGCGAGGATCTTTTGCTTGGGAAGGATGGACTCGGTAGTTTTCTCCGTCTCTCTTCAGAAGAATATTGTCTAGAGAGGGCATACGCCTTGACGTTCTTGGTGCTGGGAATGTAGGACAAAATAAAATTAAACTTGGAGAAAAATAATGACCAGCAGGCTAGACGGGGGCCTAAGCGGCGGGCACTCTTACTGTATAAAAGATTTTTATGGTCCGTGAGAATCGTGAACGGCTCTTTTGACCCCTCCAGAAGCTGCCTCCATTCCTGAAGGGCCAACTTGACAGCCAAAAGTTCCCTATTGCCCATGTCTTAGTTCCTCTCAGCTGGAGAAAACTTCTTAGAGAAAAAACCGCAAGGGTGAAGTTTATCCTGGGGAGAAAATCTCTGGGATAGGACTACGCCGGCCCCGCAGTCCGAAGCGTCTACCTCTAGGGTAAATGGAAAATTGGTGTTCGGGTGTCGGAGGATGGGAGCTGAGACAAATGCTTGTTTCAATGTTTTGAAAGCCGTGACTGCCTCAGGTGACCAAGACGAAGGATCAGATCCTTTTTGGGTCAGTGCCATGATCGGAGCGATGATGGTGGAAAAGTTGCGAATAAATTTCCGATAATAATTGGAAAATCCTAGAAACCACTGAATAGAGTTGAGGGAATCGGGTTGCGGCCAATCCACTATGGCTTTCAGTTTCTCTGGATTCATGGCCAATCCCCTGTTGGAAATAATATACCCAAGAAAGGAGGTGGTAGACTGGTGAAAGAGGCACTTCTCCATCTTGGCAAACAAGCGGTTCTCTCGGAGGCGGGAGAGCACAAACTTCGTATGGCTAACATGGTCCTGTAGATTCTTAGAAAAAATAAGAATGTCAACCAGATAAACAATTACAAAACGGTTAAGGACATCCCGAAAAATTTCATTGATAAAGTCCTGAAAGACCGCCGGAGCGTTGCATAAGCCGCAGGGCATCACGAGATATTCGTAGTGGCCGCTACGGGTGTTGAATGCGGTCTTCCATTCGTCGCCCTCCCGGATGCGAATGAGATTATATGCCCCGCGAAGGTCTAGCTTGGAAAACAGGTTAGCACCTTGAAGTCTGTCAGAAGAGTTCAGAGATGAGTGGGAGTGGGTAACGGTTCTTCACCGTAATGCCGTTCAGACCCAGGTAGTCTATACATGGTCTGAGAGTACCGTCTTTATTCTTAAAGAAAAAGAATCCAGCCCCCGCGGGCGAATTGGAATGCCGTATAAAGCCCCGCTTCAAGTTCTCGATAAATGCCGCTGTGGAGGTGCAGAAGGTAGGACCAGAGAGGGAGACGGGAATGGTCAACTTTTTGGAAGTTCCTTACTGGAAAGGGGACAAGGAGATTTAGCACCCAGGGAGAGCCCCTTCATACTCACTGGGCTTGGTTGTTTCCCTTACATAGTGGACATTCGCGGACCAGATGCTCGGAAGATCCGCAGTAGTAACATAACCCACTGGCTTGGCGAAATTGTCATATCGGTGCCCGAGGACGCTGGACTCCGAGTTGCATCAGCTCCGGAGCCTCCAGAGTGGGCAGCGGGGAGACGGCAGGTCCCGTGGATGAAGAGAACCTGGGAAAAGGGGCACGGAAAGGCATAAATCGGGGGTGTTGGTGTTCAGCGCGGCGTACCTGAAGACGTTGATCCACTCAAATGGCCTGGGAGATGAGTTCCTCCAGAAGTCCTTGCCTGGGTTGTGAGGCGAGTTCGTCCTTCACAGAATTCGTTAAGCCTTGCCAGAAGACTGAGACTAAGGCCTCCTGGTCCCATCGTGTCTCGGCTGCTATGGTACTGAACTCCAAGGCGTACTGGGCCACGGACCGACGTCCCTGTGAAAGCTGAAGCAAAGAGTCATAGGCAGTTTCTTGGCGTGCGGGGGTATCGATGACCTGTCGAAAGTCTCGTCTAAAGGCAACGTAATCTCGGGTTATTTCGGGATGTAGTTCCCAAATCGGGGAGGCCCATGCCAGCGCATTTCCCGTGAGTAGGCTGTAAACATATGCCACTTTCTTACGACAAGTGGAATACTGCTGCGGGGGCATCTCAAACTGGATCTCGCATTGATTGAAAAATCCACGACAGGCGTGCGGATCCCCCGCGTACGGCTTAGTTGTCGGAAACTTCGGGCCTGGGGTCGCGGCGTACACCGGTTCTACCTGCGCCGGCGGTGCGGCCACAGGTGGTGCCTGAAATGAAAGTTCCTGTACCTGTTGAGTGAGAAGAACCATCTGATCAGTTAAGGCCTGGATTTGTTGATACATGGCCGTCATCATAGAGGCCAGATCAGTCTGGTCTGCGTCTTGTGGGCTCGACATAATGTTACACCGGTGCTGCCCGTAGACCAGACCCGTCCCTTATACTGAGATAGGGACGTATATGTGCACGCACCCGCAGCAGAAGGAGTGTGTCCGGAGTGTGGTGTTTTGGCGTTGCCAGGCCAGGTGCAAATAGCTGTAGCAATACTTGCCGGTACCGGTAAAAGAAGAGACGTAGTCGTTGCCGTTAGCCAAGGTCTGGGAGAGGAGAGATCCAAAAGGTCGGGGTCCAAGCTGAGATTGAGGGGCGTGAGAAGCAGCGAGGTCAAGTGGGAGCCGGGGTCCAGAGCCAGAGAGTGAATTCCGCCAAGCCGGGTCGTAACCTGAATAAACGAAGACAAGAGAGAGAGCCAGAATAGACATCCGCAAGTAGAGACTATGTCGAGCGATGTGGGAATGGCAAAACAGGCATTATATAGTGCGGCTGGCGAATAGGAAGAGGGGGCAGACCTGGAGGAGTGCATGGAGCCGTCCTGGATAGGCTGCCTTGAGGAGAATGCAGGTGAGCAGCTTTGTGGTATGATTGCAGCCTGTGTGTGAGCTGGGGGCGTGGCTTCACTGCAGGAGCAGTGAGTAAATTAACTTGGTCCGGCACGCGCTCCGTAATGAGGGGGAGCGCGCGCCCAGGAGTGATAGCAGCTGCCAGAGTCGCAGGTGCCCGCGGAACAGCGACCGCCCGCCAGGGACCAGGGGGGAGTCCCCCAACCACGGGGACCGGACGGGACCGACAAGGGAGACGTCCCGCAGCAGCGGGAGCAATGAGAGGTGAGGGGAGGTCACGCTGCGACCGTCGTGACCCCCCGAATCCTCACAAGTACTTGAGGCTAACTTCGCTGCCCAAATGGCTTTCACACCTTGGCAACCTCTGAGGCTTTCATGTCCGGTACCTGAGCAGATTTTGTGGCACCAAGCTTGGTAGCAACATGGTACCTCGGCACCCTGGACCTGGAAGTCCCCAGCTCATACTTCTGTGCACAAGCATATATACCTGTAAAACACAATGTAATAAAATATACTTTTCACGTGTTTTTTCTAAGTCCTTTGGGTAGAATGAAAAAACTGGCTGTGAAACATTTCAAAGTTTAAGATTGAAAGTGTCTGGAGTTAATTTTGGAGTTGATATTGGAGGTGAAGATTAGGAGAAATCTGGACTCTGCACAATAACAAGTCTGCAGCTGTGAAAACTTGACTTTCTGACAATTCTGTGATTCTTTGTACTCTTTCTATCCTCCAATACCTGGACTGTCTCTTCTCCTGCATCTCACTTTGTCCTCCCTATTGCTTTGTCTGTTTACTGTTTCCTCACTCCTTTGTGAGCGTTTCTGTTCTCTACAACTTCCCCACTCCCCACTGCGCCATTATTTATACACCTCTCTCCCAACAACTTCTTTACCCCTGAATAAAAAACACCCACACAAATCCTTTTTTCAAACCCTCTATCTACTCCTTGCTGCTGCTGGGGATCTCCCCAAAGCCTGAACTAAGACAAACACACCTGATCTCACCCATGCCTCCCTTCCATCTCTTCCCCTGTAAATGGTGTTAACCTTCTGATTTAATACTGACTAACCTTAAAACTCACCCACAAGTTAACCCTTTGCGGTCCAATTCATTTTCACTAAGTGCGCCAGAAAGTCTAATTTATTTTTCGGAAAAAAACCACATACAGCTTTTTTTTTACTGCGTGCGCACTCACCGTGCGCGCACTCACCGTGCGCGCACTCACCGTGCATGCTCTCACCATGCACACTCTCACTGTGCACACTCACCGCACACTGCGCACACACTCACTGCGCACATTTACCGTTCACGGCACTCACTCACTGCGCACACACTCACTGCGCACACACTCACTGTGCACACTCTCACTGTGCACACTCACTGTGCACACTCTCACTTCGCACACTCACTGCACACTCTCACTGCACACACTCACACTGCATACACTCACTGCGCACACGCTCACTGCGCACATGCTCACTGCGCACACTCTCACTGCGCACACTCTCAGCGCACTGCGCACACACTCACTGCACACACACTCACTGCGCACACACTCACTGCGCACACTCACCGCACACTGCGCACACTTACTGTGCACACACTCACTGCACACACTCACCGCACACTGTGCACACTCACTGCGCACACACTCACTGTGCATACACACAATGCGCACACTCTCACTGCGCACACTCTCACTGTGCACACTCTTACTGCGCACTGCACACACTCCCACTGTGCACTGCACAGCACACTCACTGCGCACACAATCACTGCACACACACTCACTGCACACACTCTCACTGCGCACTGCACAAACTCACTGCGCACACTGCACACACTTCACCACACACGCACACCCCCTCCCCCCCACCTCCGATGTCAGCTGCTTTGTCTGCCTGTGGGAATCGGTGCGGTCTGTGGGGGGGGGGGGCGATCGGTGCAGGGCTGGGTGGGGGGGGAGGAGCAGGGATCAGTGCGGCTGCTGAGAGAAGGGGAATGCAGGGGACTTGTGCTGCAGCCGGCGCCTCACTACACATCTTCCTCTCTCCTCCTCCCGATCCGACATTGGACCGCAAGTGGCAAAATATTTTGTCGTCTTATAGTCCGACATTGTACCGGAAAGGGTTAAGCATCCCACTCATGGCTGCACTCATGGCTACTGTCCCACAATCACTCCTACCACCCATTGTGGCCAAGCACTGCCATCTACATCACTTATTCCCTCACCTGCTGTTTCTGTAAGTTTCCCCTCAAACCTTTTTAGATTCTAAGCTCTTCGGGGCATGGATTTCCTTTCCTATTGTCTGATTTTGCTGCACTTAATGTATTTTAATTCCCTGTACTGTAATCTTTGTGAAGCGCTGAGTACACGTTTGGAGTTATATCAATAAAGACATACAATATAATACAAAATGCGCAGGTTAATTTTCTTGGATATTTTCTCTATACACTGAAAATCGGGCTTAGGTTTCTTAAAAACCATCGCAACCTCATATATGGTTGGAGTACCCACAGAACCTCTATACAGGTTCTGGGTAACCGGGCATTGACCTTGGGATCCCTCTGTTACTGGGGGGACCCCAGTATCATTCTGCGGATACTTTACACACCTATGCCCCACTTACCTTTCTGGTCTATGCTGAAGCAGGGAGTCCTAGTGGTGAGTCACGAAAGTGTTTACAGAGCAGGATTTTGACCGGAGCCTTGTGCCTATATATACGGGCTGCCCGACCAGACACCCGGGTACATTATTGGGGCACCCAGCAACTCTTGACCCCGACTATCTAGGCACAATCTGATAAGACTTTCTCCGCAAAATCCCCCCTGAAACTCATAGCCAGCAATCTCTGCTTGCTGGCACCCCTGGAAAGGTAAAACACATATAAATTCTTTATTGTCGCACAATGACATACATTTCATGTACAACAAATGGGTCCAAGAGCTGACACTAAACCCCAAAATATTGCTCAGAGGTAACCAACCGGGCATAATACCTTTATTGATGGCCTGGTTACTCCCTCACCATCACAGTTTGAGCTAAGCCAGCTGTTGGGTAGCACCACTGTCACAGTATACTTTTGAGCTCTACTTCTTGCTGCTCATACCTGTAGCTCCCTCCCCCTGGCTTCCTTTAAAAGCAGACCACTGCCACTTCCTGGTTGCCAGATAAATGTTACTTGTGCACAAAAAAGAAGCACACCTAAGATACCTGGGAGGTATTCTAATAGCCAGTGACAGTGGCGCTAGCAGCAGCTGGTTTAGGTCACAGGGCTGCTGCCTAAAATAGCAGAGATTGTGGTTTTTGATCCTGTTGCAACTGACACCAGTACCCACTCCTCACAAGGTAAGCTAAAGCAATATATTGCAACATGTATACACACCTCACTTTCCTGTCTAATAATTAAATAGAATCAGCCTGCATCATTAATTGAAATTTGTCTTACTTTGATATGTTTTTTAATCTTAAAGGTAACCAATGAAATAGTTCGCCAAATGATGGAAATGCAAGGAATGTATAGTCTGGATAAACCTGGAGACTTCACTACAATTGTTGACGTTCAGATTATAGCAGCGATGATACATCCTGGAGCAGGACGCAATGATATTCCACAACGTTTGAAAAGGCAGTTTACCATCTTTAATTGCACATTACCATCTAATGTATCCATAGACAAAATATTTGGTATGTACTGTAGTATGAAAATTACTTTGTGTTTGAAATCTACCTTTGTTCCCTATTTCACATATTTTGCTTACATAGATAGAAGTAACTCATTTGTTGCGGACAGACTTTTTTTGTTCACGCTGTTAGGCTTGTGATCACATCCTTCTGCTGAACATGAAGTTCCAGACACAACTACTCCCTTCTTGTCACGGTGGACCAGTACTTATCAACAATTTTATATTTTTGGGATTCTCGATTGAACACAACAAGGAGGGCAAAATAAATTGTCATTTATTTCCTTAATAGACAAACACACGACAGCCTTAGAATACACTTAATATAACACTTACTGGGATGGGGAAACAAAATAAAATGTCCTTTTCAAGAAAGCGCAAGAAATGCAGTCTCTGGTTCAAGTCCGTTTGACTAGATCGCAAGTTGCTGATCTAAAAACTTCGTCAAATAAAGGAATTTCGTAGGAATTCGTTTGGGAGTCACAAGGGCTAACGAATTCCGGAGTTTGGGGTAAATCCTTGGTTGCGATGTTATTAACCCCGTGTGTCCTTGAACTGCTACCGCTGTACTTAAACGAAATCCTGCGTAGAGCGTAGTCACATCATGAATCACATCTGGATCACACTGGGGATAGTTCGACGGGCACAGTTATAGGGTTCACAAGCCGATCCTTAACATGTATGCCTAATCCCCTCTGTTGGAACACTTAACCCACCAATCTCCAATTTGCCCGTAGTTTGCAAAACCGGGCAAAAAGGCTTTCTGGTTTGCAAAGCGCATGTGCTCACTTGACACCCATGCGGTTTTGCATACCTGGAATACATCCTTTTCCTGGCGACCCTTAGTCTGGGGTTTGGCTCTAAGGTGCAAATGGCTCATGCTAGGTGCCGGGATCTGGCACTCAGCAACATCCCAGCCACTTTCACACCTTGGATCTCTGAGGCTTTTCATCCCTGCATTTTCCCTAGACTTAGAGGCTCCCACTTAGTGGGACCTCTTTGAAATGCAGGAAGGAAAATACCCTCAGCTCATGCACCCTTACCATATTTACTGCTGCGGCCAAGCTTATTCTAAAGCTTAACCGCATTATTCTCCGTCTTTTAAATACTCGCGCCGAAATTGGCCACGCGCCAGCCGCATCTTGCGGCCGCGTGCGGCCGTTTCTTCAATCAGCGCTGAATGGCGCTGAACAATAGAAGCGCCAGCGGCGCTGAGAAAAAAAAAAGCCCGCGTCTGAACGGGGTTTAAAATTACCCGCGGTGGCGGCCGCATTAGACTAAAGCGGGCAGTCACTGTACATGCCAAAGGATTTCTTCCCGGACTTACAGAAAACAGTTCCTGCCTGTACATTTTAAATTCACGGTATTATACACTTTATTAAAACATCATGTTATGGGTGTACCACAACTGTAAT
This sequence comes from Ascaphus truei, assembly GCF_040206685.1. Taxonomy (NCBI): domain Eukaryota; kingdom Metazoa; phylum Chordata; class Amphibia; order Anura; family Ascaphidae; genus Ascaphus; species Ascaphus truei. Next base: position 411,479,597 of record NC_134486.1, on the reverse strand, counting down.
TTTTATACAGCTCAATCCCATTATAGCGCGATCCGCTATAACGCGGTTTGAGCATGGACCCTGAATTAAAAAAATAATAATAATTTTTGCACACTGCACACTGCACACTGCACACTGCACACTGCACACACTCACAGCCCACTACACACACTCCCAGCACCAGCACACACTCACTGCACACTGCACACACTCACTGCACACTGCACACACTCACTGTACACTGCACACTCTCACTGTACACTGCACACTCTCACAGCACTCAGCACACTGCACTCACAGCACACTGCACTCACAGCACACTGCACGCACTCACAGCACACTGCACTCACAGCACACTGCACTGCACACCACACTCACACCACACTCACACAACACCCCCCACTCCCCCTCCATACCTTTGGTGTCAGCTGCTGAGATCGGAGCGGAGCTGGCATCGGGAGGAGGAGGAGGAGGGGGGTGTCGGTAGGGAGGGGGGTGTCGGTAGGGGGGGGGGGGTGTCAGTAGGGGGGGTGGTGTGGATGCCGGTATGGGGGGTGAGTGAGGAGCAGGCTGGGACTCAGAGGGCCACGTGGGCTAGGTAAAAACTGGTTGTGCCGCGTAGGATTGGTGTGTCATTGACACACAGACTGAGGGCGGGCACGGAGGGTCTCTGGATGCCAGGCGACGGGCCGGTAGGTGTGGGGGCCTGGGAGGGGGGGAGCTGGATTCCAGTGGGGGGGGATGGTAATGCTGGTTGGGTGGAGGGGGGTGAATGCAGGGGGGGCGTGTGGATGCCAGGGGGGACGACGACACCGTATGGATGCCGGGTGCGGTGGGGTCGAGTGAGGAGCAGGCTGCGGCTCGGAGGGCCGCATGGGCTAGGCCCAAAACTGATTATGCCATGGAGGAGTGGAGGGCGGGCACGGAGGGTCTCTGGATGCGGCGGGCCGGTAGGTGTGGGGGCCTCGGAGGGTGGGAGGTTGTTGCCGGTGGAGGGGGATGGTAATGCCGGTTGGGGGGAGGGAGGTGGATTCCAGTGGTGGGGGGGTGGAGAGACCGTGTGGATGCCTGTGGGGGGGGTAAGAAGCAGGCTGCGGCTGGACTTGGAGGGCCACTGTTGGTGGGCCTGTTGGCTGGTGGGGGACGTGTAGGGCTTCCGGCACCTCTTTCCTCCCTCCTCCCGATTGGGCGCACGGCGGCCATTTAATTTTTTTTTTAGCACGACCTCGGTTCTAGCGTGGTTGGATCGGGTGGCCCCCGAGGACAGCGCTTTAACGGGGGTTGAGCTGTATGTATGTAAGTGTTTTATTTATGTACACCTGCACCACAAATCAGGGTGCTGGCTGTCTCCGTTCGTGAGTTAGCCCACTTAATTGAAAAGCTTTCTTGTGGGAACCCAAGTTCACCAAGTTCCCACATCAATTGATCTATTTCTCACGGCCATTGACTTTCTGCCTTTCAAGTTCTGGGGCTAACGCGTAGCTCACCACAAACGAGGCGCAACCACAGGGCTGAGGTAGGGAATTGGATAGAACGCCAACCACAACCGCAAGGGCGCGTCTAGAGTGTAAGGTTGTCGTGCAGGCCGGATCAGGATTATAGAATTTAGCATGAACAAGGTACTTGCCGTGTCCAGGGGTGTAGAGTGGAGGATCGTTGGGGTACGTAGCTGGAGTCAGGATTAGAGAGGGTAGAGTAGTCGTAATGCCAAAGCCAGGTCAGTGCAGGAGAGTGCAGCGTCGTGCTATTTCAAAACCAGGGTCAGCGCAGGAGAAAGCAGAGTAGTCGTATCCAATCCAAGGTCAGGGCAGGAGAGAGTCACAAGTAGAATCCAGGCAGGGTCAGGCAGCAAGATCAGGCAGACAGGTTCCAGGAGGTGAGGTTCAGCGTCACACTAACAAAAGTTATGCTCGGCAATGACTTCGAGCTCTGAGAGCATATTTATATGACCTCCCACCAATGGGAGTCAACCAGGAAGCAGGAGTGCGGTACAGGATAGGCTGCTGGATCATGCAGGTGCGTCCCATTACACAGTCAATTGCAACCGCATCAGAATGCATCGCGCGCAACCCGCGCATCACGAAGGCGACCCATTTGCGTGCCGTCATTGCGATTCACTACACCCGCGTGAGTACGGGGGCGGAGACCAGTGGCGGGGACGGAGGAGGAGCGCAGAGCAAAGCCACGCCGTGCAGGTCTGATGTCAGGACGGTGGTGGGACCGAGGGGCAGAGACTGAAGCCCGACGAGGATACCGCGCACGTGCCGCGCGTCAGGCTCCAAGGAACCGGAGCACCCTCTGAGTCAAGAGAGGGAAGAGACTGATGGGTCCATGCAGTACCCACATGCCACGCTTAAGTACCACCGAAGGGTTGCTTGGTTATGGTACCACGGAGATCAGAGGGGCAAGAATGGGTTGAGGGGAGAGATGAACCAGAACGGCGAATCCTCAGAGGCTACCACGGCTCCACTCCTTGCATCATGCTCCCCATCCGCTTCCTCGACAACCCCACTCTCCTCCTGTGTCTACACTTCCTCCAGGACTGGAATAACCTCTGGTCCCCTGGCGGGGCTAGTGGACCCTGCAACTGCAGATGAGGTTGTAACCACCTAAGGTGAAGCTATACTTTCTTCATGTCTTTCGAGATCCTCCTCCAGCACCATCATTGCCCGACCCGAGGTCACACCGGGCGACTATCCGGGGACAGTCCCTTGACCGGTACTGTCCTGAAAGTCTGTTCATTTTCACCTGGTGGCACTAATCTAAGCGACAGAGAGAACCTGTGCTTTTCTTAGCTTTGTGTAATGTGTGTAAGTCACTACTTGTTTTGAGAGCTCGCAACCTACGAGTTTCTCTTTGTTAGAAGAATGTATGTGGGTATTAGTAGGAGCTCAAATGCTAGGTCCTTTAAATACATTCATAAAGAGGTAATCACACAGGGGAAATATTAATGTAGTATAACATAGTTTTCAATCTTCCATGTCCTGGCTCAATAATTCCCTGGGTATATGAGGAAAAAGTATCATAACTTTCCTTCCTTCTTGGGATGGCCCATAAAGATTAAAGAGTACTCACTGTATTCCCCTGTGTGTCCTCAGGCGTGCAGCTGCTTCCAAAGTCCGTAGAATATCCAAGTAATGTGTGTGGCGCACAGCAAACAAGGAACAGGTCTTGTGGCAAATAAAAAATGAATTTATTAGAGCTGCATTAAAAAACGGTGGAGGGAACACCACTCCTACGCGTTTCGTGCTGTGAAGCACTTGGGGCCTGGGGTAAAAAACTAGACTTTCCTAGCTATTTGGCACCTTAAACAAGAGTCTTTAGTTGACTGGGACTTAGCCCAAAATGCCCTGGAACCCAAATCGGCATGAAGTTGCAGATGCCACCACTCCCTTCTCTCCGGAGGACTTGAAATCACTTGACCGGGACTCAGCTCCAAACATACTGGAACTAAAATCGGTTTGAAATCCCAGCCGCGACCACTACGTTCAATTCTCAGAACTTGGCCGCAAAAAGTGGGAAAATATTTTGCCTTGGTTTTTCTGAAGCCATTCTCTTTGCTATTTCTACAAGAGCATCTTTTGGTTGTTTCGAATTTCCCGTTTGACTTCTGGCGCTCAGAATCTCACCAGGTGATTGGCTGAGATGATTCTTATAGTATTTTGGTGTCCATTCACAAAATACTGCAAACAATCCCAGCGTGGGAACTTTCTAACCAGCCTATCAGAGCGATGCCAGTCTTGTGAAGCCGGGCAAGCGGGGATTCTGAATCAGCCAAGGGCATGCACACGTTTGCCACCTTAGCCACTGTGACAGTGAAGGGGTCCCCAGGCCATTAATAAAGGCATGTGGCCCGGCTGAGTCCACCTGAACTAGGTTGGGAATTGTAGAGTGTCAGCTCTGCAACCCAACCAGGGTAATAATACTGTCCAGATATTTGAAATTTTTATGGAGCTTTAATTCATATTATTCTTTGATAAAAATGATGATGTAATGGATGTTGTGACTAGTGGATGGCTTAGATGGTGGGACACCACCAGTTACTGAGGGTGATGTCCCCTCACCTGACACCATTCCACCTGAGTCCAGGGTCCTGCACACATTTGGGGATTTCTGTGCTCTTCAAGACATGGAGGACCTTTTCTCTGAACAAATATCAAATGAATATGTTATTCCTACATTTTCTGAATGGAATTCTGGTCTTAAAAGGAGCTCTATTTTTTACCCCACTCATGTTAAAGGTCAATTTCTGACTATGTTTGAAAATTTGGTTATAAGGGACCTTTGTCTTTTGGCTCAAGGGTTTTCCTTTTCACGCATTAATCAGGATAACTTGAACCAGGATGAGCATGTAGCTCTAAAGTCTCTTCAAGACAATTCATCATTGGTAATAAAAAGTGCTGATAAGGGAGGTGCTGTGGTAGTGCAGAGTAGAGATGACTATGTCAGGGAGGCATTACGCCAACTTGACAATATCTCGTCCTACTCTGTACTACCTACAGACCCTACTTCACTATATTTGGAAGCTCTTGTTGAACTTGTAGACTCAGGTGTCATTATGGAAGTTCTCTCTAGTAATGAGGTTCAGTTCATTATTCAGCCCCATCCCATCATTCCTATCTTCCATCATCTCCCAAAGATCCATAAGACATTGGCCGACCCTCCTAGTCGGCAAATTGTCTCTAGTATTGGATCTTTGGGAGATGGTCTTTCTAGATATGTTAATGAATTCCTCCAACCTTTTGTTAGGAAATTACCCTCATTTATTTTGGACTCAGGGGATCTCTTGAGTCAACTCAAATTTGTCACCTGGGACGATCATTGCTTTTGGGTCACACTTGATGTAGTGTCCCTCTATTCAGTTATACAACAGGACCATGGTGTGGAGGCTGTCCGCCATTTTATTGAGATACCAAAAATGTCAATTTTCCAATCTTCTTTTATTTTGGATGCAATTTTATTTCTTCTCACACACAACTTCTTCACTTTTAATCACAAATTTTATTTACAATTAATTGGCACTGCTATGGGCACGAGCTTTGTTCCATGTTATGCAAATCTCTTTGTGGGGTGGTGGGAATCACAATTTATTTTTTCTTGGATGAACACTTTTCGTAAAAATATTATATTTTACAAAAGATTTGTGGATGATTTAATTATTATTTGGAAAGGGGACGTTATTGCACTACACTCCTTTGTTAAGTATCTAAATAATAATGATTATAATCTTAAATTCACTCTTAATTTTCACCCACACATTATTGAATTTCTTGATCTTCAGTTTTTTGTAGATATTAATAAAGTCATACAGACAGACGTGTTCAGGAAAAAAATTCAAGGAACACTTTCCTGAGGGCGGACAGCTGCCACCCACCCCAGGTCATTCGGGCTGTTCCCAAGGGACAGTTCCTCAGGCTGAGAAGGAATTGCTCAACATTAGAGTGCTTCCTTTCTCAGTCTGAGGACTTAGCCCAGCGGTTTTTGGATAAGGGATACTCTATGAAGGGCATTACTGAGGAATTTTAGATTGCTTTGAATACAGAGAGATCGTCCTTAATACCAACTTGGAAGGACAGACATACTCGTCTTGACCCATGTACTAGCACTCATAAGAGGAGTGGTCCAGATCCACAGGGACATATTAAATTCAATAACAATTGTCCACTCTTTATTTCACAATATAATAAACAAAGTGGAAATATTAGAGCAATCATTTCTAGACATTGGAATATTTTATCCATGTACCCTGTTCTGAACAAATACATCGGGTCAGGTCCAAAATGTGTATTTCGTAGGGCAAGAACTGTGAGCTCCTATATTTCCCTCAGTGACCTGACTTGCATAGGTAAAAAATCTTTTTCTACTAACGGCTCCTTCCAATGTGGTTCATGTAGCGAGGTGAGGGATTGGGTTAGGTGTTTTTGTATATACTGATTAAAAAGTAACTCAAAAAGGAAAACTTTGAAATGTGTTCTGTCGCGCATGTGCAGACAATTCTTCAACCAGCCGTGACATGCATACATGCGTTATACGGTGTAACACATAAATGATGTGTAGTACGTAAAACATGCAAAGACCGCATAACCCTGGAAAACACAGACAGCACAGTATGCGTTTCACATAAGTGTCATGGGAGACTAGCACTTTTAACACATTTATACCCGGGATCATATGATTGAGCAAAGCAAGGAGATAAAATAAATTGTAATTTATTTCACGAATGTGCATACACACAATGTTACACAATTACAATCAAAATACACTTACTGGGATGGGGCAAATGAAATAGTTGGTTTCCAGAATGAAAAGTTGTAAAACAAACTCTTTAGGAGCAATTTCCCAGGAGTAGGAGTTGCACGAGAAACTGCTTGGAAGTGTCCTCGGTCAGCAGCGCTGCTTCTTTCGTTCTGCCACCGCTGTAATGGCCCTTGGAATATTTAACCCTTACGAAATCTAACAGGGTTCTTGCATGAATCTTGTTAATCTTAAAATGGTTCTTTCATGAATCCTTAGATGAATCTGATTCCCGATGGGCTGCAGGAATTCTTATAGAGCTTAAATCCTTATCTCTAACCAGTGCAGCCAATCTCTCTGTGGGAATAAGTTTTCCCACCTATCCTGGAGTTGCCAATACTTTGGAACCCTGGCAGAGGGGGATTCTCATTCTGCTAAGGGCATGCGCCAACCCAGCACCCTTGCTCCTTAGCATATGAAACCCAGCCTATCTACCAGTCGACACTAAGCCTGGGCTGGCCACCATTTGCCAAACGGCCCGGACTTTACACTAGGATGGGGGTACTCCCGACTAACACCTTGGGGACACTGTGGCGGTGAAGGGTTAACCAGGCCAATAATAAAGGTATTATTCCCGGCTGGTTAACCCTGAACCTTGTTGGGACTGAAGGTGTTAAATTGTATGGTCACCATAATACCATGTTTTCCCCTACACTATCTTGGTTGTCCACATTTTGCAGAAGCTAGCTGCAGTACTGTGAATGTATGTAAAATGTGCCAATTGTGTTTGCAACACAAGGGGGATCTGCTAGCGCCGAGCTAAGCATACATTGAATAAGTGTGCCTGCGGTCTGCGAGTGCTTTTGAAGTTCTGAAGTACTTCCTAAACCCCAGCCACTTCAGAGAAAGCCTTAACCACAAAGTTAAGTGGATAAGTGGTCTGCGGTCTAGCTGAAGTGCTCAGAATGATACAATGTATCCTGCAGTCTCGTTATCCAATTGACCTTAATTGATGGAATCCGTCTGCGGTTACCGAGCCTGGCGAGCAGCGTTACATTGTACGCCAAGTGGAAACCCGCAGACCACATCACAAAGCTTGTTCAATTAAGTCCCTAATTCCGGCTAGGAGAGAGCTAGCACTCTAATTTTTGGAGTGCAGCTAGTTTAAAGTATACCATGCACATACATATGGTTTTTACATCTCTCTCACACACAGAAGGTATATATAAAAATAAACTGTGTGTCAATGTATTTTAAAATGTACTGTAAAAGCAGGAACCGTTTCTGCTGGCCCTGCAATACATCCATTAACATGTCAATATGTTATGGATGAATGAGCTGAGGGATTTTTCATCTCCGAACTTCAAAGGGCACCCTGCTAAGTTGATGCCCCAGTGTCTAGAGAAGTCTGGAGTTTAAAAGCCTCAGAGACCCTAGGTGTTAAGGTGGCCAGGATATTGCTGTGTCTCAGATACCGGTGCGTAGTATGGGCACTGCACACTTGGTAGAGAAACCCCAGACTTGCTGTCACCAGGTAGAGGGTTGGGCCCGGTATGCTAAGCAGCTTAGGTGTTACCATGACACATGCTCTTAACAGACCGGGAAGCAACTTCTGCTCATTTTGCAAGCTACTGGCAAGTCTGAGATAGGTGGGAAAAGTTGTTCCCATGGGAGGATTGGATGGGTATGTTAAGGAAAGGACTATTAACCCTATAAAAATGCCTGCAGCCCAGTCCTTGTCAGATTCATCTAAGATCAACCAAGAAACGTCCAAGTTCTAGCGTCAGCGGTTCCGGAGTGTGAGGGGTTAACTACATCGTAACGAAGATTTGCAGAATTCGTTTGAGCTGGGGATTCACGAACGAATCCTGTAAGGACTTTACAAAATCATTCCTACCTGTGGAGCTATAGGGGGGACAAGTTGCGCCCCTAGCCAAGGATTGTCGCACGGCTCAAATTGCGCACCCACTTGCACGCGTGCAGGGGTGTACAGAGACTTTGTTGCTAAGTAATTCGTTCCGTGGACATTTGATTTCGTTTTCCCATCCCAGTAAGTGTTTTATCCAGTGTAATTTTAAAGAGTGTGTGTTTGTCCTAAAAGGAAATAAATTACAATTTATTTTGCCCGCCTTGTTGTGCTCAATGTTGTGCTCAATCCAGAATCCCGGTATTAATGTTTTGGTATGTCCTGGTCTACCGTGACAGATACTGAGCCCTTTCAACTCAGTTTACAGACATCGTGGCACCAAGCCAGCGGGATTTCTTAGCAGTCCGGAGCTGCATCTCCTCAGCTCATTTAGTGAGTCACTAGACGCATAGTGGGGCTACAATAAATGAGTATTTCCCGGTCCCCGGTGGTCTGAATGAAAGTCCAAATGTGCCTAACATGTTTAATACACTATTTGAGGAGAACTTTCATTCATTAATTTTTATAAAAACGTATAAAAATTATGCTATGGGTGTTTTCCATGTTTCTCCCTGAACTACGCGCACAGCAAGTTTCAGCGCTCTAGGAGCTTCCTAACAAAAGTTAGCACACAGCCGCTTTTATTCCTCAGGCTCTGAATTGAAAAACATTTTTACTCTCGCCACCTTGTACCTGGTGGGAAAGACACCGAACCCATACACTGAGTTCTGGGAGTTTGGGCATATACCGTGGGACCCTGGAATGTGATTTCCCCCTGCCCGGTCTTACTGTTCTGGTCTGTGCTGAGATCTGGCAATGAGCTGCAAACTGCTTCCAAGGGAGGATTTTGTCCGGTGATCTGTGTCTTCATGTCCCCAGGGATCTGGTAGGATTCCTGGGTACATGTTTCGGAGTAACCTGCAAGTCTGGCCCCCTTCTACCCAAACACCTACCCAAACACACCCTGACAATATTTTACCGTAAAATCATCTCTGAAACTCATGCTTTGCGAATCTCCGCTGGTTGGCACTCCTGGAACAGTAAACCACACACATACATTTTTATTTAAATACAGTATACATGCCATTACTGGGTTGCAGAGCTGACACTTCAAACTCCCCAATATGGCTCAGGGGCACCAAGCCGGGCATAATACCTTTATTATTGGCCTGGGTACCTGTGACGGTGAAGGGGTCCTCAGGCCATTAATAAAGGTATTTGGCCCAGCTGGTTGCCCCTGAACCAAGTTGGAAATTGTAGAGTGTCAGCTCTGCAACCCAGCCAGGTTAATAATACTGCAAATGTATTCAAAATGCCTGTGTCTCTTCCCCAGGAATAAGGTGGTGAGACTAATACCATGTATCAACTTTATAAGCTATGAAACAGGGTCTCCGGGGTCATTGTGGGTAAAGGTACAGTGTCAGCTCTGCAACCCTCTGGTGCTTGCAACCCTGTAATTATAGAAAAAAAACAGGCGCTTACCTCGAGTTAAAAACAAAAATGTGCTTACAGTGAAGCAGTCAAATCAACAACGGCTCTCTAGATGCTCTGAGCCAACAATAAAATCATTTCTGCTTCGACCCCAGAAAAGGGTTAATCCAGAGCCCTTATGGAGACATGAAAACAAACAAGCAATGGGGGAGCATGGGATTATAGAAGCCTATATAAAGACGATATGATATTGGCAGTAGTTCCAAAGGTAAGGTAGGGGGTAGGATATATATACTAAGGTACTTACACGGCCATGTGTAAGCAGATACAGTAAATGGTAGCTTTCTTAAGGCGATCTTAGCCTCTTCCAGCAATATTAGATGAAGATTGGTAGGGTTAAAGGGAAAACTGCACAAGTAACGGATCAACTAGAGTCCGAGTCTACCACTAAGGATGTGTTTATACACTCCAACCTCAAAAGCAAATCCAATTTTTACCCAGGCCACTGTAAGGGTCAATATCTGGAAGTTTTCAATAAACTTATCATGGACGATTTTGAGGAACTGGCCTCTAGAAAAAGTAAACATCGGGAAAACCTTACGAAGGAAGAAAAACAAGCACTTAAAACACTAGGCAAGCATCACAATTAAGCCCGCAGACAAAGGGGGGGGGGGGTCGTCATCATGGACACTAGTTATTACCTCTCTGAGTCTCTTCGCATTCTGGGCGACAGGACGACCTATGAGAGGTTGACACAAGACCCCTCGAGGGCGTACCAGGAGGAATTAAAACAGATTCTAAGCGAAGCTAGGGACATTGGAATCTTGGTGGAAAAGGAGTTCACCTATCTGCTTAAAACAGAACCAGTGAAACCGGTGTTCTACTTTTTACCCAAGATTCACAAAAACCGCCAGAGACCACCGGGTAGACCCATCATTTCGAGTATCGGGTCTCTGTCCCAGAACCTTTCAGAATATGTGGACATATACCTTCAGAAGTATGCAACCAGAGCGAAAGCCTATCTAAAAGACACCTTAGAGGTCCTGAACACATTATCTACACTACAATGGCAGGAGAACTACCTACTGGTAACCTGTGATGTTACGTCATTGTACACATCGATCAGGCATGAGGATGGGTGTGCAGCAGTGGCATTTGCTTTAGATAAAGACCCCTCGGTTCCACAGGAGCAGAAATGTTTCCTGCTAGACGGAATTAGATTAATTCTGTCACACAACCTGTTCTGGTTCGACGGGTCCATGTTTTTGCAGAAGTGTGGGACAGCTATGGGGACCAGGTTTGCTCCTAGCTATGCCAACACCTTCATGGCACATTGGGAAGAGACCAATATTTGGTCTGGAAACCCATATGGAGCAAACCTGGTCCTCTGGAGGAGATACATCGATGATGTGCTCATCATTTGGCAGGGAAGTGAGGAGAGTCTCAAACTCTTTTTAACCCATATCAATAACAATAGTGTCAACTTGAGTTTCACATCAGAGATAAGCAAAGAGAGCATCAACTTCCTTGATTTAACTATTTACATTGAAAACGATGTTGTTAAAACCAAGACCTTCTTCAAGGAAGTTGATGCTAACAATTTCTTGCTTAACACCAGCTGCCATCATCATAGATGGTTAAATAACATACCGTTCGTATAAAGAACAAGCAGGAATCTTGGAAGCCAGATTTGGGGAAAGGCACTATAAGCAGGATGTGATTGAGGCAGCGCACTTAAGAGCATTAGACCTAAATAAAGAGCAAATGATGGTGCCAAAACAAAAAAGGGATAACACAGATTACATTGTACCATTTGTTACTAGATATAACAATGAGTCCCATAAGATTAAAAATTTTTTAATGAAACATTGGCATGTGCTGTGCAAAGATACAGTACTGAAAGACTATTTGCCCGAAATACCTCGTGTAATCTTTAAAAGGGCAGAAAACATAAAAAGTAAATTAGTACCGAGTGTATATAGGAAGGAAACCGAAACCAAGGGTACTAACTGGCTGCCAAAACCGGTAGGATTTTTCAGGTGTTTCGAGTGTAAGGCCTGTAAACACGCACTGACAGACAAAATACATTTCAGTTCAAATGTTACTAAAGAGGTATTTAAGACCAAACAACTCATTAACTGCAGAACCAACTTTGTAGTATACTTGCTCGAATGCCCATGTGGACTACAGTATGTGGGCCGGACCTCAAGAAGTCTTAGAGTCCGCATACTTGAGCACTTGGGCAATATAAGGAGGGGCCTGACTACACATAGTGTGCCACTTCATTTCACTCAACATCACGGGGGGGACCCCTCAGGACTACTCTACAGAGGATTAGAGGTGGTCCCTGAGAGCTGGAGAGGGGGAGATAGATTGAGGCGTCTCCGACAGAGGGAGACGTTCTGGATATATCGTTTGAAATCCATGTCCCCTGCAGGTCTCAATGTTGACCTTGATATCGCAGCATTTAACTGAAACACAATGGGTTACCTGTGAATCCCTAGAGGAATACAGTGTTTTGCAGAAGTGTGATATATATGTCAAACTGCTAAGGAAGGAATTATTTAGCCCTATAAGGTATCTAACAAACTTTTTTGTTTTGTTTGTTTTTGTCCCTCTCCCTCTTTTCAGACTTTATTCCGACTTTTTAAGACTTTTTAAATATTTATGAAAATGGTTATATTTTAATATATTTATAAGAAATGTTATGTGTTTATATGTAAATATTATTAAAAATCACATGTAGTATGATTTATTTAGAGAGTGTTTATTGATTTATATAGCTATGATCTATCCACTTTGAATATTTTGATTATATGGTAAATGTGTATTAGTGAATTTTAAAGAATTTTAGTTGTATTTGTATTAAGTAGTAATCTTGATTTACCTTTTAAATAAGTATGTCAAAACCAATGAAGCGTTAATTATTTATTTATTTAGAATTAACGACCCAAATTCAATGTGAGTTGCTAACCACATATGATAATTAATGACACATGACCCCACTGAGTTTTTATGTCACAGGTTGTTTAATGATTTTAGAGGTGATTGTATAAGAACTGTAATTTTAGATGATTATGTATAAAGGCATAAGAGATGGACCCAAGGAGGCATTAATTAAATTATTCATACATAGATAATTTTTGCCTTAATTGACATGTGATTAATGATCCCCATATTGTAACCCCTGACAAGTGAACCCATCGAGCTCTTGGGGTTTTAATTAGCTGAATATGAAGGTTAATACATATGTTGTGCAATATGCACACAGTCAATCTCATATGGACAGTGAGAATTCAGGCATTGGAAACTGCACAGCCAAGCTGAATTCAACACTAATAAGACTTTGGAATAAACAGCCAGCTCCAATCAGCATTTTGATTACACAGGGGGTCTATATAAAGCTAGGAGACCCCCCCCCCCACGTCATCATATGAGCCTGAGGAAGCCGATGCATCGGCGAAACGCGTTGCTCTAATCATCAGCTGAATTTGACCCACGGAGGCTTCCGTAGCCAGATCGCAGAGCAGCCTTTGCAGCCTAGCAGAACAGTTTTCTCTTCCTGCATCCCGGACGCGGGACTGGCGCAAACAGCTGCTAACACCCGATCCTGGACTGCGTGAGGAGGCCAGGGGTCCATCCTTTATGTATGTGAGTCTCGTTGTTGATTTTAATAATAAATGTATTTCCATAAATCACTCAACTGAAATCGTGCCTCACTTGTTTCCCCCCACCCCCCCCACACAACATAACATCGGGGGGAGACCCTGCCTGACGCCTGAGACTGGGGATTGAGTCCTATGCTGACCTGAAGTTTAAGGACAGCCCCCATCGCGCGGCCAACTGATGTGGATGGGTTAAATTTAACCCCAAAGTAACGAACCCTCTGCAACTGCTCACACTGGGCCGTGTGAGTACAAATATATATTTATTTTCCCTTTAACCCTACCAATCTTCATCTAATATTGCTGGAAGAGGCTAAGATTGCCTTAAGAAAGCTACCATTTACTGTGTCTGCTTACACATGGCCGTGTAAGTACCTTAGTATATATATCCTACCCCCTACCTTACCTTTGGAACTACTGTCAATATCATATCGTCTTTATATATGCTTCTATAATCCCATGCTCCCCCATTGCTTGTTTGTTTTCACAGCCCTGTAATTATGTTAGAACAGTCTGTGTGTATCCCGTCAGGTATAAGGGGCACACAAGTATAAATCATATGACTGTAGAGTGTCAGTTCTGCAGCCCAGGGCTGACTGCAGTCCTAGTAATGTGCAATAACATGTCTAAAATATGCCCACTATGAATAAGGGGCTTCTGGCACTGTTTAAAGGGTAAATTGGGTAAGCGTGTCTGAGGTTATGTGGTGAGGCCCGGCATTGCAACCATGTATCTCTGTGTAACCGTAGACAAGCAAGGGAAGCCTTAACCGCGAGCTAAAGTGGTTAAGTGGTCTGCGGTCATCAAAAGCTGCTGGATTGCAACAATGTGTAATGTGGTCTCGTTATCCCATTAAGGTCAATTGGAGAAGTGCGTCTGCGGTTATTGATTGAGTCCGGGCAATGCAACATTGCATCCCGGCTCCAAACCGCAGACCGGGGAAAAGTTAAACCACAAATCACATCACAGCCCTCACATAATTAACTGTATCTAACTTTTGATAGGAATGTCCTAGCTCGCTGATTTTTGACATGCAGTGTCCTAGGGGGTAATTATTTAACAGGGAGAGTTAGGAAACTCTAACATTTATTTAAAGGCATAAATGAGAAGTGGCTCTGATTTTAGTATCTTAAAGTTATAGGAACTGGGACATTTACACTTCAGTCAGGCAGGACAGCGGATACATTAAGCATTCATTTTTGTTATTTATGGTCAACCATCCCAGGGATGGGTCATGCATAATATAAGTCCGGACTTCTGCGCCTCCCTGTGGAGATGACTCCGGAGTGTCTGCAGAAGTCCGGGGCTTCAAAAGGTACCGACCTGGTGAAAGTGTTAAATGTCAGAAAATGTATATAAACAGTTTGCCTAGCAGATGTCCGGTTATCCTGGGGAAAGCTAAGCATTCTTCTGCCGTGCAAGGGGGCTTGGTCAGGTATGCTAAGCGAGTTAAGTGTGAGGTTAGTGCATGACCCTTGGCATACCGTGAAGCCCTTTGCCCGGCTGCAGGAACTGCTGGCAAAGTTGCCATTGGGTGGGAATTTGCTTCCCACGCCAAGATTGGCTGTGTATTACCCAGATAGGCTTGGGAGGGTTTTAAAAGCCCATGCAGGCTATCGGGTGGGTGTCCAACTGTGATCCATCTGAAGGTATAGTGTACGGTACAGAGACGATTCCATCGCAACTAAGGATTGTACCCCGCTACGAAAGTTCGCTAGAACTAAGGACTTGGAAACGAATTCTGCAAGGGCAGAACGAAAATATTCTTTTCGGCGGAGAAACAGGGGCTGCAAATGGTGCCCTTAGCCAAGGACGGTTACACGGCTCTTTTTGTGCAGCAACCCCGCTTATGGGAATTGATGCCTAGAGACTATATTTCGTGGACTTTCGTTC
Organism: Ascaphus truei; assembly: GCF_040206685.1. NCBI lineage: Eukaryota > Metazoa > Chordata > Amphibia > Anura > Ascaphidae > Ascaphus > Ascaphus truei. The sequence goes on along the minus strand of NC_134486.1, from coordinate 411,464,489 downwards.
TGGAAACCTTTTATTTCGTTTTGACCCATCCCAGTAAGTGTTGTTTCGTGTTATTTTGTAAATCCAGCTGTGTGTGTTTCTTGTGTGAATAGATTACAACTTATTTTATCTCACGGTTTGTTCAATCAAAGGATCCAGGTGTATTTTTGTGTTATAAGCACTGGTCTCCCGTGACAGTACCCCCTTACTGTCACAATAAGAACGAGTGGTTTTAAAAAAAATATAATTGTGATTGCAACTTTGTAGTGAATTTTATTGTTCAAAGGGGTCCTTACAGTGTAATAAATGTTTGGCACCCATAAGAAAAGTGGCATGATCTTAAAGTGAACCCTATAACAACCACAGAACATTACAAATATTTGTGTGTATGACCATATTAATATTAAAATATTATTATTTGTACTGTTAAATACTTGTAAGTAATTCAATTTGTAATTGATATCCTCTCAAAAAAGTTGCTAAATCTTTGCTATTTTATATATTTTATATATTATTATATTTGTTTAGGGAAGCTAATTAAACTGTTCAATTCTTTACAAAAGAATGTTTTATGACTGGCTTTCTGGAGTTGCACCTTTAATTATATTACATAGGGGATACATGCAAACGGTTTGTAGGTAATTTAATTTAACAATTATTGATCACTGATATTCACAAGCCATTCATCTGCAAACAAATCCAGCAAATGTTAATATATATACCTCAGGTGGTGTTGGGTCCTGCAACACATTACTTGTCACAGGCTTGCACAGTTTTCAGCATACAGTATGTGCAAGTCACTGTATAATATTAGCAGATATAACAGATTATCTTAACTCCATCTAGCATTCCGAGTGACTTGGTGTCCTTTGAGTGAATTTTTCAAGAACTTACATCATCTTGATTCTTTAAGCCATTGCAATTACCTGAACCAAACTGATATAAACTGAAAGCACATAGACATACACCTGCAGTTTTCACGTTCTAATGTACTGTATGTTACTGTAAATTGCAGAGTCCTATTTTATAACCAAGTCATTTGTGATTTTTTTAAAAAAATCCTTTACTACAGTACATATAGTAGGAAAGAAACATAGTTTAGAGCAGTGTCTTACAGAAGTTTAAGAAACATTTTTTTTACTTTCAGGAATTATTGGGTGCGGATATTTTCATCCTTGTAGAAAATTCAAACCAGTAATATGCGAACTAACAAAGAAATTAGTGCCAACAGCTAGAGCCCTTTGGCAGATGACAAAGGTACATTAAAATACTTTGTAATAGATGTTTTCTATTTTCCTAGATTTCTTCTTTTCAGATATTCTATTTGGCTACAAGAAGATCATATTATTGTTATTATCGTTTATTTTTAAAGTGCCAACATATTCCGTAGCACGGTACAATGGGGGGGACAGGGCTATGTATATTACATAAACAGATTAACATACCAAATAAAGACAAACAAGCGCAAACAGATACAAAGGGGAATGAGTGCCCTGCTCGTAAGAGCTTACAATCTAGTAGAAATAAGGGGCAAGGCATAGGTAAAGTGGCTGCTCATTGTCGAACGTAGTAAGCCTAAGGATGGAGCATAGTCCAGCTGCACAGCTGATCCCATTAAGTTTTGGGTTGTGGATGTTATTGGGTGTTAGTGTGGAGTTTGGTCCAGCCGCAGAGCTGGTCCCAATAGGGTTGGAGGGGTGTGGTGGGTATTAGGGGTATACCAAATAGGCTTCATCGAAAAGGTGAATTTTCAGGGAGTTTTTAATTTCTGAAAGCTTGGGGAGAGTCTAATTTTATGTGGTAGGATATTCCAGAGTGAGTGTGCAGCATGAGGGGTCTTGTAGGCGGGACTGAGAGGAGGTAATAAGTTAGAATGAATGGCAGATGTCATTGGCAGAACGTAGCATACGTTTACGGATATACTGTATTTGGGGATGAGGACAGCAAATACAAATATAACTTCTGAGCACATACATTTCACCATTATCTCTTAGCATACAGTGCTTCCACTGCAGCCAGGGATTCTGTGAAATTAAATGCAGCTGAGCATACAGTATCACCTGCGAAGAGTGCAGAGATTTAAGCGGGGGCAGTGTCATTGAGAGCTTTGTACAGTAAATCAGAACTACGGTTTTATATTTGATTCTAGAGGATATAGAAAGCCAGTAAAGGGAATTGCATAGTGGTGCAGCAGAAGTGAAGCTGTGAGTGAGGTAGATGAGCCTGTCGGCAGCATTTTGAATGGATTAGTGTTGGGACAGGTGGACAAGGGTAATGCCTGCTAGGAGAAGTTTGCAGTAGTCACGCTGGGACTAGCCTATCCTAGCGATTTTTCTGAGGTGGAAATGGCAGTGATGAAGTGAATGTAAAGAATGAAGGAGCGGGCATAGTCAAAGATGACACCTAGGCAGCGGGCTTGGAGTGGTGATGAGATTGTGATTTTATTAACAGTGAGACAGAGTTTGGGTGTGGAGGTGGCAATGGAAGGGGGAAGGAGTATTAGTACTGTTTTGGACATGTTAAGCTTCAGGTAATGATAGGACATCCAGGAGGATATTGGGGAGAGACAGTTGATGACACAGGACCAGAGACAGAGGGAAAGGTCAGGGGAGAAGAGGTACATTGTGGTGCCATTGACATAGGGATGATACTGAAAGCCAAAAGATTGTATTAGTTCCCCAAGAGACAAGGTTTAGACTGAGAATAACAGACTGAGAATAACAGAGGTTCATGGACAGAGCATTGTGGGACCCCAACAGAAAGAGAGTGAAGAGGAGACAACAGAGAAGGAAACACTGAAAGCGTGGCTGGATAGGTAGGATGCTAACCAGGAGACGACTGTGGGTGATCAACAGTGTTGAACGCAGCAGAGAGATCTAGGACAATTATTAAGGAGAAGTGACCGTTAGACTTCGCTAAGTGTTTGCTTTTGGCCACTTTTGTAAGTGCTATTTTGGTGAAGTGTAGAAGATGGATCCAGAATTCAAAGTGTCAAGCAGGGAGTTGGAGGAGACAAAGTGAGTCCATCGGTTGTATACCAGCCGCTCAAGTAGCTTGGAGGCAGAGGGGAGGAGAGAGATAGCACAATATATCTTTTGCTCTAATAACAACATATTTCTTTTTAGATTTTGTGGAAAACTATGAGGCCAGTTTAGCGTTTAGACTTACGACAGAAGTCATAGCGCAAACTCATTGCGGAGGTGCTACATGGGGGGTTGTGTCTTATAAAATAAAGACCCCTGATTTTGAATTGGTTAAAAATAGGCGTAAACCACTATTTGTATGGGGCACAATAATTTTATGACTTGACGGGCAGAGCGGAAGCATGTCTGTCCTATGTCACGGGGGACTCCTGGAGCGGATAGGACCTTGGTGACCAGAACAGCAGGGGAGGCAAGGATTGTTGGGGTCACAGGCTGAGGTCAGAGGCAGAAGGCAGGTAGCGTCGTCAGGGTCACAAGCAGAGGTCGGAGGCAGGAGTCAGGTAGCGAGGTCATGGTTACAAGCAGGGTTCGGCAACAGGAAGGAAGGAGCAGGACAGGGGAGCAGGAACTGAGAATTTGGAGCAGGGACTTAGACTAGGGAACAGGGACTGAGACCAGGGAGCAGGGAACAAACAAGGACAAGCGAGATTACAAGCAAGAGCCTTTAATAATGTACAGGACTCCAGCACGGAACAGAAGCAGAGGCAGAAGCATGGGCATAAGGAGTCTGACACAAAACAATGGCGAGGGAGGAACAGGAAACAGGAACTATAAAGACAGAGGACAGGAGCAACAAGAGGAGACAGACAGACAGACAGAAGAACCCCAGAGCAGACAGAAACAAGTTACACACCTGGTGGATAGAGAGGGGAACTATGGCTAGGAGCAGGATGTCTAGGAGACCCTGACATTACTCCTCTCTCTCAATAGCGTTCTCCGGATGATCCTCCAGGCTCTTCCTGGAGGCCTTCATGAAAAGTGGACTCAGGGTGACCCACCTCTGGTGGTTTGTCGATGAGCAAAACACTTGTCCCCACCACGACGGCACATGAATCAGCAACTGGCACATCGGGCGCTGCAAGGAACTTCCAGATGGGTGCATCCAACTTAAATGCAGAGGCATGGACATCAGGAACACGGGCACCAGGAACGGATGCACCAGGCTCTCCACACGAGTTAGTGGGGACATTGAGTCCCCCCTGTGTGGTCTCCTCTTGTGACCAACACATCTCTTTTAGTCCTGGAATGAAGAACTTCCCGATGGGCACGCTCAACTCATTTGCAAGGGCATGGACATCAGGAACATGGGCATCAGGAATGGGCACACCAGGCCCTTCACACGAGTCAGTGGGGACACTGAGCTCACTCTCCCTGGTCTCTCCTTGTGACCAACATATCTCTTTTAGTTTTGGAATCTCTTTCTCCAACTTCATATTTTCAGACTTCAGTTTAGCACTAAATGTCTGTTCCTTGTAACACTTGCTCAGGTCTTGCAAAGCCTCTGCCAGCTTACTTTTGATTTCTGTCTGATGTCCGGAATCTGTTTCTACTCTCCGTGTCTCCTGCCGTTTCGTAGTATCACTTAATAAGCATCTAAGACCAGCTATTTGAGTTTTCAGCTCTTGAAGCTGTCCTTCTGCATTTCTTTTCCCACTCAATGCAGTTGCCAGTTCAGCTTCTTTGGAGTTGATTCGCGATTCCACATCTCCCAGCTGACTCAGAGCAAGGCTTAAATCTTTTTCCTTTTCTTTATTTCTGACCTGATGCTGCCGGTACTCCTCCCGGACCTTGTCCAACTCCAGCTGCAGCCAGGCTTTCTCACGGGCTGTGTGGTCCAGCAATTCGCAGGCATCAGCCATTTTGACCTCATAGCGCAGTGTCAGGCCAGCCACTTGATGGACAGACACCTCCTCTCTTTCTTCCTTTTTTGCGAGCTGTACCTTGAGCTCAGTAATCTGCGCCTGCAGTGCTTTGAGTTGCTGGGATGTATGTTCAGCTGCCAGATTTAGCTCTTCCACTTCTAGGCTTTGCTGCAAGTTCCACTCCTCAGCGAGAGAACCCTGTTTGAGTGCATCCTGCAATTCTCCTCTCAGGGCCTCATCTCTTCACTGTCCTCGCTCTGAGCTTGCTTCCACGTATCCTTCATTATGTTTTGGAGCTCTGCCAATTCCTTCGCTAGGGTCCCAGCAGCTTGCCTTTTCCAGGTTTATTTCTCCTGGGTGTACTGACTGTTGGGGATGGAGCAGTGTCTCTGCTCCTCTAGCTCTTGTTTCAGTTGTTGGACCGCCTCATGCTTCCTCTTCTACATAGTTACCTGACCTCTAAGCTCCTCCTCCAGCGAGGCTCTGGTTATGCTCAGTGTGGCCTTCAGCTCCTCATGCTGCTCTCTGGGTACACACTGTGTACTCAAATGCTCTTGTAGCATCTTTACTTTGTTAGCAGTCTGGATACTTTCTTCCTGCAGAACTCGCTGCTTCTCCTCAGCATTCACCTGTTTCTTCTTGGCGTTCTGCAGACTTGCATGCAGTTCTTGCAGCAGTCTCTGGATCATATTCTCTGCTTGTGAAGCTTCTCAGTCTCTCCACTGACCTGACTAGTCAGATTCATTACCTCTTACTTCAGGTTTATGTTCTCTTTCTTTACTGACTCTATGTCCCCTAGGCCCGTCTCATAGGCATCCCTCACTGTACACAGCTCTGTGTCTAGACCGTGGCCTTCCTGTCAAGAGTGTTCCAGCTCGGTACTAAGTCTGTGAACTTTTTTCTGAGATGCTTCCAGAGCTTCGCCAACTTGATCCATGAAACTCTGGTACTAGAATAAACATAGGCCTTCTCCAACTTATTTGACAAGATCACCCTGTCACTCTCCAACTGATCCTTTTCTTTTTCCAAGGCACCCTCCGCTTCTACCAGTGCCAAATGCATCCTTGACTTTTATTCTATCAATAGTCTCTTCTCCTCTTCTAATTCATGGAGTCTCTTATCTCCTTCATTGGCTTGGACAGAGAGGGTCTTGTACATTTGGTTTATAGTTTCAAGCTCACTATTCAACCCTTCGAAGGCCTATCTCACAGAATGTCTCTCCTTCTGGGAGGCTTCCATCTCTGTTTTTAAGTCGCAAATCTCCTCCCGAGAGGCTCCCAGCTCTGTACAAAGCTCGTGAAATTCTTTTTCAAAGAATTCCAGCGTGGTGTTAAGTTGATCAAAGGAGCCCTGGTCTTTGGCAATATCAGTATATGCCTTCTGCAACTTTCTTGACATAACCAGGTCACTCTTCAACTGATGGTTCTCTTTCTCCTACAATACAGATTTAGCAATTGCTGTGGATAGACACTTCTGTAGTGCAGCCTTGGCCTCTTGCTCTTTATTTAGTTGTCTTTAGAGGCAATCTATCTCATTCCCTGTGGGTTAAGGTGCCTGGGTTAGGGCTCTTTTACCTTGATTAAAGGCGTCCTCTTTCTTTTCCACTATTCCTGGGATGATTCTGTGAGTCTCCTTAGAGTGTAGCATATCTCTATTCACTTCTAACGCAGGCTTCCCTGATGTTGAAGGGTCATCCTTAATTCCTTCTGTAACTTCCACTGTAACACATCCTTTCTTATTTTTCTTTGTCTTTGCTTTGAGAAGCTCTGAAGAATCAGTAGTTGTAACAGAGTGCTCACCACAAACAAGGCGTGACCACAGGGCCGAGGTGGGGATTGATATATAATGCCAACCTCCAGCCACGGGACGCGTCTGGAGTGTAGATTGGTCAAGATAGCCAAGTCGGGGTTGGAGAGAATAGAATAGTCAGAAATTCTTGCCGAGGTCTGGGTAGGAGAGGTGCGGATCGTTGCAGGCACTTTGCCATAGTCTGGGTTGGAGAGGTGCGGATCGTCGTTCGTAGCCGGGGTCAGGAGAATAGAAGAGCAGAGTCCAGGGAACAGGCAAGATCAGGCAAGATAAGATAGCGATCCGACAAGATGTTATGCTCAGCCGATGTGCCAGTGGGCAGGCCCACGCCCCTAGACGAAGGACAGACATTCACCGGTACACGAGACATGCTGCAGGAGGCGGAGGAAGCAGGAGACCTGATCGTGGGTCGGGATAAGGTGGGGATGCGCCGAGTGCTCTGAAAGTCACGGTTTATTACAGTGGTACTGTGTTCACATTTATTGCTCAAGACTTTTTTCAAAGTGGAGCCATAGCTTCAGACATGGAGAAACCAAACTTCCCAAGAAACCAGTTAAGAGGAAATGTGTCTTTAAAGCAGAAGCTTTGGAATGAACAACAGAAATATTAGGCACAACTGGGAGACAAAAGATAGAAGAGCTGACCTTTAGATTTCAGACCTTAGCACCAGTCACAGAAATATCATAAATTGCAGGGAAAACCATAGTCAAAAACTTACAGTTACATCTGAAACTTTGGAATCAGGCATAGGAATATCAAAGATTGCAGAAAAACTAAAGACAGAGAAACATGCAGTTACATCTCAAACTTTAGAATAAACGCATAGGAATAACATAGATTAAAGTGAAATCAAAGCATGCAGCAACAAAATAATGGGAGCACTTTTGTCTTTTGGAAATGGACCCTGAGAACCAGCAGTGGTATACCCAAGCAAAGATATCAAAAGGAAGTCTGTTTTTAGAAATGCAAGTCTGAAAATCTGCAGTGGCCAACCCAGAAATGCAGGTAGAGACAAGCATTGTCCAGGAAATGAAAGTCTGAGAATCTGAAATTGCGATAACAGGTACTGCGGGGAAGACCTCCTTGCAGAACTCTTTGCGGCAACAAAAACTTTCAGGATCCCAAGTGGGATTTCCAAACACCAAAAAAAAAAGTACCTTCAACCCAATGCAAGCGGAAGGTGTCTGCTGAAGCAGGCAGGTGAGGGATCTGTTCCAGCGAGGTCCAGAAGTGGCCTTGTCACGGGGGACTCCTGGAGCGGATAGGACCTCTGTGGCTGGAACAGCAGGGGAGGCAAGGATTGTTGGGGTCACAGGCTGAAGTCAGAGGCAGGCGGCAGGTAGCGTTGTCGGGGTCACAAGCAGAGGTCGGAGGCAGGTGGCAGGTAACGTGGTCGGGGTCACAAGCTGAGGTCAGAGGCAGGAGGCAGGTAGCGAGGTCAGGGTCACCAGCAAGGTTCGGCAACAGGAAGGCAGGGTCAGGACAGGGGAACTGAGACTATGGAGCAGGGACTTCGACTAGGGAACAGGGACTGAGACCAGGGAGCAGGGAACAAACAGGGACAAGCCAGATTACCAGCAAGGGCCTTTAATAATGTACAGGACACCAACACGGAACAGGAACAGAAGCAGAGGCAGAAGCATGGGCATAAGGAGTTTGACACCACACAAAGGCGAGGGAGGAACAGGAAACAGGAACTATAAGGACAGAGGACAGGAGCACCAAGAGGAGACAGACAGACAGAGGAACCCAAGAGCAGACAGAAACCAGCAGCACACCCAGTGGACAGAGAAAGGAACTATGGCTAGCAGCAGGATGTCAAGGAGACCCTTACAGTCTTGGTTTGTTGTGGAAAGGGAGCGATCCAGTCAGGGATACATCATGTAAATAAAAACATATAAAACAATGATTGTGCAGTATTGTGGTTATATATTGGCTTGTTTATGAATCTTGGCTCTAATAGAGAACCTACTTACAGCAACAGTAAAAAAAATTCGCTTTTGTCTGACTCAGTCAGGTAGTAAGGAATTGGTGGTGTTTCGCACGTGCGAGGACCGGATGAGGCTAACGTTTACCTTAAAGAAACACCACCAATTCCTTACTACCTGACTGAGTCAGACAAAAGCGAATTTTTTTTTACTGTTGCTGTAAGTAGGTTCTCTATTAGAGCCAAGATTCATAAACAAGCCAATATATAACCACAATACTGCACAATCATTGTTTTATATGTTTTTATTTACATGATGTATCCCTGACTGGATCGCTCCCTTTCCACAACAAACCAAGACTGCATCCGTGGAAAATCTTAGCACGTTTTCCTGGAAAGGTTTGAGAAGTATCCTGTTGGGTAACATCTTTTCATTTTATTTCTATATAGAATTTATTATTTCAAAGGAAATTGTGGCGCCTAGGCAAGTCATTTAAGTATAAGGAGACCCTTACACCCTAATTTATTTAAATGAGCTCAACATGAGCATTTACACATTACATTGCTCTTGTCTATTATTAGCAGCCAATTTAAAGCTAGTTTAATGGCTGTTCTTAATTCAGGAACACTTCTCAATTATGCATCAGGTGCACATTCAGTTACACTATAAGAGCACACCATTTTCAGTCATGGATGAAATGGCTGCAGTGATGCAGTGGCTGATTATTGCATACGTAGGTGCTACCTGCCAATACTTGTTCTTCAGAAAAATAGATCTAGACCTCGCAGAAGAAAATTGAGAATTTATAGAGAAGGAGTTCATGTATTTGGCATGCCTGATGTGCTTAATTATCCCTTGAGTTCCTCTCTCTTTAATGTGTGCTTTCTTTTTATCTTGGCATGCTTGCTGTTTGTTCTTTTTGTTATGATGTTGCAGAGCTTGCTTCTGCTATGCAGAGTGTTTGCACACTGAAGGGAGGCCCCCAAAAGTAATATTTTATTGGAAATACTAATTTCCTGATTTATGATTGCGCAAGATGTTAAATTACACATAGCCAATGATGCTAATCTAACAACTCATTTTAAGAATTTAGGAAATGTTGTTGCGCAGAACTCTAACTCAGGATCTTATTTTTGAAATGTCAGAATTACAGGGGCCGTTATCGATCCACCATACAGTTAGGCTTGTCCTCGAGCATATCAGCGCTGATATACTGATGATCAGCGCTGATGTAGGGGACAATGCATTGTCAGTTATTATACATATGTTCCATCTGTTTTAAATGTGTGATCTAGCACTTACCTGCTGATTAGGGGGTCCATAGGGGGTTTTCGGTCTACACCAAACCTCACCATATGATACCTACCTGCCTCCGGGGCTCTGCCTCAATCAGCTGTTGCATGCCGGTTTGTTAGAAGCACTAGTTTACTGATCCTCTCAGTGACCCTTAGCACAATTAGCCCATATTAATTGGAACTATTATCCTATTGAGAAAGTTCTACTGGATAAACATTATCTCTATGTGCTATTTGGGCTGACGGGAATTAAAGGGGTTACATCCCTTTTCAAGGATCTCTGTCCGTGAATAACTTCACGGATCAGCCATCCATGAGTGTTTCTATTGCAGACTACCCTTTAACACTTCCCTGACTGGGTGGGTGTATATGGGTATTGGTATACACTATACTTACCACTGCAACTTTATCTACCGCATGTTAAAGATCCATACTATTACCTGTTCATACCTCCAGCACAGTCTGGCTGCATATGGGTGTATGCATTTACCTACCAGCATTTCCCTAAACATGGGGGTCTGTGTTGCTTAATGTTATACACTACCATTGCAGCCAATATATATTTTGTACAGAGGATATACACGATTTGCTGCCTATGACCTCATTGTGGATGCACAGTATTCCCTTCACTAGTCCCGTAGCCAAGCCACTTTTTTGTCTACAATACCAGGGCTAAACATTGTCTTAGGTACCCTATCAAGGGGGTTTGCATCAATTATCATACTGAGTACATACCTATAGACTTTTGTTTCATCAGGATATAGGGGTTATACTTATAGAGTGCCTCCTCAATATTAAGCAGCTTCCAGTGTTTGGATGGGACTTATACAGCAGTCACACATTAACAGATGGTCACACATAGATTCCTGCCTTGCTTAGCTTAGATGTTATACCTATACATCATATATATGTCACCTTGATTCAGAGCGTTTATCAACACACGCTCTGAGAATTTACATCAGGACTGACATCATATGTGTGGTGGTTACATCACGGACTTATCTCCATATCCATAGGAAGCTATATATATATATAGAATCAGATCCTTAATATCTATCAAGGATCTCCATATGTACACACTACTTAACTCCTTTAGTTAAGTTACAAATTATCACAGTCACGTGCTGTTTGACACATTTTTATTTCAAAGCCCATTTTTTTATTCATTGTTTACCAATAAAGTATTTTAACAATATCATTATACATTTAGTTTGACTGAGTGCTAATATATTAGGTTCCTTTTCTTCTGTAAACTCATTGCCACCTGCTGGGCAGGCTCCACCAAGTCTGGCAGATACAAAAGGTGTCCCCACAGGGTGCCCTTTGTTCTCCGGACTTGGTAATTTGCCCTTCTTCACCCACCAAAGGTCTTCTCATCTCAGGACATCCTCTCCTCTTTGAACAACAGACTCTATACATACATGCCGGCGTCTATGCTGATGCCCTGGCTGACTGTATAGAGTCTTATAACAAATGTATAAAACATTATAAAGTACACTTTAATAAAGTATGCACCTTGGGGAACCTTATAGTTATAAGGGAAATTAATTTGGGCTCAAAAGTCAGGAGTCTGGGGGACACTGGGTTGCCCCGATGTAATTCACCCCGTGTACTGGCAAATCATGCCTTCTCGTCGGGGAGAATTAAAGGAATACTGGTAACTTCAGCCCCCAAGCTCCTGCAAACAAAATAATTGTATTTCTACCCAAATACCCCACCTAAAACTTACACATACAAATGTTCATAGTTCTAGGGCCACGGGAACATGAAAACAGAAAAAAGCAGGGGTCGCTTTATTTTTCACATGTATAATCCCTTGTCCCTGGTTTATGGTGCTATTTAGCTGCCAGCGGCCCCACGGTTTCAGGGGTAACTAGAGGGGTTAACCTTTATTGTATTGCTTGGTTACCCCCTCCCGTCACAATGCTCCATTGAAATTGCTCTCTCAAAATAATCTAAAAAGTCTTGTCACAATCCCATCACTATGCCACTCCATCCATCGGGATATTCCAACTGACCTACTCCTTCCTGTTACCCCTTGTCACAGATGTACATCATGCCTCCATGCTTTGAAGAAGCAGTCTCCACAGTTGGAGAAACCTGATGGGTGATGCGGCTTGGAGTTGTGATTGTGGCAAAACATGGTGTAAGCGTAACTAGATTGGTGCAATAAACCTTTATCTAATAGTTTTTTTTCTTTTTCATGTAGTTGTGCTGCAGTTAAAGGGAGCAATCAGAGTTTTGCTCTGTGTCTCAAGATACACATACTGTAATTCCATGAGCTTATAATGAAACACCTTTTATTGCCCTGCAGGTAAAGATGCTTCCTACACCATCCAAATTTCATTACATCTTTAATCTACGTGACCTTTCAAGAATTTGGCAAGGAATGTTAACCATAAAAGCAGAGGACTGCCCTACAATTTCTACTCTTCTAGCCCTTTTTAGGCATGAATGTCACAGAGTGATTGCAGATAGGTATAACATTTAATGTTAATCTTTAAATTAACACTTGATATGTAAGGCTTTAGTTGCATTCATACAACTTACCTAAAACCTTTTTGATGTGTTTTAGATTTGTGAACTATGAAGACAAATCTTGGTTTGACAAAGCCCTTATAAGAGCTATAGAAGAAAATGTGAATCCAGATGTAGTGTCAGAAATTGAAAGTGAACCCTATTTTGTAGACTTTTTACGTGATGTTCCTGAGCCCACTGGTGACGAGCCTGAAGACTTTACTTTTGAAGCACCAAAAGTTTATGAAAGGGTAAACAATTTTACTGAATACACTAATGATTGTACTACCAATTATATGCCTATTTTATGTTACTTGGGCTTTCTGTCAAATTTTACAACGGACATGACTTTGGCACTTAGATTTAGCTCTTTCATATGATCGTGAATAATAGGCTGTGTTTCAGTGTTTGCCAGGACTGGAAATAAGAGGGGTTGTACTGTATGTTCTCTGTTCAAAAAGGATGAGAGTGAGTTAAGCCAAATTAGTTTGTAGAAAAGGAATGTACTTATACAGTGAGTCAGAAGGCTCAAACTTTGGAATAGGTAGGTCTTAAAGACTGGTAGCATCAAACAAAGGAATATACATTATAAATACATTTGTGATTAGCATTATTATCTAGTGCTGTGGTTCCTAACTCCAGTCCTCCCCCAGCAAGTTACATTTTAGGGATATCCCTTCTTGAGCCTAGGTGGCGCAGTAAGCGGCTTATACATTTTCACTGAACACCTGTACTGAAACAGGGATATCATTAAAACCTGACCTGTTGAGAGTTCTTGAGGACTGAAGTTGGGAACCACTGATCTAATGCATGGTGATGGCTTTTTTGTAAAAAAAGCTTTCCACAATACAGAGGGTGGAGTTGTCACGGGAGACCAAGACTTATGCACACATTAATGGACTGAGCACACAAGATGAGTAAAATAAATTGTAATTTATTCCTTTTCAGACAAACACACAAAATCTAAACAATTACAGTCAAAATACACTTACTGGGATCGGGAAACGAAATACAATGTCCACAGAACGAATCAAAGTCTCTGAGCATCCCTGCACGCATGCAAGCGGGTGCGCGGTTTGAGTACTGCGATGGTCCTTGGCTAAGGGCGCAACTTGCCAGCCCACTATCTCCACCCAAAGGACAAAGTTCATTCAGTCCTTACAGGGTTCGTTCGGAAACCCTTAGCTCTAATGAATTCTAGCAGAGGGTGTAAATCTGCGTTGCGATGTAGGTAAACCCTTCACACTCCGGAACCGCTGACGCTAAACCTTGGACGTTTCTTGGTAAAATCTTTGATGAATCAGGTGAATCTGCTAGGGACTAACCAGCAGACATATTTATAGGGTCAAGGGTCCTCTACCTAACATGCACAACCAATCCCGCCCGTGGGAACATTTCTCCCACCTATCCCCGACTTGCCAGGACCTTGCCAAGAGGGCAGAAGTTGCATCCCGGTTTGCATGGAGTATGTGTGAACTTCACACCTGAGCTCCTTAGCACACCGGGTCCAACCTTTCACCTAGCGACATTAAGTCTGGGGTTTGGCCACCAAGTGTAAAGTGTCCATACTTTACACTTCGTGTAAAGTATGTGGCACTTACAATATCCTGGCCATCCTAAAACCTAGGATCTCTGATGCTTTTCAACTCCGAACTTCTCATAGACACTGAGGCACCAACTCTGCTGGGTGCCTCTGAAGTGCGGAGATGAAAAATCCCTCAGCTTATTCACTCTTCACATATTTGCATGTTAAAGGATTGATTCCCTTGTGTCACAAATAGAGTTGGCACATTTTCATTCATTAATTTCTCATCACTGCAGCTATGGACTGAGCTGCAAAATGGGGACAATAAAGGTAGTACAAACAAAAAAGGAAGCGCTCTAACTAAATCAAAGTCCAAACTTGAAAAAGGTAGATGTGGTGCAGCGTGAAGAGATCACCGTTGAAGTATCTAACCCCTGACGAAGACAAATCACCGTTGAAACACGTAGGGTTGCCGGGAGGACCAGTTTCACTGAAGCACCAGGAACCGGAAGTGACATAGAACGCCGACCAGTTCGGCAAGTGACTGTCGCGGACACCGGAGGTTGCGGAATACCATGAACTGGTCCGTGCCCTTATTTTAATATTGTTTTGTGAAACCACATTCCAGATATTTTATATAAAGCAGAACCTTGGAAAAAAGAACTCCTTTGAATATTGTGATGACTTCATGGTGGTGAGGACGCTCAAAAAAGATACCTTTACATGCCTGAGACAGGCACTGAAATGTAAGTGCATATCTCACCATCTACAGACACAAGCTTTGTGTTGTGAACTTGCTTCACTATTGTGCTCTTTTTCTTCTTTCTCTTTTCTTCCTATGAAACGATGTGCGCTGATTACTTTGGACATTAAAGGTAGTGTAGGGGAAACATGTTATGATGGGGACAATACAGTGTAACCCCTTCAGTCCCAACAGGGATTAGGGTTAACTAGCCGGGCATAATACCTTTATTATTGGCCTGGTTAACCCCCTCCCGCCACAGGAGTGTAAAAGGGAAAGAAATGGGGGGAGTGTAAGAGAGGAAGAAGGGAGAAGTGTAAGGCCGCGTCCATCGTTATTGCGTCTGAGCACGGTGCGATCAAATGCCGTAAGGCAATGAGCGTTGCCATAGACTGTGCAGCGCGCGAGGAATCAAATAAATTACATTTTGCTGTGCGACGGCCTGGTCATGTGAGCGATTTAGCCAATGAGAGTGAACCACTCACATGACAGGAACGCCTTCCGGCACGCCCTCCATCGCGCAATCCTACAGGCCGTGTCTCGCTCCAGCTACAGATGAGTGGGCACCATGGACGCAGCCTAAGAGGAGAAGAAAAGGGGGAGTGTAAGAGGAGAAGAGAAGGGGGAGTGTAAGAAGAGAAAAGAGGGGGGAGTGTAAGAGGGGAAGAGAGAGGGGGAAGTAGTGAGGGGGGGAGAGAGGGTTGGGGTTCATCAGAATTTCAAGTTATTATGTTGTTCCTCAACCATAAAAAGGTTTAAAACCACTGTCTTAAAGAGATGCCAGACATCTTCGCCCTAACTCTCTACCAGCCCCAAAGCAGCATAGACATAAGGTAGGCTTTAAGGAGGGAGTAGGGGGACCATGTCTCGCTGCACAGTGACAGCTAGCTCCACATGTGGCAGCCTTAAATAAACATCCCTGCAATCCCAGCACCAAGGAGATACCAATACCATGGTAATAAGTAATGCTATATTTTGACTTACCATCAATTTGTATCACCAAGGTTTTACTACAAGGTGTATGATAGCAGTATATTGCCCAACTCTACACCTGAATGTTGATGCCAGCTGCAAGGTTCAATCCTTAACCAAAACTGGACTGTGGTTTCCACTCTGATTTTTTGAGTATGGGGCTCCTAGCATACCTCTAAGAACAGGGCAAGAGAAAGCAAGGATTACGTGTAAAATATAAAGGGTAATTCTATATTGATTTAAAGGGGGCTTTGGACAATAAATAATTATTCTCTTAGTCCTATTTGAACATTTGTAACTATAGCAATGTATATAAGTTAAATTAATCATGGCTGGGGGCGCGCACGCGACGTCGACGTGGATGCACGCTTGTTGAAAGAGCTCCGTGCATCCCGTCCACCATACTTAGATATAACACCCGATCGTCACCACGGAGAGACCCACGGGTAGCGGCAGGAAGCAGGGAAATACACAGGGATGCCTCCCCCAAAGCAAAATAAGAGAATGGAGACCCCCTGTCCCGATTCAACCGTTGGCAGACTACAACGGGCAAAAATAAAAAAAATGATGGCACTGAGGTCCACGCACGGGAGCGTGCGACATCAGGATCCGACCAGGTGAGTCACAAACAAGCTGCTGGAGCAGAGGGGGACATGGCAGAGAACGTTACAACAGGGAGAAAAACGCAGAGAAAGGCACCCCAGAAAGAGACACAGAGGTGAGTGATGCTGCAGAGAGGGATAGAGGCATAGCGGGGGGTGATGCAATGATAACCAAACAAGACTTGCAGAATATGCTCAAAGAGATGCAAGCCGGTTTCCAGCTAGCCCTGGACAGAGCTGTGATGGAGTTTAAAGCATAAGTGTCCTCACTGACCAAAAGAACCACACAGCTTGAAAATAAGATGGACGCTGCATTACAAAATCAGGTGAATACTGACGACAAGGTCCTGTGACTCAGCGAAGAGATAACAGCCATGAGAGATGGTATAGATGACCTCAAGAATAGAGAACGAAGGCAGAATCTATGAATCCGCCAAATCCCTGAGATGGTGTCCGCGGAAGCCCTGCAGTCATATCTCAAGAGACTTTTCTTGTCAATTGATCCTCAATTACAAGATAATGATTTGTTGATGGACAGAGCCCACAAAGCAGTGGGTCCGAGATTTGATGACCCCAAAAGAAGCAGAGATGTTGTACTGAGGCTTCATCAATATGCGACTAAGGATAAGATCATAAAAGGTTGCAGAAATAGAGGCTCAATTGATTTTGAAAATCACTCCCTTCAGATTTTCCAGGATCTGTCCATGCTGACAATAGAAAGATGAAAAGGATTGCGACCGGTGACAGCGATACTCCAGGAAAAGGGGATTCGATATCGATGGGCCTTCCCATTCCGTCTAATTGTCAACCATGAAGGGAGACGGGCTTCGCTTCGTTATCCCAAGGAATCCGCATCCTTTCTGTCAGCACTTGGTCAGGACCCTAGTGATAAATCGGGTCGGCAACAGTGATCTCGAGGCGATAACACAGAGGACGACCGATAGGCCGAAGAGGGGGTGACCCGGAGAGGAAAGAGCCAGATCTGGCTACATTTTTGAGAGGGTCCCGCTGGGACCCCCAGTTGTCAATCCGATTTCTGGAAGATCCAGTGCGAGTCTGTGGCGGTCTCCCTGATCACCGATCCATGGAGGTCCAAAGAACTTTATCTCAGAACTGTGGATTTGTTTGTTTTTTCCTCTCTATTTTTCCCAATCTACTACAGGGTTCGCTTGATATATGGTTTGGAGTCGGCGGTCTGCCTTGCAGGTGCTGGTTTGCTAGAGCCGATCTTTGGACGAAGCCGGCGAATACATGGAATGAGACTTCCGGTGATGGGTGAGAAGGCCCCATTTGGCCCAAAGATTTAGAAGAGCTGTTTCTTTTTTGCTTGGTCATAGACACAAAGGACAGTAAGCCTCAACAAGAAACCAAGAGCAATCTACTACTCGGGAAAATTTTAATGCTAAAAACACTGAATATGTAAAGATAAAATGTTAATCCGGGTTTGATATTTTTATATCTTTATACTTCTAGCCGGAAAGTCTATCCTTATAAGTATATATCAAAACGAAAAGTTTTATATATGTATTCGTCTCACGGGTGATAGGAATTGATGTGCACTCTTTTAGATTTTTTTTTATTCTTTATGTATATTCTAATCAAACTGTGTTAAGGGGCGGCCGGGTGAGGTAGAGCAGATAGAGGTGGGGTGTGCACGATGGGTGAAAGCTCTGCATGCCCGACGTCAGGTCACCCCCAGTAGGGCCATATGCTCGCCAGGCAACGTAGGGTCTGGTCGCAAATTTGGGATCAGTGGCTGATTTCACCCATATTATAGTTTCGTTTTTGTTTTTTCCCAAGTTCTCGGAGGGGGATAGTCCCTTTTTTTTGGTCCCTCCCTTTTTGCTCGCTACAACCATGAAATAATTTTATACACAACTTTGACGAGAGAGAGCAAAATGACAATGACTAGTCAAACATCATTGAAGTTAGTATCCCTGAATGTCAAATGCCTTAATAGTAATAGTAAGCGTAGACTGGCATTAAAATAATTTAGAAAGCTGAATGCGGATATTGTTTTCCTACAAGAGACACATTTCGACTACCAAGAACCCCCAAACAATTTTAGCAGGAAATACCCTATTGTATTTTATTCGTCTTTCACTAGTAAGAAAAGAGGGGTTGCGATCTTGATAAGACAGGGCATCCCATTTCAGACATTGGAGGTTAAGAGAGACCAAGGAGGGAGGTCACTGGTAGTCTACGGTCTTCTCTCAGGCCAACATATTACATTAGTGAATATATATGCACCTAACGAGGGACAAATTGATTTTTTAAAGGAAAATTTGGAATCAATGGGGGATAATGAAGAACAGTTATATATTGTAGGAGGCGATTTTAATACGGTCTCAGACCCGGATCTGGACAAGACCACACATTCAGGGCATTCACACTCCGCAATGACTTACAATGTAGCAAAGAAATTTAGATTGCTAATTAAAGAATTTGGCCTGTTAGACACCTGGCACTGTTCGCACAAAGGGCAGAGAGATTATTCTTTCTATTCGCCCCCGCATGACTCATACTCTCGAATCGATAATATTTTGGTATATCCAAATATTCTAGAAATACTGGTTGTCACGGGAGACCAAGCTTTTAACACCTTAATTACCAGGATCATTTCATTGTGCAAAACGAGTAATTATAAATTGTAATTTATTCACTTAAATAGGCAGACACACAATATTACACAAAATACAGAAGAAAGAAACACTTACTTTGGAAACTGGGATACAAAACGAATCTTTCTTAGTTACAAAACAAACAGCAACATAATCCAGGCAACTTTTCCTTCAAAGGCCAGGGTATGCCGCGCACAGCAAAGATGATAAGAGCAGGTCTTGCAATAAAAATCCTTTATTTGTAGATCATCTGGATGTGGGACAGCAGCAAACTTCAACGCGTTTCGTTCAGAGAGAACTTTTTCAAGAAGTGCTGTATGCTATAATATCATAGGTTTAAATGCAGCTGCCCGCCGGGTTTTCGCGCCAATAATGACGTCATTGCGCGTCATCAGACCAATGGGAATCATGCACGCCGCGCATGCGCCGCGTGCCGGAGCATTCTGGGAGTCCCCGCAAGCCCCAGCCGCGCTCATCACGATCGGCACGCCTCTCAGGACAGCTTCCACACTGAGTGCCGATCGTGATGAGCGCGGCTGGGGCTTGCGGGGACTCCCAGAATGCTGCGGCGCATGCGCGGCGTGCATGATTCCCATTGGTCTGATGACGCGCAATGACGTCATTATTGGCGCGAAAACCCGGCGGGCAGCTGCATTTAAACCTATGATATTATAGCATACAGCACTTCTTGAAAAAGTTCTCTCTGAACGAAACGCGTTGAAGTTTGCTGCTGTCCCACATCCAGATGATCTACAAATAAAGGATTTTTATTGCAAGACCTGCTCCTATCATCTTTGCTGTGCACTGCATACCCTGGCCTTTGGAACTTTTATACCAACAGCTGCACGCTTTGGAAGGGAGATTCTGGGGAGAAGCAGTACGTGAGTACAATACCTGGGGCTAACCCAATGAGGAAGGGGGGGGTGTCTTTGGACAACCCACCCCAACCTTCAGGGTATCCTATGCCCACTTAAAGGTTTAGTACTATTATTTTACTCATATACCCAGCTTATACTCCCTCCATTATATTTGGTCCCAGCACTTTCAGAGCACCATCACACACACAAACAACTTTTCCTTCAAGAAGCCTCTTCCTTCTGGAGTCTTTGTAACTGGACACTTAGGGGCCTATGCAGAGAGCAGCGGTAAGGTGAATAGCGGCATTTTTTGGAGAAAAATGCCTGTAGAAAGGCAGGTACTGGCGAGTATTAAAAAAAGCGCCATTTTTTTTATTTTTTTTTTGAAACTCGCTGCACGAGTGGAGAGAACCTAATTCTCTCCAGTTGTAAAAATTTCCCTATTCAGAAAGGCACGATCGCCATCTAGTGGCTGTTCGCGCCAATAACATGGAGAGAAATTCTACAATTACCTCCGCCAAAAAAAGTTGGCAGGAAGCTGGAGCAAGAGGGAAAATACAAAAAAAAAACGCGATTTTTTCCCACTAGTTTCAACAGCGCTCATATCGCTGGTTGAAACTCTCCATATGCAGACAGGATTCTAAATGCAGTTTTATGCCCTTTCTGCATATGGAGAAAAAAACTCTCCATTAAAGCTACATTTTATTCCCCTCTCCAATTTTAAATAGCGCTGCTCTCTGCATGAGGCCCTTAGCCTCTGAGCAACTTAGATGACACTCAGAGCTTGGAATCATTGAAACACATCTTGAATCACACACATGATGGAACTTCTTACAAGATGGAACTGTAAGATGGAACTAACTTCCTGAGTGGCTGCCCCGGTCTTTTAAAAACACCAAAAGTTTATCTGTATCATGTGCAGCCAATCTTTGGCGTGGGAACCAATCATCCCATATATAGCCAGGTTCTGACAGTCTCTACAGACCCTGGCAGAGAGCTTCAGTATAGTAACTGAGTATGTGTGAACTTTGCACTTCAGCCGCTTAGCATACCTAGCCAAGCCTACTTCCCTGGACATTTGTCAGGACAAACTGTTCACCTCTCCCCCTCCCCACTTAAAACCTTAGAATGTCAGTCCCAGACATAGGGGGACCAAATCAGCAAGGGGGTTCAGAAGTCTAAATTATGCATTGCTTCCTTCCTGCCATGCATTTCAAAGCCCATTATTACCCACCCTAAGTGTCATCTCCTGTTCTGGACTGAATGAAGGAGAATCCCCTTCTGTCTATAATGTTAATTTCCTTACTCTTATAACTTTAAAATACCAAAATTACAGGGGCATTCATTTAATTCTTGGGGTGAACGTTAATGCTCAGAAACATAACCCCTTTATGTGTTCGTACCTCAGTAATACCCACAAAAATTTCATCTTTCTAGGATGCTCCTAACTAAAGTTAGCTATCTGCTTTGATGTGGTTGGTGAAATGTCTGCGTTTTTTTAATCTTTTCCCTTTATTCAGAAAACATTGTTACCATAACTCCTACATTTAAAACATGCTGGTTTCAATAACCTATACTTTCCTACAAGTCTTTATTAAAATGTACTAAGTCTGTTGGGGTGAGAGAGAGAGTGAAAAACCCTTAACTGTTTCTACATTTTCTAGCCCATCCCTGTTATACTTTAAAAACCTAATTTACACAGTTTTATTCTAACATGACTTAACCATTTTCCTTACACACCAATAAACTCTTAGCTTTATCCTGAGCTGGAGTAACCCCCTGCGCCCCGATACTAGATTCAGGGTACCTGGGCATTATCTCTTTATGCCAGGGAGCCCTGTGCCTCATTTTACCTTTTCCTGGTTTATGCTGAAGCAGGACGTCCTAGTGGTGAGTCACAAAAACATTTTCAGGATGGGGTCTGACCAGAGCTTTGGGTTTCTATGTATCCGAGAATCTCACTTGATTCTCAGATACATTTCTGGGGTATCTCATAACTTGAGAACCTAGATACATAGCCACAATTTGTAAAGACTTTCTCCGGCAAACCAACCCTGAAACATACCTCCTGAAAATCTCCTGATCCCAGCACCTCTGGAAAAGGTAAAACACAAAAAAGGGCAATTGTCGCATATTTTGCACACAGTCACAGTAATGCATACACAATGCCCAGGACATACTTGAAAACGAGAGGTAACTCTCAATGTATTACTTCCTGGTAAAATATTTTATAAATAAATAAATAAATAACAATGCCCGGGTCCAAGAGCTGACACTCTAGGACCCCAAAACACGGATCAGGGGTAAGAAAGTGGGCTTAACCTTTATTATTGAGCATGGATACCCCCTCACCGTCACACTGGTCCATTCAGAAATAGGCCCTATCACCTGGTCAGACCATGCCCCGGTGACTATTCTGTGTGATCGACTATTTGCCAAGATCCAGTCATTTCATTGGAGAATGAATGACTCTACTAAATTATCCAGAGATTTGCACACAAATTGGAGATTCACTTAAAAACTATTTTTGGTTAAATAAAGGGTCTGTAGAATCATCAGCGATTTTGTGGGATGCACATAAGGCCACTGTTAGAGGATAGCTTATTTCAATAGCATCGTATAGAAAGAGAAAAAAAATGGAAAGACAAAAATATTTAACGGGGAAAATTATAAAGTTACTGTAGAAAGCCCACATAAAAAAAAACAGACAAGGAAAGTATATAAAATCCTAAATCAGGCAAGGGAGGAATTCAAGAGAGTACAGTTAGAGGATGTAGAGAAGGCCCTTAAGTGGACTAGGCAGATGTATTACAACAAGGCTGACAAGGCAGATCGTCTATTAGCAAACAAATTTAGAGGGATTAAGGCTAGGGCCTCGGTTCCCGATATGAAAACGAAAAAGGGGGACGTGACCTACAATCCATTAAAGATAGCAGAGGAATTTGCTAAATTTTGTACGGATCTTTATGACCTAGACAATTCAACCCCGAATGCTGAAGTCTCGAGTGTGAACCAGATTGAGGACTATCTGAGAGATTGTGCCCTCCCGAAATTGACAGAAGAAGATCTTAAGACTTTAAATGGAAAAATAACCCCGGTAGAATTAGAAAAAGTGATCAGCACTTTGAAGCCATCGAAAGCTCCAGGTCCAGATGGTTTCTCAAATCTCTACTATAAAAATGTTATAGGAATCTTACGGCCTAATCTATTGGATCTATTTAATGATTTTCTAAGCGGAAAACAAATTCCTCCATAGATGACAAAGGCCATTATAGTGGTGATCCCTAAAGAGGGAAAGGATCCTCTATGTTTTGGTAGCTACAGGCCAATTTCACTACTTAACATGGATTTGAAAATCTATACCAAAATTTTAGCCAACAGACTGAATCCAATACTCCCAAGATTAATTCACTACGATCAGGTGGATTTTGTGAGCGAGCACCAGGCGTCAGATAATATAAGGAACATTGTTAATGTTATTGATCAAATACATAAATCCAGATCGAAAGCTATGCTGCTGAGCCTAGATGCGGAGAAAGCGTTTGATAGGTTAAGGTGGGACTTTCTGGATAAGACATTGGAGGCATTTGGATTCGCCAGAGTCTTTCTGCAGGGAGTCCGTGCTCTCTAGCAGTCGCCAACAGCTATGCTGAAGATGCCAGGAAGGGAATCTAATAACAATTAAGAATGGGACTAGGCAGGGGTGTCCCCTCTCCCCTCTTCTTTTCGCATTGACAATTGAGCCCCTAGCGGCCACCATCAGAGCCTCTCCAAATACACAAGGGATCAAAATAAAAGATGAGTGTTATAAAATATCTTTGTTTGCAGATTATGTTATTCTTACTATAGCTAACCCATTGATATTGTGGCGATAGGGGGTTAATCAGGCCACTAATAAAGGCATTATACCCGGCTGATTAACCCTAAATCACATTGGAACTGAAGGGGTTAAATGTGTGTGCACCACACTGATATGTTTTCCCCTACACCATCTTTGCTGTCCCCATTTTGCAGCTCAATCCATAGCTGCAGTAATAGAACTGCATGTAACCTGTGCCATCACTCTCTGCTCCTATTTGCTATAACTGAGACCTGGCTCACTTAGTCTGACACTGCTCTGGAAGCTGCCCTCTCCTATGGTGGCCTTTCCTTCTCCCACACTCCGCGCACTGATGGCAGGGGTGGAGGCGTGGGCTCCTGCTCTCCCCCTCTGCCGTTTCCGAACCCTTCCTATTCCTCCATCTCTTGCTTTTCCCTCCTTTGAGGCTCACACTGTCCAGATCTTCTCTCCTCTCCCTGTCCATGTGGCGGTCATCTATCGCCCACCTACCTCTACTCATCCCCCTTCTGCCTTTCTCTCTCACTTTGAATCCTGGCTCTCTTTCTTTCTCTCCTCAGACTCCCCTGTTCTTCTCCTTGGGGACTTCAATTGCCACATTGATGACCCCTCTCTCCCTTGGGCTTCCCGCTTTCTTACTCTAACCTCTTCTTTTGGCCATCAACAGTGGACTGCCGCCAGCACCCACAAGGATGGCCACTACTTAGACCTGGTTTTCACTAATAACTTCTCTCTCTCCAATTTCTCCATTTCCCCTTTTCCTCTCTCTGACCATCATCTCAGTCTCCCTATCTCGCTTATCCCCTTCTCCACCTCCATCTACCCCCCGGTTCTGCAGAAACCTGCGCTCTATTCACTTACTTTACTTTAAGTCCACTTTAAGCTCCTCCCTCTCCTCTCTCAGCTCTGCTACAGACCCTGACAACCTGGTCAGGAACTACAACTCTGTCTTGTCCTCGTCTCTTGATCTACATGCCCCGCTTTCTCTCTGCCGCACTCGCCCTTCTAACCCTAGACCCTGGCTAAATTCCCACACGCGCATGCTGCGTTCCTCCATTCGTTCCTCTGAACGCCTCTGGAGGAAGTCTCACACTCTCGCAGACTTCCTTCACTACAAATTTATGCGATCCTGTTTCAACTCTGCCCTCTCGCAAGCTAAACAAGCCTACTTTTCTTCACTAATCAACATGCACAAGTCTAACCCACGCCGACTGTTCTCTGTCTTTGATACTCTACTCAAACAACCCTCAGCTGCCTCTCCTTCCTCCATCTCCGCTCAGGACTTTGCTGACTATTTTAAGGAAAAGGTGGAATCGATACGGCAGAACATCCCCTCTGTTTCTTCCTCCCATCCTACACCTCTTCCTAACTCTCCTCCTGCCTTCCTTGACTCTTTTTCCACTGTCTCAGAGGAGGATGTGTCGCTGTTGATCGCCTCTTCTCCCTCTACCACTTGCCCTCTTGACCCCATTCCCTCCCATCTCCTAAAACCTCTTGCTCCTACTATAATCCCTACGCTCACACACATTTTTAACTCCTCCCTCTGCTCTGGAACCTTTCCATCCTCCTTCAAACATGCAACAGTCATACCATTACTCAAAAACATGCAAGCTTGACCCTACCTGTCTTTCTAACTATCGACCTGTCTCCCTCCTGCCTTTTGCCTCAAAACTCCCTGAACGTCTTGTATTCTCTCGCTTGCTCCATTTTCTCAACACCTATTCTCTCCCAGACCCTCTACAATCTGGCTTCCGCACTGCTCACTCCACGGAAACAGCCCTCACTAAAATAACTGACGACCACCATGCTGCCAAAGACAGAGGTCATTACACTTTGCTCATATTACTCGACCTCTCTGCAGCATTTGACACAGTGGACCACCCTCTTCTCCTCCACATTCTCCATACTCTTGGTATTCGGAACAAAGCTCTATCCTGGATCTCATCCTCCCTCTCCCATCGTACTTTCAGTGTCTCTTCTGCTAACACCTCCTCCTCCTCTATTGATCTCTCTGTGGGGGTACCCCAGGGCTCTGTCCTGGGACCTCTTCTCTTTTCTCTGTACACACTCTCTCTAGGTGACCTAATAACATCTTTTGGGTTTAATTATCACCTCTATGCCAACGACACACAAATATACTTTTCAACACCCGACCTTACACCTGCTGTACAAACCAAAGTTTCTGAATGTCTCTCTGCTATATCATCCTGGATGGCCCTCCGACGCCTTAAACTCAACATGGCAAAAACAGAGCTCCTCATACTTCCTCCCAAACCTGGCCCTACTACCTCCTTCCACATTACTGTTGGAACTACGATTATTCACCCAGTAGCCCAAGCACGCTGCCTAGGGGTCACACTCGACTCCTCTCTCACATTCGCCCCTCACATTCAAAACATTTCTAAAACTTGTTGCTTTTTCCTCCGCAATATAACAAAGATACGCCCTTTCCTCTGTTGCTCGACTACTAAAACTCTGACTCAGGCCCTCATTCTCTCCCGTCTTGATTACTGCAACCTCCTGCTGTCCGGCCTTCCTGCCTCTCACCTGTCTCCCCTACAATCTATCCTAAATGCTGCTGCCAGAATCACTCTACTTTTTCCTAGATCTGTCTCAGCATCTCCCCTCATGAAATCCCTCTCCTGGCTTCTGATCAAATCCCACATCTCACACTCCATTCTTCTCCTCACCTTTAAAGCTTTACATTCTTCTGCCTCTCCTTACATCTCATCCCTAATTTCTCGTTATGCACCATCCAGATTCTTGCATTCTTCTCAAGGATGTCTTCTTTCTACCCCCTTTGTATCTAAAGCCCTCTCCCGCCTTAAACCTTTTTCACTGACTGCCCCACACCTCTGGAATGCCCTTCCCCTCAGTAGCCGACAAGCACCCTCTCTATCCACCTTTAAGACCCACCTTAAGACACACTTGCTTAAAGAAGCATATGAATAGCACTGTGGATATTCTGAACACATGATACATAAAGCTTGGCCCACTGCAGATGCACTTACCAGAACTCCCTCCTACTGTCTCTTTACGTTCTACCTACCTACCAATTAGACGGGGACTGTAAGCTCCTCGGAGCAGGGACTCCTCTTCCTTAATGTTACTTTTATGTCTAAAGCACTTATTCCCATGATCTGTTATTTATATTATCTGTTATTTATTTGATTACCACATGTATTACTACTGTGAAGCGCTATGTACATTAATGGCGCTATATAAATAAAGACATACAATACAATACATGGGGGAGCTGCGAGCGCTAAACCAAGCGCTGATTGAAGAAGCGTGCCAATGTGTAGGTGGCCGCTTTGAGGCATAGATATCACTTTCTAAGCCCTAGACCTCTAACCGCAAGGTCAATTGCTTAAGTGGTTTGCGGTTTAGCTGAAGTGGTTTTCTGTCAAAATGTATCAGTTACCTTGTTAGCTTCTTAACTTGAAAGGGGGAAAGTAAATTGACGTGAGAAGTAAGTGAAACCGCAAGCCACATCATAGCCCGTTCAATTAAGTAAGCTAACTCACGCTAGACGTGAGCTACACTGGCGACACACTTTATTCGAGCTCGGCTAGTCCCACGAATTCGGGTATACCCGGGTGTATTGAGGTTTGTGACTGTTTTCTGCCCGAGTGCATTGAGTTATTTTCCAGGCAGGGATTGAAGCATTTTATTCCCGCTGGCTGCAATACTGCACAGTATATATATATATACTGCATTACAATTCATGAATTTATGCCATCTGGTAGACACGCGAAGCATTGCAGCCTATTAAATCCTAATCATTATCATTTAACAGATCAGCCGCCCATCAGCCAGGCATGAACCCAGGCTGGGAAGGCAAATGCAACGGGGCTTGTCAGAGGTGAGGAGCGGCGCATTCCAGGTATCTGCCAGGTACATACTGGGTATTTGCTCGAATAAAGTGTGTCGCAGCAGTAGCACTCTAATTTTTGGAGTGCAGCTAGGAATAAAACCATGCACACACATATAAAGTATATTATAATTGCATAAGCAGAACATACTATTAATAAATAAACTGTATTGTACTGATGGTTTTAAATGTAAAGACGGGTGTTTTTTTTCTGTCAGCCCGGGAATAAATCCTTTAACATACAAATATGTTAAGGATGAATGAAATGAGGGATTTTTCATCTCCGTACTTCATAGACACTCTGCAGAGAGGGTGCCTCAATGTCTGTGAGAAGTCCGGAGTTGAAAAGCCTCAGGGATCCTGTTTGGATGCCCAAAATATTGTAAGTGCCAAATACCGGTGTAAAGTATGGGTACTTCACACTTGGTGGCAAACCCCAGACTTAGTGCCGCCAGGGAAGAGGTTGGACCCGGTATGCTACGGAACCCAGGTGTGAGGTTAGCGCCTTCTCCGTGCAAACCGGGACGCAACTTCTGCCCTTTCTGCAAAGTACTGGCAAGTCGGGGATTGGTGGGAGAAAGGTTCCCACAGGCGGGATTGGTTATGCATGTTAGGTATAGGACCCTAAACCCCATAATATTGTCTGCTGGCCAGTCCCTAGCAGATTCACCTGATTCAACTAAGAAGAAACGTCCAAGGTTAGCGTCAGCGGTTCCGGAGTGTGATGGGTTAAACTATATCGCAACAAAGATTTATACCCTCTTCTGGAATTCGTTAGAGCTAAGGGTTCACGAACGAACCCTTTAAGGACGGAACAAACTTTGTCCATTTGGCTGTGATATAGAGCTGGCAAGTTATGCCCTAGCCAGGAACTGCTACACGGATCCTTTTGCGCACCCACTTGCATGCGTTCAGGGGTGCCCAGAGACTTTGTTTCGTTCCAAGAACATTTGTTTTCGTTTCCCCATCCCAGTAAGTGTTTTGTCAAGTGTATATTGTGAAGATTCTATGGGTTTGTCTGAAAGAAATAAATTACAATTTATTATACACAACTGGTGTGCTCAGTGCAGAATCCCGGTATTAAGATGTGTATAAGACCTGGCCTCCCGTGACAGATATTTAACAGCATAAGAAACTCCCTGATGAGGTTACTTTCGAAGTCCCGGCCTTGATCCGAATGCAGGCGATTGGGCAGTCCATAATGGATGAAGTACTTCTCCCATAATAATCTTCACTCTTTGCCAAAGTGCTGCAAGAGCGTGAAACATGTTAGAGGAACACGTTGTCCTCACCTGTATGTTCATGTGTGTTACATCGATGGATTAAAACCTTGTTAATAGCACATTATCGTTTGGTCCCCACTTCTTGTTCTTGTGCTTTCCTGGTTCCCTGCGTCCATCCGGATCAACATGGAACCTTTCATCTTTTCCCATAACATTTTGGCCATCGTAATGGCCTTCTGGTCTTTAGTTGGAAAGGCTTGAGCAGCCCCTGGTGTAATGGTCTGTGATCACTAGTACATTGCCGATGCCTCGGGCATCTGGCTCGATACACAAAAAGTCCATACACACAAGGTCCAGGGGACACGAGCACTTCAAATAAACCATTGAAGCGGCTCTGGTGGGTAGTGCCTTTCGCTGAATGCACATGAGCATCGGCGGCAGTATCGTTCTACCGACTCTCGCATCCGTGGCCAGAAGAACCGGTCGCGTATCAAACCAAAGGTTTTATCCACGCCAAGATGGCAGTGGATAGTGTAGTGATTTCAGGACCCTGTGTTGTAGGTTCTTGGGTAGAACCAGCTGCATTCTATCCAGGTGGTTATGATATTGAACCACCCGATAGAGTAGACCCTTGTCGATTTCGAATTTATCCACTTCCCGCATTAGTACTGTGACCGTGTTGCTGGGAGCACGTTTCAGCAATGAAGGCTTGTTTTGCTGGATAGCTTGGCGGATAATTCCAGCCACTGGATCCCTTATCCAGTATTGTACCAGATCCTTTAGTATTGTACCAGATCCTTCAAGGCAATGAGCTTGTCTGGGGTGATACTCATTAATTCGGGGGTTACAGTAGGTGGCAGGGATAGCCTTGGATTGGCATCCCAATGAATGTGCGAGCCTCAGTTCAGAGAAGGCCACTTTATCTTCCACGATGGCTGCGGTTGCGCACATAGCCCGCATGCCTGGTCCAGGGATTTCTTCCCAGAGGTCATCATCTGGGGTGGAACTCAATCCCGGTCTTCTGGATAAAGCATCATCTCTGATGTTCAAGGGCCCGGCTTGTACTTCAACGGGAACTGGTAGTTCGAGAGGGCCACCAGCCATCAGTGGCCGGTGGCGTCTAGTTTGGTGGAACGTCAATATGTATGTCAACGGATTGTTGTCCATACGCACCTCGAAGGTGACCCCATACAGGTAGTAGACGGGATAATTCTGTTTGCTGGGGGTCCAACAGCGGCTGACATAGGCCACTGGTCAGAGGCCAGCCGGGTACTTCTGGTGCAATTCTGCACCCAAGCAGTTGAAGCTCGCATCCACATGAAGTATGTAGGCTGCTCGGGATCGGCGTAAGCGAGAATGTGTGCCTCCGTTAAGCTTTTCTTCAGGCTGTCAGACTTGTCGTCGAATGGCAGTCGCGCTGAGGTGGCCTTTCACCCTGTCTCCTTGGAATATATCCTGAGAAGGTTGTTGAGGACCTTCGCTTTGCTTGAATACCCCTCCACAAAACGGTGACAGTATCCGCAGAATCCGAGGAAGGAGCATAGTTCCATGATGTTCTCTGATCTCTGCCAATTCACCACTGATTCAACTTTGGCGAAATCGGTAGCTGGGCCATCCGTGGACACTGTGTTCCACGTAGGTCACTGAGGTGCGGCAGAACTGGCATTTTTCAAAGACCGCTTCAAGCATTCCTGGTCCAGCCGATCCAACACTTTCAGTAGTCATGCTTCATGCTCCTCCAGAGTCTTTTTGAAGACGAGGATTTCGTCCAGGTAGACTAAGCATTCCCGTGAGTTCATGTCGCCGATAGTCTTATCCATCAAACGCTGAAAGGTTGCTGGGGCACCACAAATGCATTGGGGCATGCGGGTGAAATGGTAGAAGCCAAGGGGACATATGAAGGCTGTCTTCTCCTGGTCTTCTGCACACATTGGTACCTGGTAGTACCCAGATCTCAGGTCCAGTACACTGAACCACTGTCTTCCCAACAGCGCGTTGAGAATCTCTTCTGCCCTTGGAAGAGTGTACTGGTCAGGCACGGTGCTGTTGTTCAGGGTCCAATTGTTGACACACAATCGGACCGACCCATTTATCTTCCGCACCACCACGTAGGGGCTACGGGATTCTGTTACAATCCCAGCTGTCTCCATCCCTTGTAGGACGTCTCTCACGTCCTCTACATCTCGGTGGAGCGATGCAACGGGAACGCTCCCGAAAGGGCGTGGTGTCACTTAGCCGGAGGCTGTGCTGGGCATTTCAGCTGCAGCCCACATCCATCCCGCTGTTGGAGAACACATCCTGGCGTTCTTCCAGCTTGACCGTTAGTTGGTCCTTCCACTTGGTGGGCAGAATTGAGTCTCCGATGTCGAATGTCAGCCCGGCCGGCTGATCCTGCATCGCAGTGGTGTTCACCTGAGCCATCGTCTCGATGGGGGTGGCAGGATATATTCACCCCAATCTTTGACCGTGATCGAAAGGCATGAAGTATGGGGAGATGTTCTGGACAAACACCTTGATCCTCCCAGGAATCTTGGATTTCAATTCCCGCACTTCGGGCATAAGCCTGTAGCTTCGGTTGGCATCTTCCTTGGGCGTGCTCTCCAGAGAGAAGAGATGCTCGCCCTCATCTCGGCCCGGATAACAGCATGCGGCGTACATGACATTCACTCCCCCCGGTGGAATCTCTGACAACCCCTGGTGTGATTGAACAGCTCTCCATATCAATCTTGTGCCGATATTTTGCAGCACTCTTCCCTTAGTACTGGGAGGATTTGTTGGGCGGACAGGGGTAGTTCGCTGGCCTCTTGCAGGTACGCTCGGATCACCGCCCGCACTACAGTACATCGGCGTTGGTTCCCAATATGATCAGGGCGCTAGGGTGTTCTCGAGGCTTGGAGCATATTTGCAACGCGTAGCTCACCACAAACGAGGTAGACCACGGGGCTGAGGTAGGGATTGATTTAGAACGCCGACCACAACCGCGTGGGCATGTCTAGAGTGTAGGATAGTCTTGCAAGCCGGGTCAGGGTTATAGAAAACAGCAAAAATGTGGTAATTGCCGGGTCTAGGAGCGGAGAGTAGCGGATCGTTGGGGTACGTAGCCAGGGTCAGGATTGGAGAAGGTAGAGTCGTCGTATTCCAAAGCCAGGGACAGTGCAGGAAAGTATCACAAAGTTCCAGGTCCAAAACAGTGTCAGGCAGCAGGGCAGGTAGCAGACAGGTAAGATACAGTGAGGTTCAACCTCACAAAACAGGAGTTATGCTCGGCTAGGAAGGAGAGTTCTGACATGGTATTTAAAGGACCTCCACCAATGGGAGGTATCCAGGAAGCAAAAGCGCCGTCTCTGATAGGCTGCTGGATCGTGCAGGTGCGTCCTACTACACAGCCAATTGAGACAGAGGAGGAGTCTCTCGAGAGTGCGCGTGCGCCACGCATAACCCGTGCACCACCAATGCGCACCACGGCACCCGCGTCTGTATGGGGTTGGAGACCGGAGGCGGGGCCCGCGGAAACAGGGGGGGTGCGTGTGGTACTGTTGCGCTGCGTAGGTCTGACGTCAGAGTGGGGATGGGACCGGGAAACAGGGACCGCAGACCGCTGAGGAGACTGCGCACCGCGCATGCATCGCGCGTCAATGCCAGAGGCAAGAGAGTGCACCCTGGGCACAGGAATCGCGGAGACAGATGGAACTAGCGTATTGCCCACGTGCCGCGCATGAGCACCACCGTTAGAATGCCTTGCCTGAGTGCAACTGGATCTAGACGGCAGGTGAGGGTTAAGGGGACAGAACCGCCAGAATGGCGAATCCTCACAATATCAGAGCCTCCACATACATGAAGTGAGACTTTCCGGTGTTCACTTGTGGTATTTCCAGCCGAACCTTCACTACGTTGTCAATTGTGTAGTCCTCATTACTGAGTCCCCACATTAAGCAGGTGCTTAAGATGTTGGTTGTAGAAAGGGCGGGTCACAATGGTTACTTGGGACCCGGTGTCCAGCAACACCAATGCATATATGTTGTCCACAAGGACACATAAATAGAGAAAAGAAACCTAGTATATAAGCGGGAAGCTTTCTATTTGAAAACAGCTGTTTGCCGACAGCTACACTGCTGTCTCCTTATAGCTTCCTCCGTGTATCAGATTAAGGATAGTTTGCGGGTTATACTCACACCGCAGAATTGTCCTGCTATATGGGGCTGCTCTCCTAGAGCCCACTGCTCAGATAGGCATACCCTCGAGCATATCAGCGCTGATATATCTATGATCAGCGCTGATATAGGGGACTATGCAACTGTAGTCCCGCTATGTGACTTACACAGATCTAGACACCACTGATCAACACTAGATCTGGATATTTGATAACATTGGTAGCCTAGTGAGGGAGCCTCAGTTGTCTGTTTGTTGTTTATACTACAGAGCTAGAAGTGTGTACTCTATCTATGTGTCTTTGCGTGGTTCACTGATCACTGCAATATATCATCACGGCTCACAGGAATTGCCTTCTCTATACATCTCTCCTACGTGTATGTGTGAAATACTCACACGTAGACAGCTGTATTCCGGTGCAGGGGTGTAATTGAGTAATGATCACGGGTTGCACACCGCATGGCACTGTGTTGATATGAGAGGCAAACTGCATCAGCTGTTAGATTTCAGTAGCTGCATCCCACTGCCTTGACCAGCTCACGCTGTGAGTGGAATAATTACAATAGCCTACTGGGTTGCAATAACTGTGCCTGATCAGCCACTACGCAGTAATCACACACAGTCTAGCTGTTATCACTCCTCATACTACTGCCAACTGAGGCAAAGAGGGGGGAACACCTGAAATATCAGTTCACTTACTGTTCTGCCTACTAAATTTGAAATCATTAGATCTCAGTCATTGACACATGAGGCTCAAGGACAACAGTGCCCCTTGATGTAGAGGCTTGTCTACTAAGTACTCCACCACCCTGTATGCCTTGTACAGTATGTAGTACGCTGATTCAGACAGCCCATATCATACTGCCCCCCCCCCCCTCTCATTAGCTGGATCCAATATATGAATCTAACTGTGTAAATACAATGCCAGTCGGT
This sequence comes from Ascaphus truei, assembly GCF_040206685.1. Taxonomy (NCBI): domain Eukaryota; kingdom Metazoa; phylum Chordata; class Amphibia; order Anura; family Ascaphidae; genus Ascaphus; species Ascaphus truei. The sequence goes on along the minus strand of NC_134486.1, from coordinate 411,430,779 downwards.
AACCTACCCTGAACATATGTTATAAGGGTCCTTTTACCAAAGCAGTATCTCCATACAGGAGACCATTTACTAAACCACATTGGGGGAAGAATTCTTTTATTCCTCCACATTAGCCTTCAGTGGTATCCAGTACCCATCGGGCTGTCATTGCCTGTATACTTATTAGTTAGGGACATCTGGTTACTTTTTAGTTAAACAATAATACCTCATGGGCTAGTGGTGGTGTGGGGAAGAAACTCTTACGTGGGTCCCTTTCTAGTGCTTTGGTTTAACCCTATTCATAAGACACACCGCCAGGGAGGCTGCCAGCTGTCTTTATACAGATTACACATATAGCGGACGAACAAAGCATTTTATAGCTTACTATTACACATTTCAGATCCGCCTTATAAGGGACAGATCAGTTTCTAAGCAGTGGCCCAGTGACGGCCTTAGTCCTATATTAATAGGCAGCTATACAATAGCATAAGGATCCCGAATATCTATAAGGGATCCCCATATGTTTCATCAACCTAACTTACCAGAGTTACGTTACTAATGACAGTCACGTACTGTTTGATATATATCTTATTTTAAACCCCATTTTTTTATTCATTGATTCAATAAAGTATTTTAATACATTCATTATACATTTAGTTGTGAAGAAGAGTGCTTATATACTAGGTTTCTTTTCTCTATTTATGCATTCTTGTTTCTACCTAGTTAGCACCTCACATTGGTTCAAAATACTAAGTTGTGCGGGTGTTCTCTGTGTGTATATATAGTCCACAAGGACACGTATGATAGCGGCTGGTCCCACATAACTGTAAGTGTCCGATGGAGGTATGTCATCGTCGGGGGTTGGCGCTGGTGGGTTTTCTGAGGACGTGGAGGGTGGTTCTGCCGACTGGACCTTGCAGGTCATGGCTTTAGGATGGGATGTCCTATTTTTTTTCTGGTCAGTTTCGATAGAAGTGAACCTTCTGGCCACAGTTGTAGCAGACAGGCTCGTCCTGGCTCAACTCAGTTCTGTAGGTTGGCGATACTCACCAGGACGTTTGGGGCTTGGCGGTAGACTGTTTGTGAGGAGGCTCATCCTCAGTGCTATATGCCTCCTTGACCTTCAGGGCAGACGGCCCATTGGACTCTTCCTTGCGGGACTCTTTTGAGAGAGTCATGAGTTGGCTCTACTTTGGCAGAGTCACGAGACGTCCTGGGAAGATGGATTCGGAAGATGGCTTCTTGTGCTTGCACTCTGTCCATTAGGTCTTCAAATGAGAGAGGATGTTCTGGGAAAAGAACACAGCTGAGTCGGATGGTGACCGGGTGCATGGGCAAGGCTCCCCGCAGGAAATTTCTGGTCCTGAAATCGTCAGCTTCGGACTTCAGGAACACTTTCTTCTTCACCAGGGTCCATCTGCAGTTGTCGAAGGAATTCCGACACTTCCTCCACTTCTGTCTAGGTAAGGGCATGGATCCAGGCCATCAGAAAGATGGCATAGTCTGGGACACCATATGCTTTGGCCAGAGCCAGAAGTGGGATTTGAGCGTCCGCCTCTGGGTGACACTTGCGATAGAACCGTACCTTGTGGCGGCAGCGGGACACTGTTTCTTGACAGTGTCTGTGCATGTCCATTCTGGCACTAGCTGCACTGCCAAGTCATGCCATTCTTCAAACGCTTCTTCTGCAAGGGGCGTAGGTAGGACCCCAGAGAAAACCTTCAGCTTACGATAGTCGTTGCTTTGTGTAGACTGCGCAAATTTGCCGGCTAACCGCTATATGACATCCTCAACATCCATGCTCCCGGTGAACAGTCTGCTTGCACTTGCGCAGGACCACTCTCATACCTGCCAATGGTAGGTGACGGCTGTGAAGTCTCCACTCTGCGCTGCACCTCTGATGCGGGCCCGGACTAAGGGCCCAATAAGTGGTAAACTCTGGGTGGATTGAGGGACTTGTGACTGGAGCAGCATGGGTTTTCCATTGGGTGTATGAGAGGCGGGAGAACTCCGCTTGATAAGTTGTACTAGCTGAGGGCTCCGGGATAGATGTTACTGGTAGAGGTGGTAAGTCAGGGTATACCACTGGACAACCCTTGGGTGGGGCTTCAGGTGGATATACAGATGCAGCTACTAGTATCTGAACATTGCTTTGAAAAATCTGGGGCAATCTCCCAGTAATACTGCAACATTTCTCTGACATTTCTGCAGAAAGACTAATGGCTCATCGGATTAACACAGCAGGGATCCCTGGTCAGTTTGAATGGGACTGCCAAAGGTGCGAAGAGTCATACTTGCATCCTATGAGCCAGGCATGGGCTAAGCCGGGGATCTGGTTGAGGTGCTTACAGATCTCGCACGGGGGCGTATTGACTGGAATGTCTCCCATAGTGACCACATGGCGAGGGCTCTTGTGAAGCCACAAGACTCAGTCACAGACCTCCTGTTTTGAGGGCACAAACATCATTTTTGGTTCTGCTTAATTTAGCTGCTGCTTTGTGCACCCCAGGTCTGAGATCTCAGCAGCACCAACAAATGTAGCACACTTTCCCCCACCCTATGAGAGATATGGCGGCTACTGTGTGTGTGGTGCGTTATCTGTGGCTCGCAGGAGGCCTGAACCTCCGCTGCTGAGAGACTGGGGTGTACCTGATCTGTCTTTCACAGCTCCTCCACCTGTGCGGGATCCTAACTATATTGGATAACCCCGCCACAGGACCCAATGCAATGATATACACACTGATAAAGACAACAGTTTACTGCATGTATATGAAAAAGGAATAACAATACAACACCCACACCAAAAAGGCCATGCACGGCCGTAACCCCACAATGCCCTCCAACACAGTGTTTACACCCTGATGGGATATTCCCCCAATGTACTGAGGTGCCCCGGAGCACCCAACCACCCAAAGGGTGTTTGAAAGCGCTGCCCACAACCGCGTGTTAAAGTTGGTTCACTTGTAGGTGTAGGTGTGATACCTACCGGGTACTCCAGCACATGGTAGTGCCGACTGAAGATAAAGGGGCCCACCTGGCTTTACAATACCGGCAAATTGGTGATTGGCCGGCAGGAGAATTCCCAGGTGCTGATTGGTTGTAGTGGTTTCTGAATGGGGCTTTGAAACCCATAAGAAACCTTGCAGCCAATCAGGACCTCAGATTCCATGCGTCAAACCATCAGCGGCAAATTCAAAGATGCTCTGTACTGAATAGACGTGAGCCGGCTTCAAAGATTTTGACTGAGAAAATGTTCTAAGTCCCGCTTTTTGAGGACGTTGCGGTCGCGGCTGGGATTGCATGCTGAATTGCGTTCTAGGACTTTCGTGAATACCTCCCGGTCATTGGAAAGGGCTCCAACAGAGGTCGTTTGTGACAATTTCGTTTAAAGAAAGATTTTATTTAGCCCCGTTCCTAGTAAGTATGTTAACAGTGTAAATTGTGTTATTTGTGTGTACAGTATTTCAAATGCTGGAAAAAAATTACAATTTATTTTACTGCTGTGTCTTGTTCAATCAGATGATCCCGGTAGGAAAAGGTGTTGATAAACCTGGTCTGCCGTGACACTGCCATTGATCTCCGGACCCGGTACTCCGTCTTTACCCGGTGACCAAATGCTATTCACACCTCTGGGCATCCTCTGGTTGCTTTGAATTCCGATGTCCAGCATACTTACCGGCGCCTATGAGTTAGCTCAGGCAGCCTGTTTGGACATCAGTTCCGAATGTAAAACGCACATTACATTATATTAAAGTATATATTTTAATACACTTCTGAGTCTTTGGGTACAGGGGACAGAAAAGGAAAAATATTGTAGTTTATTTCTATCTTTACTCCCCACAAACTTTCCCTTGGACTCAGTTTGGACTATCAGAGTCCCCCCTCAACCACATAAACAGTTGGGGCACCGACAAACCTTATACTGGTTGTGGGTCACCTTAGCACTAGCTGGGATACCCCCCTTAAACTAGGGATCCCCTCAGCTACAGGGATACATGTTTTATCCCTGTGCCTCATTTTCCTTTCTGAGCTGTGCTGAAGCAGGGTACCCTAGTGGTGAGTCGCACCTGCGTTTTCAAGGGGAGGTATTGCCGGAACAATGTGCCTACCTGTACATGTATCCGAGAATCAGGCATGATTCCCGGGTACATTTATAGGGGAACCGACAACTCCGAACCCCAACCTCCTAGGCACATTCTGTCAACTATTCCTCTGCAATCCCCGCCCCTTGAAACTCATACCCTAGCAATCCCTGCTTGATTGCATGCCCGGAAAGGGAAAAACACAAAAAATGCTTTTAATACATATAGTATAACACAGTGATACAATGTTATTGGGTACAAAAGCTGGGGACACTGGGACCGTTATTGATGGATCAGGGGTAACCAAAGCGTGCTTGACCTTTATTAGAGAGTCTGGTTACCCCCTCCCGTCACAACTGTACCTTTGTGTAACTTTACTTTGCCACTTTTAGAAAACAGACATTTTGGGGGTTTTCATAGAGTCCCAGCAAGGTTTGTACTTTTTATTTGCAATGTTTTGATAGTATGGTATAGTTACTTTGTATTCAAAGTGCTCTTGTTATATTTCAGATACCAAGCTATGAATTTCTATCTGGAAAACTACAACAGTTCCAGAAACAACTAAATGATACAATAAGAGGATCATATCTTGATTTGGTGTTTTTCAAAGATGCAATGACGCACCTTATGAAGGTTAAAATTGAATTATCTTTACAATGTTTATCGTCAATAACCGGTTATTATTAACATATTCTCTCATGGTAATTGACCAATGCCAGAGATTTTTTATTATACATTAGCAGTAGAAGAATTCATTTAAAAGTATTCTGCTGAAGAGATATTTGCAAACTATTACAGAAGTTCACGAAACTGGGGCATTTTGGACTTTCACAGCTTGTGAAAATGTTGTATTGTTGTCAACATTTGGAAATATTTGCCAAGCTTTAAAAAGATTTGCTGTTAATCATAGTTCTGGTAGCTGTATTGGTCCTGGAGAACTGTTGAGTCTTTGTAGTTTGTAGTACGGTATCAACCTACAACAAATCTAAATATTTATTGTAAATTCTGGTGAGAGAATTTGCCTCTAAATCTATTTCTTTTTTAAATTTACATCACATATCATACATATATCACAGACACATAAATTCACCATTAGCCTATTGGAATCCATGCTGGTAGTGAGTAGGGTTACCATACGTCTGTATTTTCCTGAATATGTCCTGCTTTTTGATTTAAGGTCGCCGTCCGGGAGAAATGTTTAAATATCTAAAAATGTCCGGAATTTCCGGGCATACATGCGCGAGTGGCAAATGCCTCCACACATGCGTCAATGAAAGTCGAGCACGCATGTGCAAATGAAAGCACTCATACAGTATGTAAGCGATGAGCAACAACTAATTAACTAAAAACACTCTCTATCAGCACTCGATCCAACAAATAATGTGTGAAAATGGTGAATACACTAAAACAATTTCTGTGTAAGTGCAAAAATCAGCAGCCAAGGGGACGACAAACAATAGACGGTTCCAAATCTACTAAACAAAATACATATACAAAAGTAGTGTCCTCTGCGCTAATGAGTTGATGTCCACAATACCATACTCCAAAGACAGTCCTGGATGGAATGACAGTCCTGGCAGATGGAAGGATACACCAACAAAAGTTCTGAATGGATTGAATAGTCCTCAGAATTGATTCCAGGTGGTTTCTGTAATCACATAAGAACAAAGACACACCAATTGCGCAGTATAATAGATCACAATGCCCTAACCAAAAACGGGAAAATCCCAATTTACAAGATTTACTCTTGTTGGTTCAGGGGAGAGAATCTGTTACAGGCCCCTTCTCCACCTCGATATCCACGGACCCCATGTGGTTGACGGGATGATCCTCCTTGTACTGTATGGCGCCCTCGCGGGAGCAGCATAAACCGCAACAGCCAATGTACAAAGAAAATAAAACAGCCTAGTGTAATACGCATATACACTTTAATACAATTTTAAAAAGGCCACACTATCCCCTGAGGAAGTGATACATGGTGACAAAACGCGTAGGGAGGAGGAGCTTAGTAATGTGCGTGTGTGCCGACCAACTGCTGAATCCATCCGGTGCTGGAGAGGTGACCCGCGCCGCGCCGCTGACGTCATCAATCGGCGTGTGACTGTGTGCGTCTCCTTTCCTGCCTGGTTGGAAGCAGGTTGCGGACGGCATCTGTAAGTGGCACCACTTGCCCTTACTTACTGTAAGTGTGGGTAGTGGGGCCTTTTTTACATTGTATTAAAGTGTATATGCGTATTACAACTAGGCTGTTTTATTTTCTTTCTACATTGGCTGTTGCGGTTTATGCTGCTCCCGCGAGGGCGCCATACAGTACAAGGAGGATCATCCCGTCAACCACGTGGGGTCCGTGGATATCGAGGTGGAGAAGGGGCCTGTAACAATTTTTTTCCCCTGAACCAACAAGAGTAAATCTTGTAAGTTGGGATTTTCCCGTTTTTGGTTAGGGCATTGTGATCTATTATACTGCGCAATTGGTGTGTCTTTGTTCTTATGTGATTACAGAAACCACCTGGAATCAATTCTGAGGACTATTCAATCCATTCAGAACTTTTGTTGGTGTATCCTTCCATCTGCCAGGACTGTCATTCCATCCAGGACTGTCTTTGGAGTATGGTATTGTGGACATCAACTCATTAGCACCGGGGACACTGCTTTTACAGTAGAGGCAACTCTTATTCGAACAAAAACCAGTGGCAATTCCCCAAAAAACACAGGAAACACCCAGGTACATTCTGAATACATGCCTTAAACTTTCCTTAAACTAGCCCCAGCATTTCTGCATTGATTAATGGCCTATCAGATTAACAGCGGGGGTCCCTGGCAGTCCAATTCAAACTGAATTGGACTGCCAGGGATCCCTGCTGTGTTAATCCTATGGGTCGTTAGTAAATGCAGAAATACCTTAAACGTGCCTCAAACTAGCCCAGAACATACCCAGCACATACCCAGCACATACCCAGAATGTAACCCGGCTAGTTTACGGCAAATGTTAGAATAAACGTTGCCTCTACTGTATATATGTATGTTAGCGATGAGCACTGACCACACATGCGCATGCACGAATGCCAGCCACGCATGTGCAAGCGACTCCACGCATGCATGAATAAAATACGACCATGCATGCATGAGTGATGATCACCTCCCAGGCATGCACGACAGTTGTCCCAGTTTGGTGTCCTCTTTTTTTGAATGGTGGAATATGGTAACCCTAGTAGTGAGTGATACTGTGGTGTACCACAGTATTGGAATAGCAGACCATATTCTGTAAGGTGTTATAAGCAGATGACGTGCTATCGCATGAAAAGCCTCAATAAAGTCAGTGGGAGTTTTCATGTGATATCACGTCATCTGCGCTATCACACCTTACAGACTTAGCCCCTTTATTATGTATGCTGAGCCATTCAGCAGCAATGTGGTTTATTGTGCCCTATATATGAGCACCAACTGTCATTTATTTAAAATGTTTAACTAATATTCAGTACTGTATACTGTATATTTTTGTTTGAAACAATTACACTTGTTTGTTTTTTGTCTAGATTTCACGTATAATTCGCACAGATTGTGGAAATGCCCTGTTAGTAGGAGTAGGTGGTTCAGGAAAACAAAGCCTTTCACGACTCGCCTCTTTTATTGCTGGATATAAAATATTTCAAATCACTTTAACAAGGTAAAAAATTTCTCTGTACAGCACTTATTATTATAAATGGTAACAATATCTGTGCATTTGACCAGGTCCCACTGAGCAATGTATTTAGGAGCTTCACTAAAGTCAAAGCAGATAGCTAGTGATTTATATACAGTAGTGGATGAACTATGAGACAAATATACAAGCATATACACAATTAGTCTCATGAGCTAGTTTACACAAAACAAATGCAAAAACCAACTATAAAACTCAGAAATAGATGGCTAATAGCAAAAAATATAAATAAACATGGGGGAGAAAATTGCACTAATCAAGGGAGACACTCTACAAGGGACAAGGGGAAAATGGGGAGGGGGAGGAAAGGAAAAACGGGAATAAGGGGGGCAATGTTTTGTGGCTCCTAGCCCCTTCTTCAGGCCCGTTCCCTAGAATAAGTCCAATCTAGGTACTTCCCTTGTCCCTGTAAAAAAGACTAGCCAACTAATCAATTCAAGATTAAAACCACTAGCCAATCAATTACCTACAGTAAATAAAGCCACTAGCCAACCAATCAATTAAATAAATGTAACGGTTCTAGGCCCCACCCAATCTCAGATTGGCCCCTGTGGTCTAATCGGCCCCCATTACATGTCTGTGTGATGTGTGGTGCACCTGCTGGCAACAGAACTCCTGAGTCTCCCGCTTGGTTGGTATGGGGAAGTATCACCATGACAGGCGTCTGAGGTAGTGTGTTTAGAGTCCTACTCACATTCGATGCAGCGCCTCCACCCCATCAGGATCTCTGCAGCAGCAGGGGGTAGTATCTGATGGGGAACTCCTTCTTGGTGCATCCTTCTGTGGAATAACTTCACTCTCACACAGAAGGGATCTTTTGAACCAGGGCATCTTTAATGTCATCTCCATAGGCAGACTTCCCCTCATAGCGGTCGTACTTAGCCGCTCAAGATACCTGAAAAATGGACGTTTACACTATATGAATATTAATTTATAATACAGTATACAGTATATATACTGTACTGTGTATAAAATCTGTTTGTTTTTGGTGCATGTGGCACAGGGAGTTAAAGTGACTTGCTTTTTATGTACTGTATTTGGGGCTTGTGTTTGGGTGTTTATTCATCAAATTATTATGATGAATTGCCTTTTGAAATTACAGTGCTTGCTGCTAACTATTTGTAAAACATGGGGAAACATGAGTAATGCACATTTATAAGAATATGATTTAATACTATATACAGTACTGTAATGTACTGTATAATATATATACTACTGTATATACTGTATAGTAATATTATTTTTCCTTCTTTATCTTTTCCTCATTCTGTCTGCAGTACAGTAGTTCATTGAGAGAGGAGAGGTTTTGTGTACATCATTACTGCTGTTTATATACTGTACATTTGACTGTACACGCAGATTTGACGGGACACAACGCCCCCACCTCCCCCTAGGCCACCCTTTTTCCTGGAACAACAAGAAAACAAAAACTTAGTTCAGTTACTGTACTGTACTGTATGTGCGTACTGTATTATGGCAGAACTACTGTAGGTGGCTGGTGCAGCTTTCTCTGGAAAGAAAAAAATGGAGCAGTTAGTAGGCAGTTACTGTAGTACTGTCAAACTAGTCTACTGTACTGTATACTGGAATTACTGTATACTCTGACTATCTGGAAAGAAAAAATCTGTGCCATACTTACCTGTATCATACTGTACTTACACTGTACTTACACAAGCACTGTACTACTTTCCTGATGCTTGCCCATTACGCGCGATGACAATGGGCAACACAGTGGCAATATGGTCTATATATTTATTGCAGCGTTCCACGTGAGTACATGGTTCCAAAAACTCAGTATGCCTTTCAACGTCCTTTTTGGAGGGTTTCGCCACTTTCCGGATATGGTCCTTCAGCTGATGCCAGACCATTTCGATCAGATTGAAGTCTGGCGATCTGTCATTGGAAAGAAAGGACAATTGGTTTAAGAGCTAAAAACAGTGGGGAACAAAAATGGGACACGGTCTACTGCACTTACTCCGCTGGCGTCTTCACCCAGTTGATGCCGCGCTCAAGGATATGCGCCGTTGACGCGGTGTGTTTGGAATCATTGTCCTGGTAGAAGCGGTGACCATTGGGAAAGTCGTGTCTGATGTATTGCACTATCTCGGGCACAATGTTGTCTTGGAAGTAAGCTTTATTCATGATTCCTATAGCAAGAAAAAAAAGGGCTAAAAAAACTGCACAATAGTACAGTACAGTGCATACGGTAAGGCAACACCAGTAAAGTACAGTGCATTAGGCGACATTATATTTGATAAATTTTACCTTCAAAGATGACAATGCATTCCGGTCCACGCCTAGAGATGGCACCCCACACATGCAGCTTCACAGGGTGTTTTGGCCGCGGCTTCAAAGATATGCGGCCTTTTTTGTGGAACGCAAAGCTTGCAAATCTCTCCAGCGACACAGTAGACTCATCAGTGAAGATGCAATCCTGGAAAGTCTCCCCGCTGTCGATCCATGCCTGGGCCTGGACCACTCTTTTGATTTTGTTTGCGTCCCGTATCATGGGGTACGCTCTGTAATGACAAGGAATAAAATTTTTTAGCGGTACAGTGCAGTACAGTTTGCTAAACAACACTTTTACCTCCTGTACTTTCCAGTACTAACCTCACACGTCCATATTTCCATCCAATGCTGCGTCTCATCTTCTTTATGCTGCTCTCGGATACAGTCATATTGTGCTTTTCCTGCAGAGTGTTTTTAACCCTTAATGCACTCCTCTCATCATTCTCCTCACTTATTTTGTCCACCAGAAGAGTTGTCTCCCTGCAATGTAAAGAAATTATATTGTTTTATTAATATGCAGCAATATAAAATGTATATAAATGTAATGTTGTAATATACAGTAAATATAAATTTACAAAAAATGTATACTGTTGTGTTGTACTATAAATATAAATATACATCTAACAGTATATACAGTATACCGTTGTAAGATTAATTGAAATATACAAAAAATGTATACAGCTGTACTATAAATATAAATAGACAAAATATATATACTGTTGTACTATAAATATAAATATACAAAATAAATATACTGTTGTAATATAAATATAAATATACATCCTAGATATACCGTTGTAAGATTAATTGAAATATACAAAAAATGTATACAGCTGTACTATACATATAAATAGACAAAATATATATACTGTTGTACTATAAATATAAATATACAAAATAAATATACTGTTGTAATATAAATATACATCCTAAATATACCGTTGTAAGATTAATTTAAATATACAAAAAATGTATACAGCTGTACTATACATATTAATAGACAAAATATATATACTGTTGTACTATAAATATAAATATACAAAATAAATATACTGTTGTAATATAAATATAAATATACATCCTAGATATACCGTTGTAAGATTAATTGAAATATACAAAAAATGTATACAGCTGTACTATACATATAAATAGACAAAATATATATACTGTTGTACTATAAATATAAATATACAAAATAAATATACTGTTGTAATATAAATATAAATATACATCCTAGATATACTGTTGTAAGATTAATTGAAATATACAAAAAATGTATACAGCTGTACTATACATATTAATAGACAAAATATATATACTGTTGTACTATAAATATACAAAATAAATATACTGTTGTAATATAAATATAAATATACATCCTAGATATACCGTTGTAAGATTAATTGAAATATACAAAAAATGTATACAGCTGTACTACAGTATAAATATGTTGTAATATAAATCAACAGAAATAACAACAGTATTACAGTAGATACAGAACTGTACTGTAGATGTACAGTACAGTTTTCTATATATTTTTTTTTTTAAAGTTTTATAAATATACTTACGCGTTAGTTATCCTTGGTGCCTTTTTGCGGTCTCTGTTTTTTCCGTATGCATGATAGCTCAACGAGGCCAGAAGTAGCTAACCAGCTTTGGATATCTGCAATTCGGTGTCCGCTCGTGTACATCTCCTTCATTCGCATGCTGAGATCCTTGGAAATCTTTTTAACAGGCATTGCTGCGAGTAGAAAGAAATACAGTACAAACACAAGAATGTAAATTCGATGTTTAGTCGATGTATATTCTATGTGCAGTGAATTCACAAAATGGATGGTGTATTTATACGTTAATGACTCACATTAGAGTACGTCCACTTTCAACACCTGTACCTGGCCGCCATGCATAAAAGGTCACACACTTTGCATAGCCCACCACTCGCTGATCTTTATCTGAGCTTGCCCTTGTCCAGATACTGTACTGCATTGTGCCACCCGCTTCCATGGAGCATCCTCGTTTCTATGGACGCAAGAACACTCTCACCTCTGCCGTGCCTGTCACGCTGAATAAGAGAAAGGCAGAAGCCGTTTCCACGCCAAGGGCAAAGCGACAGGCTAAGGCCAATAAAGAAAACCTTCTGCTGACCCCACAAGCTAAGGGTTTTCTTAGACGTCAGCCTTATTATGTGAAGACGATATACGGTAATACGCTCTCTACACAAAACGAATGGCAGCCAACCCATCGAACCCGCAGACCACTTCCTCCCATATGCTTCGACGACTCTGCTGTAGCTGTCCCGGAAATCCCGGAAATCTTCATCCCGTCTTCTCCACCCCCATCTTCTCCGGTTCCATCTGATGACGCTGCCGCCTCTGAAATCCACGGGTCACTGTCTCCTTTGCGCTTAGACGACTCTGCTTCTCGCCCGGAAATCCAAAGGTCACCTTCTCCATCCCTCTTCGACTACACTGCCGCCTCTCCTCTACCGGTTATCCACAGGTCACCTCCTCCACTCTCCATCGATGCCGCTTCTGTCCATGGAACCCCCATCTCATCCTCCGTTGCACCCATCCCCCCAGATGTCCACACGCCATGCACAAGCAGCTCATTAGACTGGATCCTGAATGGGATAACTGTGGATCTCCCCGGGAACTCTATTGTGCTGGCAAAGATAGATCTGCTTCTGGAGACAATGTTAAATGTGGAGCAAAGGATGCTACAAATGGACCAACGGATGCTACAAATGGAACAACGGATGGATCGACGGATGGAGAAGATAGAGGCTGACATAGCGGGCATACATTATTTGCTCGGTGTTAATGCCCCTGTTTCCCCGACGCTGGAGCAGGGGGGTGACATGGATGTGATGAATGGGACATTCGACCCCCTTCCATCACCAAGCGCCCCCCCTCCACCAGAAGATGTAATGTACATGTATGCCGTTAAGGAGGACATGACAACCCCATCAAGACCACGCCAGGAGACAACCCGGCGACCACGACCAGAGGAAAGCTTCCTCCCAGAAAACCTACCATCGCCCGTTGCCTCAAGCACACCCATTCCCAAAAGACCTACACCCGCTCGCATAGAAACAGTGCCCGACATCACCCTGTGCGATCTGCCACCGGCGCTCAGGGAGAAGTATAGGGTGAGGAGTGCTGGTGTACCCCACAAGTATGCCTTGATCATTTTTAAGCACCATGTTCCCTACACGTTGTACTGCGAGTGGGTGTTCAAAGTGAACTACGATGGGAATCGCCAAAAAAAGGCCCTTCCTGCCAATTTAAGGAAAAAAATTGTGGAAGAAATGCGGCGCTTTTATCCTGTTACAGATCCTGTAATGAAAGGCGTTAGAGACTGCATTAATGGCGTTTTGCACCATGCAAGGAATCGGCCCTGGATGGACAATGTGGAGGACATTCAGTGAGACCATACTGTTGTGCTGAACTGTATTGTACTACACATGTTGTGCCCTACAGTACCTGCTGTACTTAAACAAAGGAGATGTTGTTGTGTGTTTTTTTAACACAGGACATGCACAACCTCAATCCCTGAGGGCCGGAAACAGGCACGGTTTTCAAGGTTGCCCTGAAAACCTGCCCTGTTTGCTGCCCTCTAGGACTGAACTGGTGCAGGTCTGACTGACAGTGTCGCGCACCATCCCACTGTACTGTACTGTATACAGTACTGTGTTTCTTTAATAAAGGAGATGTTACTTAAAATGTTTCAACATTGTATTTGTAAATAAATGTTTTTGAACTGAGTGCACCAATAAAAGAACATGTTCATTTCTCTCACTGTACTGTGCATTGTTTCCATTTGCTCCTTAGATAGTACTGTATAACAAAATACAGAGTAACAAATGTTGAGGCTTGGCTTGCTGCACTGTTTTTTTACTGCCTGGTCGCGCAATTGGCGTAGGAACTAGGGAAATTGGCGTGGGAATTAGGTCAATTGGCGTGGGAACTTCTGTTCTAGGGCACCTAGAAATAAAATTATTTTTGCCCTCAGATGTTAGGAGCCCCCTCACTTGACCCCAACAGGGTCCGAGCAGTAATGGCGGCGAGAAAGGGTCACGCCGGCGAGGAGGGTCCTAGCATTGAGCGTAATGGTGGACAAAGCTTTGAACCGGCTAAGTCAGAATGAGCAGAAACCTGGAACCCACAAGTCCGGTTCTGTTCAACCTAGAGGGCCCATATTCGGTCACCATGTAGTCCTAGTTGCGGCAGGATTGCATGGCAAATTGCGACCCTCTCGTGGCAACAAAACGGAGTCAGGGTAATGTTAAAGTTCAGGTTTCTGCCATTGACTTGCATGGCAGAAAAAAAGCCACTTTGGTAATGTGCTTTTAAACTGTCTTCTGGTATCTCCGGTTCCGGAGGTCGTGCATAGCTGATATTTTGCCACTATGGCAAGGGTCCTTCCGCATGAGGACCAGGTGACTTTCAACCCGCTGAGACCCACAGAACGGGTTATTTTACATTATATTCGCGCAATTGGCGTGGGAACTACTTAGGGTCTCGGTCAAGTTCTCGGACAATTGGCGTGGGAACTTCTGTTCTAGGGCACCTAGAAATAAAATTCTTTTTGCCCCCCAGATGTTAGGCACTGTATACCACTGTACAGTATACTGTAGAAGACACATAATGAAACGATACTGAACATGTAGAATAAATGCATAGTTTTATTTTTTCAGGTTTATTACACAGTATACTTTACGGCCGGAAAACATCAGCATACAGTACAATGTTATCCATCGAAATCCCCCCATTAGCCGTTTTCTTTTCTGAGGAAAAACAAAAAAAAAGTTTTAATGTACAGTAATGGTCAGCCCCCTAAAGAAGTACCCAGCCAGCCCCACCAAAATAATACGGCAACAATACAGTACTCACCATTGAATTTCCCATACAGCTAGTGCCGGCACTGGTCCACTGCCGGTCCAGCTTTCTTCATCATCCACGTCGATAGTTAGCAGCGGGACTAGTCCATCTGTAGTCAGCAGGTGAGGCGGGAAATCGCTTAGGTACATGCAAGCTTCATCCAAACTGGACGCAAAATCCGGCTCAGCCTCAGGCTCAGGGTTGTCACTGATGGTGGGACCGTCATTGGAAGCCGGTGCTGGTGCTGGTGCTGGTTCTGGTGCATTGCTTGGCAGCGACTGTCGCTTCTTAGTTGGTTTTAACATGACCCTTCGCCTTTTGCCGCCTCCATGATCATAGATACCGGAAAAACCCGGTGATACACACCAATACCCTCCAACAAATTGGGATCAATACGGTGAAAACAGGGATCACTGCATAACCTTTTCCTTACTGCACGCTTCCAGGTATGAGGAGGTGGCGAAAATTTGTAATAGTCATACTTTTCGATAAAATACTGATAAATTTGAGCAACTGTTGCCATCTTCTCCTCTGTTGCATTAATCGCGGCCCATATTAAATAAGCGTAACTTCTGTCAGGTTTTTGGAAAGCGGGCTGCACTTGAACACTCATGGCGGGCGGGTCTCTGGAGAATAGTGTAAGCGAAACTGGTCTTTGTCTTTATTTAATATGTAAAGCCTAAATTGATACATTTTTGCAACTCTTCCTTCAGTCTCAAGGCCAAGGCCAAGTTACAATGGCACACTGTGGTACAGTATCTTTTTTAAACGAAACACCTGCAAGCCCACACATTACTGATTCGGCGCATTACAATTCATGCATTTATGCCATCTGGCGGACACGCGAAGCATTGCAGCCTAATAAATCCTGAACCATTATAAATTAACACATCAGCCACGCGTCAGCCGGGCATAACCCATGGCTTGGAACGCGGCATGCTCCAGGTGAACAGTGTCACATTCCAGGTACCTGCCAGGTACAAACCGGTGATTTGTTATAATAAAGTCTGTCGCAGCAGTACATTCAATATTTCTCTTACCTTTTAGAAGCATTGGCCCTCCGAATCCTGGGGAATCAAGAAGCTCTCGTCCGGTGACGCCACAAAACACAATCCAATGCCATCCACGGTGAAGATCCTGGCCAGGTAACAAAAGTCTTCTTTCTTTCGTCTTCCATCATCTTCTTTCTTCATCTGTGACTATTTCTTTCATTTCTTTACCTTCTGTCTTTATCTTCTCTCTCCATCTGTCAATCCAATAGCCCCATTTTAAATCCACGATGTTGACACGTCGGTTTCTTGAGCTCAAATGAGCCATCGCGGCCATAAATATGGCCTGTGGCATCACATTTGATTGGCAAATGGTTCTCACACCTGTGATTGGCTATGAGAATCATGTGCCTATTTTTTTTTGGTGACGTCATGTAAAGGGACTGAAGCCAGCCAATCAGAATGGCTTTGCTTCATTTCCCTTTAACATGACGTCACCAAGTCCAAAATGGCTGCCCTCACGTGGTACTTCAGCCAATTAGATTGTGAGAACTATATCCCCAATCTGGTTTTAGTAGACTATGTGACCGAGTAATTTGTTTGAAAGGATGTGACATCATCCACAGGGAGTCACATGGTCTACTACAACCAATCAGATTGGGGCTATAGTTCTAACGATCTGATTGGCTGAAGTACCACATGAGGGTAGCAATTTTGGATATGGTGACGTCATGTTAAAGGGAAATGAAACACAGCCATTCTGATTGGCTGGCTTCAGTCCCTTTACATGGCGTCACCTAAAAAAAAAAGGCACATGATTCTCACAGCCAATCACAGGTGTGAGAACCATTTGACAATCAAATGTGACATCACAGGCCATATTTAAGGCCTTGACGGCTCATTTGAGCTCAAGAAGCAAACGTGTCAACATCGTGGATTTAAAATGGGGCTATTGGATTGACAGATGAAGACAGAAGATAAAGAAATTAAAGAAATAGACACAGATGAAGAAAGAAGAAGATGATGGAAGACGAAAGAAAGAAGAATTTTGTTACCTGGCCAGGATCTTCACCGTGGATGGCGTTGGATTGTGTTTTGTGACGTCACCGGACGAGAGCTTCCTGATTCCCCAGGATTCAGAGGGCCAACGCTTATAAAGGTAAGAGAAATATTGAATGCATATACTTTTATTTTTACAGGTTTTTTCATTGGATTTTTTTTATGTTTTTCATTGCCCACTGACTGCTAATGTATTATTTTGTGCCTGTTTAGGGCACAGATGAATACAGTAATGCATTTTTTGCCAGTTGCATTTTTTCTATTGACTGTTATGTTTTCAATGTATTTTTATTGTTTAGATAAAATTGTTTTGAATTGTGATGGCTTGAATTTTTTTTTTCAGATTGTTTTGCGTTTTTATTTAATTATGTATTTTGTTGGCTACTGGTTTAAATTGGTGTTGTCTATTGGTTGTATTACATAATTGTTGTGTTTGTTAGTTCTTTTAGCAATTACATTTATTTAATTGATTGGCTAGTGTTTTTATTTCCTGAATTGATTGGTTGGCTAGTGGTTTTATTTAGGTAATTGATTTGTCTATTGCTTTTAATTTTACAGTTTGGGGTTTTAGGTGTTTGTTGTACAGTATATATTTTTATTATTGTGTATTTTGGACATTTAGGCTTTTGTATTAGGGTGACCATTGGCTGCTATAGTAGCTTATGCCCATATTATATGGGTATAATGTACTACTACAACAACCAATGGGTACAGAGTGGGTATAGTGGGTCCGGGATGGGTGTTTAGGCCTCCCGGGTGGGTAATAGGCCCTGCAGTATGCTGACAAGGACGCCCTTCACAATGACAGAGGTAAGTAGAACGTTTTTTATTTACTTTATTTATACTGCCTGGCTAATGTTGTGTTTAATAATGGGCAAATAATCTATTATCCATATCTGGATAATAGTTATTTTGCCCACTTCTGTACTGTATGTGTTTGGTGAGGGGGGGCGGGAAGTGTATTTATTGAAATGTAGGCCATGTTTATTTTTTTGAAATACAGGAATGGTGCCGCAGGCCAGCGGGGACCCACGGGGACCACCCGAGGACCCATGGACACCTGCGGGGAGGAGCCAGTGGCCCCAAAGCTGTTGGGGTCCCAGAAACCCACAGGAACCACCCGAGGGCCCCCAGACACCCAGTGGGGGCCAAGGGGATATGTGGGGACAACCCGGGGACACCAAGACACCCATGGGGACCACCTGTTGACCCCGTTGGGGCCAACAGACACCCGTAGGGACTACCCGGGGACCCCCAGACACTCGTGGGGACCACTTGGAGGCCCACAGAGCCTAGCAGGGATCACCCAAAGGCCCCCAGACACAGTGGGAACCCCCCTGGGGTGTACTGGGGTCCTGCGGACACCTATCGAGACCACCCGGGGACCCCCACCTGCCTGTGATAATATTCCTGTGTCTATAAAAATAAATATTGGTTTTATGTGGGGGCACAAGGGGTGGGTTGGGTATAGGTGCTTACTATATATTTTAAGTTACATTTATGACTAGTTTAGTTTAGATAAGCAGGGGGTCTCTGGAGCAGATTGATTTCAGGTCCGGGGACCTCATGCTCCCTGAGATACAGGCCCCATTATGGGGTGCTGGTATCTCCTATGCATGGAGATGTCCCGGTCACATGACGCAAGACATTTTCATGCATAAGAGATACCGGCACACCATAACGGGGCCTGTATCTCGTGAAGTAGGGTATCCCCGGACCTGAAATCAATGATGTTCAGCTACGAAGACCCCCTGCTACATTACTGTAATGTTTAACATTAAATAAAAAACCCAGCGATCACCTGTGAGAGGTGCGCAGTTAGAGTGAATGATTCAGCCCTCTTACTGCGTATCTCTTACAGACAGGCAGACCCCGGTAGGACTCACACAGCAGGAACCTCTGCTGTGTTAATCCGATGGGCCATTATGTCTGCAACGGAACATCTCGCAACACCACGCGACATAACGCAACATTTACCCAAGTAAATGTTCAAATAACGCCCGCTGCATCTGTATATGTACTTTAAACACACTGTTTAATAAAATATACATTTTATACTTTCCTAAGTCTTTTGATTATGAGGAATAGAATAAGAAGCTGCACTTTATTCTTTACTAGCCATATTCCCCACACACTATAAATAGACTTAGCTTTTTAACATTTCTCACAACCTTATGTATGGTTGGAACCTTATACTGGGTTCTGAGTGACTTGGGCATTAACTGAGTATCCCCTTAACCTAGGGACCCCTTGACCATTCCAGGGACACCTCACATCCCTATACCCCATTTACCTTTCTTGTCTGTACTGAAGCAGGGAATCCTAGCGGTGAGTCGTGAAAGCGTTTTCAAGGGGAGATTTTGCCAGAGCAATGTGTCTATATGTATCCTGGAATCCGACCTGATTCCTGGATACATTTATGGGGTATCCACCAACTCTGGACCCCAGCTAGCTAGACACATTCTGACAACATTTTCTCTGTAAAACCCCCCTTGAAACTCATAGTCCAGCAATCCCTACTTGCTGGCTCCTGGAAAGGTAAAAACACATCAATTCTTTATTGTCTCATAATTTTCTACAGTGCATGCACAATCACTGGGCTCAATAGCTGACACTCCCTAACCCCAATACATGGATCAGCGGTAACCAAACGTGCTTAACCTTTATGGTAAGCCTGATTACCCCCTCACCGTCACATATATATTAATTGATGTTTTGGTATTTTAATTATACCATCAAGAAATGTACTGACTGAACATATACAGTAGCAGGTTCATGTTACTGCGTGAAATTGTGCAATATTTGGGGGAAATCGCGCAATGTTGTTACCCGTGACTGCACTTGTGAGTAAATTGTGCTGTAAACATTGTGCTTGTTGGAATGTCATTGTGTAGTAATGTCTGCTACATCTATAAATAAATTAATGATTCATTTTTAATTCCCAGATCTTATGGCATAAGCAATCTCACAGATGATTTTAAGGTGCTGTATAGAACAGCCGGAGCAGAAGGAAAAGGAATAACATTTATTTTTACTGATAATGAAATAAAAGATGAATCATTTTTGGAATATATGAACAATGTACTTTCTTCAGGAGAGGTAATACATAATCCACTCTCCACTTTGGGAAAACCATGTTTTTATCATAGATGCAATGTAAGCTTGTAGGGACATATGTTGGGTATTGTAGGGAATGTGTGCTTGGTGAAAAATCAAATAGTGCCAACTCACAATGCTTTATTCTGCTGCAGCAACATGCAGCGCAATCCTAAGAAAAGACATTATGGAACTAGAGAGAATGCAGAGAAGAGTCACTAAATTAATAAAAAGGATGGACAATCTAACTTATGAGGAGAGGCTAGCTAAATTAGATTTATTTACATTAGAAAAGTGGCGTCAAAGAGGGGATATGATAACTATATACAAATATATTCGGGGACAATACAAGGAGCTTTCAAAAGAACTATTCATCCCACGGGCAGTACAAAGGACTCGGGCCATCCCTTAAGGTTGGAGGAAAGGAGATTTCACCAGCAACAAAGGAAAGGGTTCTTTACAGTAAGGGCAGTTAAAATGTGGAATTCATTACCCATGGAGACTTGATGGCAGATACAATAGATTTGTTCAAAAAAAGGATGGACATCTTTTTAGATAGGAAAGGTATACAGGGATATACCAAATAAGTAAACATGGGAAGGATGTTGATCCAGGGATTAAACCAATTGCCAATTCTTGGAGTCAGGAAGGAATTTATTTTTCCCCTTATGAGATATCATTGGATGATATGACTCTGTGGTTTTTTGTTTGCCTTCCTCTGGATCAATAAGTATAGATATAGGATAAAGTATCTGTTGTCTAAATTTAGCATAGGTTGAACTTGATGGACATACGTCTTTGTTCAACCTCATCTACTATGTAACTATGTAACATGTTACAACTGATCTGACTAACGTAATTGTTTATGTGATGAACATTTTACGGAGTTTTGTGGCGCTCTATCGCGCTTGCCAGGGAAGGTGTTTCCTGCATCTGTACCTCAGCCTGTAACTGTTGAGACAGGATTGTGCCCCTTTACAGGATTCCCCCCTCTGCAGGGGGCTCTGGAGAATCGACAGTTGGCTCTAGATGAGGCTCACGCTGTGGCTTTTCTAAAGGGGTGTCACTTGAGGATGAGAGTCTTTGTAACTGGTTAACATGGTGTAAAAGATGTGTGTAGAAGTACATATAATGGAGATTGATTAGGGTGAAATTATATCTTGGGTTTATTGAGCCTGTCCCTTTATTCAGGCAAAACATACAAAAACAACAAAATAACTAACCCCCATCCCTTTGTAAGGAATAACTTACTTCCCTAGACCCAATCTGTAGGACTGGAGGGATATTCCCATTACCAGCTTATCATCCCAAAGTCTCAGGAAGTACCTTAAGCAAGTGGCCCTTCATGTCAGTCTCTAACAAGTTCCTGGGTCCTCTGTATCCAGGTGTCACGCTGTGCTCACCACAAACAAGACGAGACCCTCAGTACTGAGGTGGGAATAGATATAACACCACCGACAGGCACGGGGTCCGGTCTGGAGTGTGGATAGTAGATATAGCCGGGACTGGAGTGGAGAGGGTAGAGTCGTCGTAATACTTGCCAAGGTCTGGGTAGAAGGAATCCGGAACGTAGAGGGTACTAGTAGCAGAGGTCTGCGCTGAAGAAGGTAGAGTGGTCGAGATCCGATAGCCAAGTTCAGGGTTGGAGAGTAGCTGAGGGTCGAGGATAGCCGAGGTCAGTATTCCAGAGAAGCGGTAGTCCAAAGGTAAGCTAATGGAAAAATGGAAAAATCCTGATTAATTTAGAGACTGTAAAAAGAGAGAATACAAGACTGAAAGAGGAAGTTTCAGATTTGATGACCAGATAAGTGATAGGTATAAGGAGCTTCATGTGCTAGAAAAAGCGACGAAACAACTTGAACAAGAAAAGTCAAGGATGCAGTTAGCACTCGAAAAAGCAGAGTGTGCCTTGGAGCAGGAAAGAGGCAAGTCCCTATATTTCCAGTTAGAACTTTCTCAGATCTGAACACACTCTGAAAGAAAGAAGATTAGTCTGCTAACAATTCAGAAATACTAGAGAGCTCTTATCCAAGGAAGGATCGAGAGAGAAAGTTATCTGCACCCCAAAACTGGAAAAACCTACCAGAGACTCTCACATCTACCACCAGTTTAAGTTCTTTCAAAACTAAGGCTGTCTCACATTTTAATCTGGTCTGTAACTGTTACATAAGCCTATAATATACATCCTCTCTAACTGTGCATGCAATGTATTGTATATAATGTATACCCTGTTCATTTATGTAACTGTATTTGTATCCATGTATTATTTGTCATATTAACTATGCCCAGGACATACTTGAAAACGAGAGGTAACTCTCAATGCTCAATGTATTACTTCCTGGTAAAACATTTTATAAATAAATAAATAAATCTGCACAAATGCTTTGCAACTGTCCTCATACAGGCTGCCTACAGAGGGATGAAAGCTTGTTAGCTTTACCGCCAGAATAAAGCAGCCTGCATTCTTCAGTCAGTTTGAAGGATTCAACAACAAAGCACGAAGTATGGACATTTGAAGCAATGTGTGTGATTGCACCCCAGTCAGGCCACCGTGCCCACATGGTCCCAAACAGATTTCCTACTATGAAATTTGCCACTATAAAGATTCAGTCTGACTAGAATAATACAGAAATGTTTCCACTATCATACTCTGAGAAAGATGTCACGGGTTATCCTGTGGTGCTTTCATCTGAATAAATGACCACAAGGCTGCCCACTGCAAAAGAAAGATGCCACAGGATGCAGTCAGGGTTGATGAGAGCTCCGTCAAGATTGAGGTGATGGAGATTACTGGTAGATATCCAAAATGTGAAGGGAGCGATATTCAGGAACACCCCAAAAAAGAAACACAAATATAGTGTAATAAAATCACACAATGATTGGCTTATTAAAATCTTGGCTCGTATGAATCTTCTACTTACAAGAAGTAAGTGAAGAGTCAGCATTTAGCAGGATAGTGGAGAATCAGCATTGATCAGGAAAGCAGGATTGAATATGTTCTTATTCGGAGTTGTGGTCATGTAAAAAATATGAAAGGAAGACCATAGTATGGACCAATTGGCACAGATTTATCAAGTAAAAAACATAAGAAATGTACTCACAATATGTACATCAAATGTAGGCGCATAAAGGTATCTTTTGAGGTAGGGTGAGAGTCTGCTCTTTCAGTGTGAAACCTCCTCGATCTGTCCGTGGTAACCGGCGTCTGACGTCACATCCTTCTGAGACGGACTGCTTCCGGTACAGCGGAGGACAGGAGCGGATGGTAAGCGGATGATAAGGCGGCACGAAAAAACTCTTCACCACAATCTTGGAACAGGAACGGTCGCAGCACTGGTGATCGGGGGAGGGTCCGGCGGACTGGCCAGTGCATGGAGGGCGGCGGAGCTGGGGGCCCGGGCGGCCGTGGTGGAGAGCAACAAGCTGGGGGGCACCTGTGTGAGTATCCCCTCCTGCAATAAGAATACGCGCTAGTGACAGGGAAGAGGAGTTGGAGAAATTGAAAGATAAACTTGAGCAAGAACTCCTCTTCAACAATAATGACATATTTTACTGTCACCACAAACTGACAAAGAGGTAGCAAGTCTGCACTTCATCTCCCAAGTACCATGTAATTGCCCCAAAGGGGAAAACGAAAATTACTGGTAGGAGTGAAAACCACCTTGAGAAAAGACTTTGCACTAGGAAGAACCAGGAAAGTTCAGAGTCAGAATGCCAAATGATTGGAAAGGAGAAGCGACAAACTACAGTACAAAGTAGGTCTTGAACTCTTCCAATTTGCATTGCTCAGGGTCTCAAGATAAAAACAAGGAAATTCAGATCCAGGAGTTTCATTAGAGGCCAAAAAAAACCAGAAAACAGTCCAACAGTGTGAAATGCACAGAAAGCATTAAAGCAAATTTGAGGATTTAATGGACTGGAAGTCAAAGAAGAAAAAAAGAAAAAGGGAAAGCACTAGAGACAAAATCACACCTTGTTGAGTGATATTATTACATTTAGACTAAGTACTTCAGATTGTCTTTGGAATTTCCAAGCTTTGGGACTAACCATTTAGGTTTACACGTGGGGACTTTGACGGGGACAGCTTAGCCTTACAGCATGTTTTGATAGTATAAGTATATTACATTTATAGATAAATTGTATCTTTGTATGCAATCATATGATGTACTGTATTATGCCTCTAGAAGGAGCAACGCCTAGCATATATATAACAAATATACATAATATTGCGATGTTGTATTTTCTGAAAATGTAGCTAGGTTACAAGTCAGTATAAAGGGGTGATAGCCCTTAACGTTGTCCCCCTGAATATCTAAAGGATGTTGGGTACAACTTCATGTTTTATAAGAGGAGAGTGTGGGCCCTTTTGGGACTACTAAGTAGTCTGAGAGGTTGATGGCTCTTAGTGTGTTGGCTGTGTGGGATCCCTCAGTGTCACTGTGCAGAAAAAGGTGCCCATCCTCTGTGGCTCTTGTGACCAATTCCATAAATTTATAAAAAATGATATTTATCATATCCTGGCAAATAAGCTCAAATGTTTCAGATGGTGCACTGACATATATATCCATGGTTTCTCACCCCAGTAGCTATGAGCTGGGGGAGGGAGGGGATGCTATATATCCTGGAGTTCCAGGATACCGTGTACTTTCCATCTTATTTAGGCCAGAAAATACAGCCACAGGGTAAATATGCTCATCCCACATGAAAATACAAATATAGAAATGAAACCTGGCGCATGTGTACATTAATAATGTGAATTAAACAAATGTGAATAAAACAAAATCAATGTGTATATTCCATAAAAGGATATGGGTGACTGAAATGAGTGGAGTCCTTTCTTCCAGACGTTGAATGGTTAATGAACAGAAAATGGACTCAGTTCTCAATGCACATGGAAAAAAGGTTTCTCCTTCGCAGCAGATTATTGTCCTGTAGAGTGAGACATAAACCAGGGACAAAACATTGCGCAGTATTGTTTTTCAGCAATGAAGTCCTCCCATATGCAACTCAAACAAATGCCCGCTTACTAGAATTAGGGTAGGCAGCATGCAGTGGAGAGAAACTGTATATGTGGTCTTCTAGATCCAGGCGTTTTCAAGGTAACACGAACCCCACGTGGTATCCCCGATCTCGATGGGTACTAAAAGAACCTCCTTCTCAGGAGAATATCTCCTGAATCTGTTCCAGGTCTCCTGTATATAATCTCCAACAAGGGATAAAAAGAAACAGAGGATTGCGCAAAATCTAAAAAACTTTAATAACGCCTCCAGAACTCGAACAGAATTATACTCACAAGGAACCGTGAGTTTAAAATCAAATTAGAAGTGCCCGACCCGGCCACCCAACAGCAATACACAGTCTCTGGTAGTCCTTGCCGGTACCGCGTGTACCTCGCGTTATTCCGGCGCGAGCATGAGACGTCACCACCTCCGTTCCTAGACCGGTGATCAGATGAGTGTCCAGGCCAGCGTCTCCTTAGGCTCCTCCCTACGCGTTTCGTGACGAAGTGACGTTCCCCAAGGCAATCTCTCTGTAGTATCTTCAGTGAGGCCTGATCCCAGACCTCTCTTCAAGGAGTTCAGCGTCCGCTGTATCCCTAATATATATATATAGACACTACAGGGATCCTTTCCCTAGGCTAAGGCCTGTCCCTGTAGCAGCCACAAGCTAGAGTTGGCTCAGGGCCTATCTTGGGCCTAGGGGGTATATTCTGGCCTAGTGTAGAGGCTTACTTGCCCTCTACATGGGACCTCTTTCCCCTACCCCTGCCTGTCACACTCTGCCTGTCTGCTCCCTGTGACACACTTCCTTATCATGCCTGCATGCATCCCACAGCTCCTATTTTCTCCCTGGCATCAGGTGGGACACTGCTAAGGCTCATGGGACTTGTAGTCTTTCCCCAGAGCCTTCCCTGATTGGCTAGTGCTCGCGCGCTTTTACACTGCACATGCGCAAACTAGAATGACCGCCGCCACTCTGCACATTCACGAGCTACTGTATCTAAGATGGCAGCTCTCTGCAAGCACCCGAGCCCCCGGTGATGCGATTGCCCTCTCGTTGCACACCGCAACCTCCCGCTGCATGCTCTCGGAGCTCCAGACACGCGTGCACGCGCATCCGCACGCCCCGCAACCGGCTGTAACTCTCCTGCACAAACGGAGGTAACGCAGCAAGGGGACACAACCTCAGAGGGGGGGGGGGGGGGGGAACCTGGCTACATCACCTTTTCACTAGTGTGTTCACTTGGTTTAATTGAAACGGTATTTGCGCTTGACCTGTCTGTCTTCCTGTTTTAAAAAGAACTATGATGTCTGTTGGTTTTTGTTATCTTTTTTTTCCTCAGATTCCATACACATCACATACCTGCGATTTTGTATGCAGTTCCCATGTTATGGTTAGGCAAATGTGTATTTTATGTTCCTTTGCCTTTTAGTGAATTATATTCACTAAAATCTAGTTTATTGTCCTTTTGCTCTTGAATTATTTATATTGATTATATACTTTATTGTTATGTTTTTAATTTTTAATTTAGAATTTAGTATATTTGCTCTTAAGTGACCATTATGTCCGTTTTTATAGTACCCTAGTTTAGTGGTTAATCATTATCCCTACTGCTTATTTTGTCTATTTGTCTTGCCTAATTATGTTTTGAAGTTTATCTGTACGAATTGCTTATATATTATCTATTAGGCTATCTTTCCTCCCCCCCCCCTCCCTTGTATGCTATTTAGGTTCTATTGCTGTATGTTTAGTAATGTTTAAGAAGAGGGAGGGGTTTGCAACTGGTTGCTAGGCAGCCAGTAGGGTATTTAAGCCTTCTATGAGTAGCCATTAGTATCCTTTGATAAAGTTACCACGAGTGAGGAAACGCGTCAGGACGCACGCAGCGTCATTACGTCACTATTGGGAGACAGTGTATTGTGGCTGAATCCAGTCTCCAAAGCTGCAGCAAGCCACACAGCAATTTCTGCTTATTTGAGCTAGCTGAACTGCTTGGACTTTTATTCTGAAGTTCCAGGCTCTTCCCAGTGTTTGAAGTGGCTGAGGACTCGATCTACAACTCTGGTTGCTGACGGTTTATCCATCTGGCGTGGCGGTGATTATTTGAGGTCACAAATGCTTGTTTTATACTATCCTTGTGAGTGAGCCTGTTTCCTCCTACTCCTATTCTTTCATTAAATATCTTAAAGATTTTATGCTATGGGCCGTGCGTTTTTTTTTTCTTTTGCATATATATAGGGTGACCAGGCGTCCCGGTTTTGCCGGGACAGTACCATTTTTTTCTGTGCTGTCCCGGCTGCCAGTCCGTCCCAGCAATGTCCCGGTTTTTCTCCCTGGTCCCGTTTGTTTTGTACTGTAGATGCGGTGACGGTGCGCGGTGGCAGCGAGGATGCGGCAGCCCGGCCGGTGAGTTTTTTTGAATTTCAGGGGGTTGGGCTTCTAATATGCCGGGCTGCAGGTGATTGGCTGGAGGATGCCGGGGGCGGGGCTTTCTCCACTTCCTCCCCCGATCCCCGCGTCCCGAGCGGGCAGGGAGGTGGGAGCGGGGACAGCCGTTGGCTGTTTGGCGCTTTCCCCCCTCTGCCTCCGTTCCCTATGGCTGCTGCTGCTGCCCGGGCGAGAGGTAGGCACGGGGGGGAGCAGGGTTGGCGGGAGCATGGATGGCTGGAGGGGACAGTGCGCGGTTGCTGTTGGGGAACTCCCTGCTTCTGCTCAGGTGCGCACCCTTATCCCCGATACGTGGGAGAGAGCAGAACCAGGTCTGGCGAGTGGGTTCTTCCCCCCGTTCGGTCCATGGGCTCGGCGAGCAGTGACTTCCGTCGCTGGAGGGCGGTGCAGGGGGAGATGGGGTGTATCAGTGTGTGTGTGTGTATCAGTGTGTGTATCAGTGTGTGTATCAGTGTGTGTGTGTGTATCAGTGGATGTGTGTGTGTGTATCAGTGGATGTGTGTGTGTGTATCAGTTGATGTGTGTGTATCAGTGGGTGTGCGTGTGTGTGTGTTTATCAGTGGATGTGTGTATGTATATCAGTGGATGTGTGTGTGTGTGTGTATCAGTGGATGTGTGTATCAGTGGATGTGTGTGTATCAGTGGATGTGTGTGTGTATCAGTGTGTGTGTGAATCAGTGGGTGTGTGTATCAGTGGGTGTGTGTGTACCAGTGTGTGTACCAGTGTGTGTGTGTGTATCAGTGTGTGGGTGGGTGTTGGTGTGTGTATCAGTGTGTGTGTATCAGTGTGTGTGTATCAGTGTGTGTGTATCAGTGTGTGTGTGTCAGTGTGTGTGTGTGTGTATCAGTGTGTGTGTGTATCTGTGTGTATGTATCAGTGTGTGTGTGTGTGTGTGTGTGTGTGTGTGTGTGTGTGTATCAGTGGGTGTGTGTATCAGTGTGTGTGTGTGTGTGTATCAGTGGGTGGGTGTATCAGTGGGTGTGTGTATCAGTGGGTGGGTGTATCAGTGGGTGTGTGTATCAGTGTGTGTGTGTGTGTGTGTGTGTGTGTGTATTAGTGTGTGTGTGTATCAGTGGGTGTGTGTATCAGTGGGTGTGTGTGTGTGTATCAGTGGGTGTGTGTGTATCAGTGGGTGTGTGTGTGTGTGTGTATCAGTGTGTGTGTGTGTGTGTGTATCCGTGCGTGTGTTTATCCGTGCGTGTGTATCAGTGTGTGTGTGTATCAGTGTGTGTGTGTATCAGTGTGTGTGTGTGTGTGTGTCAGTGAGTGTGTGTGTATCAGTGTGTGTGTATCAGTGTGTGTGTATCAGTGTGTGTGTATCAGTGTGTGTATCGGTGTGTGTGTGTATCGGTGTGTGTGTGTGTGTGTGTATCGGTGTGTGTGTGTGTGTGTGTATCGGAGTGTGTGTGTGTATCGGAGTGTGTGTGTGTGTATCGGAGTGTGTGTGTGTGTATCGGAGTGTGTGTGTGTGTATAGGAGTGTGTGTGTGTGTGTGTATCGGTGTGTGTGTGTGTGTGTGTATCGGTGTGTGTGTGTATCGGTGTGTGTGTATCAGTGTGTGTGTGTCAGTGTATGTATGTATCAGTGGGTGTGTCTCCCTCCCTGTCTCCCTCACCCTCCCTGTCTCCCTCACCCTCCCTGTCTCCCTCACCCACCCTGTCTCCCCCACCCTCCCTGTCTCCCCCACCCTCCCTGTCTCCCCCACCCTCCCTGTCTCCCTCACCCTCCCTGTCTCCCTCACCCTCCCTGTCTCCCTCCCTGTCTCCCTCTCCCTCCTTGTCTCCCTCTCCATCCCTGTCTCCCTCTCCCTCCCTGTCTCCCTCTCCCTCCCTGTCTCCCTCTCCCTCCCTGTCTCCCTCTCCCTCTCTGTTTCCCTCTCCCTCCCTGTCTCCCTCTACCTCTATGTCTTATCTTAACTGCCGTATACCTAGACCGAAGTAACCTACCCTGCTTTCTTCCAGATCTGACTCAAGTTTCACACTGGAGACATCGGAAGACAGGTAGGGAACACCTCCCCTCCAGTATAGTACATTGAGGGACTGCGGATCAGGTAAGATCCCAGGCGGGATTGCTGCTTTAGAAATTGTGAAGAGGGGGCATCCTGACACTGGTTAATGGGTTCAGAAAGTCATTCACATGTGGCTTTTTTTTTGTTCGATTAGTGAGGTCATCCGACACACACACACACACGTAACTATGTAACAAGGAGTAGTAAAGTATAAGTGTACTACAATAAATAAACTTTTATGTAAAAAAAAAAAAATGTGTCCCGGTTTTTCATTTTCAAAATCTGGTCACCCTATATTTACTCGCCCGGGGGTTAAATCCACTCGCCCGGGGCGAGCAAATGTATAGGTTTGTCGAACACTGTATATATATAGAATTTTTTTTTTTTTTTAAGTATACTGTAGCAGGAGCAATAATGAGCCACCTGGGCAGATCTCTTTAAATACAGGCAGTGTAGTGCGGTTGTTCCTGGTCTGCAGACAGACACTGTGTCTGAGGGTGGTAATGGTGGTGTGTGTGTCTGTGTGTCTGTGTGTCTATATATATACTGTATGCTGTGAAATACTTTGCTCTGCTGTTCTGGACTTTCTACTGTTGGACTTTGATTAAGAAGAGTTAGATGTTATTCTGCTGCACTTGGTTGATGAACTTTGGCAAAATAAAAGCCTATATTTACTTTCCCAACAAAAGTCTCCTGTCCTAACCTCTGCAGATGTCCCTTACAGTACATATACAGTGGAGTTAAATAATACAATTTAATTCTACTAATGACAAGCAAGACTATGGGGTAAATTCTATATAATCCAATGGGGGTCGTTCAATCTGTTTTTAGCCCCACCAAAAAAACATTGACGTGAATGGCCCAAATGGCCACTTTGGAGTATATAGAATTTACCTTTAAGACTAAATATTTACCCTTACTGTAAGACCAAATCGTAATTGCTATCCATGTGTCTCTCCATTGTCAGGTTTCTAATTTATTTGCTCGGGATGAGCTAGCAGAAATCACTCAGGGATTAATATCAGTAATGAAGAAAGAGCTTCCACGACATCCTCCAACCTATGATAACCTTTATGAGTATTTTATATCCCGAGCCAGAAAGAATCTACATGTTGTTCTCTGCTTTTCTCCAGTAAGTATTTACTCTTTCTTTAAAAAATAAAAAATAAAAATGATATATATATATATATAATATTTATTGCAGAATAAATGAGTTCTTCAGTATTAAGTGATAATTTTTTTTATTTGGACTAACAATTTATGTCACAGGACAAGCTTTCGAGAGTTCTCCTCTCTTTCTCAGGTCGGCAATACTGATTAACAGAAGAACATGGTTAAAACAGTGTAAGGGAGAGCAAAAAACAAACAAACAACCGAGATGTATTGTAGATAAGGGGGATGATAAAGTGTTTGTAGCCATGGAAGTGTGACAAGGAAGAGCATGGGGGGGGAGGGGATGCTGTGGGGGGAGATGGGGGGGGGGGAAGAAGGTGAGGATAAGAAGAGAGACAGGTAGGGTAATTACAAACAATTCTGATAGCATGTGAGCAACCCCATATCCGCATTAAGTCCTTTTATTTTTGTGTCAAAGAGTCTTATCATTCTGAGTTCAAATGTTTTCCGTTCTTGGGTGCGTTTCAACATTCCATTGAGAATTTTGATTTTTAAATCATTTATGGAATGATCTGGTTGTGAGAAATGATGTTCCACTGGCGAGCAGTATTTTCCTCATTTGTGGCGGAGTACAGAGTATCTGTGCATATTCATTCTGCCTTGAATTTTTGGGCTGGTTTCCCCAATGTAGCATCCTTAGTCACATTTGTTGCATTGAATCATATACACCACGTTCCTGGATGTGCAGCAGTATGATTGTGATGGTGAGGGGGTACCCAGGTCAATAATAAAGGTATTATGCCCGGCTGGGTGCCCATGAGCCATATTGGTGTGTGAAGTGTCAGCTCTGCAAACCAGTTATGGCATGTGCACTGTATTTCAATAAAGATGTATGTGTGTGTTTTACTGTTCCAGGAGTGCTAACCAGCGGAGATTCACAGGGCATGAGTTTCAGGTATGATTTTACGGTAGAGTGTTGTCACGGTGTGTTTTGGTTGAAGGGGGCCAGGCTTGCTGGTTACCCCAAACCATGTACTCAGGAATCCTACCAGATTCCTGGGGACATGAAGATACAGACCACCGGAAAAAATCCTCCCTAGGAAGCAGTTTGCAGATCTCCCTGCTTCAGCACAGACCAGAACAGTAAGAACATTAAGACCGGGCAGGGGGAAATCACATTTCAGGTATATGCCCAAACCCCCAGAACTCAGTAAAGGGGTTCAGTGTATCTCCCACCAGGTATAAGGTGGCAAGAGGAAAAAATGTTTTTAAACTCAGTGCTTGAGATATAAAAGTGGTTGTGTCAGTCCTTCTGCAGCTCAAGACACCTGTTCCACTGGTCAGCCCTAGTTGTGGGCTAAGGAAATCTCTGAAGTCTTTCTTTTCCTTGGTCATCTCCCTTGTGAGCTAAGGAATCTCTGCAATCTTTATTTTCCTTATTTCAACTCCCTTTTTGAGCTAAGGAATCTCCTTCCTGTTTCTCAGAACAGGCTTTTTCTGACTGTCATCAGCCAGGTGGAATCTGGTTGATTGCTGGTGTACACTTCACCAGCAAACTGCTGGATTAGAGGCAAGTGTTTCAACAGTGATAAATCCCTGTTACAAACAGCTATTAAGATTATGGGGCCTATGCACAAAGCTCCGATAAGTCACTTATCACCACCTTATCGCTATAAAGTCAGCGATAAAGTGACATCACATCCTTTTGAACTAATATAACTTATCACATGGTACTGCAACCAATGGGATTGTCTTCAATCCCATTGGCTGTAATACTATGTGATATAGCCATGTGGCTTGAAGGATGTGACGTACCGCCCTTGGAGATGACGTCACATCCTTCTCCAAAAAATTGTTTGTCATTTTGCTGGCTTGTTTTGTATTTTTTTTTCTATTGATTAGCGTTTTTAATTAATGATTTCTTGTTTTGGCTTTTGCTTTTAAGTGATGTGTTAGATAGTCGTTTCAATAATTAATTGATTTGTTGGCTACTGGTTGAAATTAATTAATTGTTTAGTTGGTTACTGCTTGTATTTATTTAATTGTCTGGCTAGTGTTTTTATTTATTGAATTGTGGTGTTTAGGTGCCTGTGTTTGATTATTGTTGAATTTTGGCCATCATGCTTTTTGATTAGGGTTACCTTTGAGTGCTATAGTGGCTTATCATGCCCATATTATATGGGTATGATGTACCCCTATGCCAATCAATGGGTACAGGGTAGATATAGTGGGTCCAGGGTGGGTGGTTAGGCCTCCAGGTAGGGTAGTGGGGGACGGGGGTTAACCCCTTAATTACTATAGCGGTTATTAACCACTACAGTGATTAAGGGGTGAGGGGCCATTAGATTGTATTTTTTTTAATGTAGGAGGACATGGCCCTGCAGTATGCTGACGAGGATGCCCTTCATGATAGCAGGGGTAAGTAGAACGTTTTCTATTTAGTTTATTTATGCTTCCTGGCTAATGTTTGATTTAATAATGGGCAAATGGATAATAGTTATTTTGCCCATTACTGTACTGTACATGTTTGGTGGGGGGAGGTGTATTTAATAATAATAATAATAATAATAATAATAGCATGTTCTTATATAGCGCTGCTAGTTTACGTAGCGCTTTACAGAGACATTTTGCAGGCACAGGTCCCTGCTCCATGGAGCTTACAATCTATTTTTTGGCACCTGAGGCACAGGGAGATAAAGTGACTTGCCCAAGGTCACAAGGAGCCGACACCAGGAATTGAACCAGGCTCCCCTGCTTCAAACTCTCAGTGCCATTTATTGAAAGGTATGCTATATTTACTTTTTTACAATAGGATTGGTACTGCAGGCCATCGGAGACCACTCGAGGACACCCGTACACCCATGGGGACCAACCGAGGACCCACGGGAACCACCTGAGGACCCCCGGACACCCATGGGGACCACCCGGGGACACCTATGGGGCCCCCAGACACCCATGGGAACCACCCGAGGGCCATCACACATCCATGGGTATAATTTTTATTTGGGACAGAGGGGATGAATGAAGGGCCAAGTACCCGCTTCAATCACCCATTCTACCCTCAATAAAGCTACGGTTGTGCCTTAACACCTTCATTGCCTTTCCGGCTACCCGCTAAGGTAATGAAGCTGCTTTAATATAAATGTTATTATTAGTGTATGGGTACAGGGGGTCTCCTGGGCTGAACCGCATTGATTTCAGCCTCGGGGACCCCCTGCTTCCCAAGATACAGGCCCCATTATGGGGTGCCGGTGTCTACTATGCATTGAAATGTGTCAAGTGTCACGTGACCGTGGGAATCAAATGCATAGGAGATACCGGCACCCCATAATGGGGCCTGTATCTTGGGAAGCAGCGGGTCCCCAAACCTCAAATCAAAGCGGTTCTGTTCCGGAGACCCCTGCTCATCTACACTAGTATTAAAATTAAAATTTTAAAAACATACATTTCGGCCGAGATTTGCTCAGGGAGAGGCGGCTCTCTCTCTCTGCAGCATCTAGAACTCGCCGGGTGAGCCCTTTTCAGAGGGGTGATCATCTTGTCACCGGCTACTCACCATTTTTGCAAATTTTGCTATCACTGGTATTTAGGGCTTTCTGCATACCGTGATAGCAATGCTGTCAACAATGGCGATTTAAAAACAATGGCGATTTTTTTCTGTTGGAGTTTATTTATTTTTATTTATTTATAAAATATTTTACCAGGAAGTAATACATTGAGAGTTACCTCTCGTTTTCAAGTATGTCCTGGGCACAGAGTTAATACAAATGGTTACATGGTTACAAATACCGTTACATAAATGAACAGGGTATACATTATATACAAGACATTGCGTGCACAGTAAAAGAAAAGATACATTATAGGCTTATGTAACAGTTACAGACCAGATTAAAATGTGAGACAGTCTTAGATTTGAAAGAACTTAAACTGGTGGTGGATGTGAGAGTCGGTAGGTGGTTGCAGTTTTGGGGTGCACGGTAAGAGAAGGAGGAACGGCCGGATACTTTGTTGAGCCTTGGGACCATGAACAGTCTTTTGGATTCTGATCTCAGATGATAAGTGTTGCCTGTGGTAGGGGTGAGGAGCTTGTTCAGATAGCTGGGTAGCTTGCCCATAAAGAATTTAAAGGCAAGACAGGAAAGGTGAACTTTGCGCCTAGACTCGAGTGATGACCAATCTAGTTCTTTGAGCATTTGGAGTGATGTGTATTGTAGTTGCATTGGAGAACAAAATGACAAATTGAATTGTAGAGGGTGTCAAGTTTGCTAAGGTGGGTTTGAGGTGCCGAGCCTTATACTATGTCTCCATAGTCAATAATTGACATTAGCATCTGCTGTGCGATACGCTTTCTGACCAGGAGACTTAGGGAGGATTTGTTCCTATAAAGTACACCTAGTTTGGCATAGGTCTTGGTTGTCAGGGTATCAATGGGCATCCCGAATGTTAAGTGGGAATCAAACCAAATGCCCAGGTATTTAAAACTAGTGACAGGTATTAGGGTGGTGTTAGTGTTGGTTCTAATCTGGAGCTCAGTCACTGGAAGCTTTAAAAATTTAGTCTTGGTCCCAAATACCATTGTTACAGTCTTGTCAGTGTTTAAAAACAGTTTGTTGTGGGAAATCCAGTTTTCGAGTCTCAAAAAGTCAGACTGAAGTATGTGTTGAAGGTCAGAGAGGCTATGGTTGTGTGCATATAGGATTGTGTCATCTGCATACATGTGTATTGAGTCTTCCTTACAAGCTGTGGGAAGATCATTGATGAACACTGAGAAGAGTAAGGGCCCCAGAACAGAGCCTTGCGGGACACCACAGGTGATATCCAGGGGGGTTGGAGTTAGACATACTGGACACCTAACAAGCTCCTATTGAACCCCCAAAATAACCACAATATATATATGGCTCAGGGGCTTACAACAATATTGGCCAAAAATGTTAAACTAAAAGACCATTTTACTTGATATTTATACATATATATTTAGGCACTGTACCGTGTATGAGTTTCACTGGATGTGCTAAAAACTGAGCTCTGTCTGTGTTTTATGTTCTGTCTCTGATTTTAAATATATATTGCCATGCTCAGTAGCACTCCTCTGTGACACTCATATGCTTATATATATGTTGTGGTTATTTTGGGGGTTCAATAGGAGCTTGTTAGGTGTCCAGTATGTTTTACAATTGTTGTTCAGCTATTCTTGGCTGATTGGAGGGCGGCAACCTCCTACCTAATTGTAGCTCACCCCCTCCAATATTTAAATGGTTAAGGGCTCACTCCATAGCATCTTCCACTCAGGGGAACTTGCTGGCTTGCAGTATGGTTCTGACAACTCTAATACAGAGTGCTTTTCCTGGTAATGTACAGGTTATTAAAAGCTTCAATCAGACTTAGAACTTTGCAACTAATATTGACAGATTTACTATAAATCATTCTTCCTGTTACTACACAGGTTATTAAGAATTTATATTAGCGTTAGGGATCCCTGTATTGTGGTCTGCCGTGCAGTTGGCTCAGGGGCTTACAACAATTTTGGCCAAAAATGTTAAACTAAAAGACCATTTTACTTGATATTTATACATATATATTTAGGCACAGTACCGTGTATGAGTTTCACTGGATGTGCTAAAAACTGAGCTCTGTCTGTGTTTTATGTTCTGTCCCGGGTTGGAGTTAGAGCCTGAGATGGACACATGTTGGGATCTACCTGATTGGTAGTACTGAAACAAGTTTAAATGATTATTCCCTATTCCAGAGCTCTGGAGTTTGTTAAGCAGGATAGCATGATCAACAGTATCAAAAGCATTTGCAAAATCTAGGAATATTGCACCAGTGAGTTGTCCCCGTTCCATTCCACACTGGATTTCATTGCAAACTTTTAGCAGGGTAGTTACGGTGGAGTGTTTGTCGCTTTTTCCTCCGCAATATAACAAAGATACGCCCTTTCCTCTGTTGCTCGACTGATAAAACTCTGACTCAGGCCCTCATTCTCTCCCGTCTTAATTACTGTAACTTCCTGCTGTCCGGCCTTCCTGCCTCTCACCTGTCTCCCCTACAATCTATCCTAAACGCTGCTGCCAGAATCACTCTACTCTTTCCTAGATCTGTCTCAGCATCACCCCTCATGAAATCCCTCTCATGGCTTCCGATCAAATCCCGCATCTCACACTCCATTCTTCTACTCACTTTTAAAGCTTTACACTCTTCTGCCCCTCCTTACATCTCAGCCCTAATCTCTCGTTATGCACCATCCAGACTCTTGCGTTCTTCTCAAGGAAGTCTTCTTTCTACGCCCTTTGTATCTAAAGCCCTCTCCCGCCTTAAACCTTTTTCACTGACTGCCCCACACCTCTGGAATGCCCTACCCCTCAGTACCCGACTAGCACCCTCTCTATCCGCCTTTAAGACCCACCTTAAGACACACTTGCTTAAAGAAGCATATGAATAGCACTGTGGATATTCTGAACACGATACATAAAGCTTGGCCCCCTGCAGATGCACTTACCAGAACTCCCTCCTACTGTCTCTGTACGTTCTCCCTACCTAACAATTAGACTGTAAGCTCCTCGGGGCAGGGACTCTTCTTCCTTAATGTTACTTTTATGTCTGAAGCACTTATTCCCATGACCTGTTATTTATATTATCTGTTAATTATTTGATTACCACATGTATTACTACTGTGAAGCGCTATGTACATTAATGGCGCTATATATATAAAGACATACAATACAATACAAAAACCAGATTGGAATTGGCTAGGGAAATTTGTCTTGGTATAGTAATCGCTTAATTGGGAGTGGACACATTTTTCCATGACTTTGGATAGAATTGGGAAAAGTGAGATTGGCCTGTAGTTTGAGACAGTGTTTTTGTCCCCACTTTTGAAGATTGGGACAGCTCTTGCAGTTTTCTATGTCTTAGGGATGTGGCCTGCTGACAGGATAGAGTTGACTATGGAAGCAATTGGTTTGGCAATGGCTGGGGTACCAAGTCGTAGGAACCTAGATTGTAGTAAGTCAGGTCCACATTGGCTGCTTAGGTTTAATTTGAGGAGCGCTTGTGTAATCTCCTCTTCGGATACTGGGCCAAATTGAAAGTTGTGGGCAGTGTTGGGAGGAGGTGGGGCTATGTGGGTACTCCCTGGATGAGATTCAGGTTTGTGGTTTGGGCTGCGTTTCGCTAATAAGCTAGTGGCACACCTCACAAAGTAATCATTGAATGCATTTGCAATGTCAGTGGGGTTTGTCAGAGTAATATCCCCCTTAGTGATATTACTTGGTTGTTGATGGTAAGAAGGCTCGAATATATTGTTGATATCCTTCCAGAAGTTAGCTGGGTTTGATGTATTTTGATGGAAATTGTCAGAGTAATATTATGCTTTTGCGTGCCTTGTTTGCCTTGTGCACATGTTCCACAGGCATCTGTAGTGATTGAGATCCTTGGTAGTGCCAGTTACATTGTAGCTTTTCCACAAGGTATCCCTGAATTGGTAGAGTGCTATAAGGTGAGTTGCAACCCATGGAAGGCGGGCCCCCCGTACCATTATTTTGCGTAGTGGAGCATGGGTATCGCAGAGTTTTAAGAACTCGGATTGGAAATAGTCGAGCTCAGAATCAGGGTCAGGAATTAAATCGATTCTGTGCCATGGGCAGTTGGTAAGGTCATCCAGAAACTGTTGTGGGTTAAAGTTTCTAAATGTTCTAGTGAGGAGAACTTTGGGGCTTGAATGGGGCGGTTTAATTTTCTTTACACAGTACACTATTGCATGGTCACTGAAAATATCAGGAAGGATGCCAGAGGATTGGATTCTGCTGGGGTTTGAGGAGAGAATCCAGTCTAGCA
Organism: Ascaphus truei; assembly: GCF_040206685.1. NCBI lineage: Eukaryota > Metazoa > Chordata > Amphibia > Anura > Ascaphidae > Ascaphus > Ascaphus truei. Next base: position 411,392,301 of record NC_134486.1, on the reverse strand, counting down.
AGGAATGGTTATGCGATTTCAGGTTTATCCGTGAGGGTTTGGAAATGAGTTGCGATAGGTTAAGCGACTTGAGTTGTATCTGGATTTTGTGATTTTTAGGGTCAAGCCAATTGAAGTTGAAATCCCCATGAACTAGCAGCTCACTCGTCTCATTCAGAGAAGAAATGGAGCCAAGAAACTGGGAGATATCAGTTAGGGATTGTAGAGGGGCTTTAGGGGGGCGGTAGATGCCAGCAAGCAAGATGGGCTTAGAAAAGGGAAGGCAGATTTTGCCAACTAGAGTTTCAAAAGAGGGTGGGCTTGGGGGGCAATTTAACAGTGTAAATTGTAAGGTGTCAGCAATATATAATAACACCCCTCCTCCTCTCTTTGACCTATCTCTCCTAGAAATGGAGTATCCCTGAATGGCGATATTTGCATCGGGGGTTTTAGGGGTTAGCCATGTTTCTGTAAGAATGATGGCTTTGGATTTATGCATAAGGCACCATGAACTTAGTTCATCCAGTTTGGGCAGCAGGCTCCGGATATTTATATGGGCGACAGATAGCCCTTTTTGGAATTTAAAGGTGGAATACTCAGGGGTATGGGACAGAGCTGAAATGGGAAGACCTGGGTTAGGTTCAATATCACCTGCTAAGAGAGTAATAGTATGAGTAGAAATTTGGATAGTTGTTTGCAAGTTGTAAATTTGTGGTGTTTGCCATTAGAGTGAGCAGTGGTTGGTGTGCTGGTTCTTAGAGTTCTTCACCAACATTCAGTAGATAGTGCAAGGCTTTTGAGTAGTCCAGGGTGTATGGTGATGTTGGGTGTGGGCCAGGAGGGAGGAGTTTGTAGTGGATAGAGGGAGTAACATCTCCATGAGGCCGGAGAAAGAAAAAAGTTAAGATACATAGCAGGTTCATTATGCCAGAGGTAGACAGTGCTGCATGGAGCTGTTGTGAGCAAAGTGAGTGTGTGCAGACTAAACAGCAGGGGTGTGCCTGTTTCTTGTCAAATGTTTTGCTGCATTGTAATGCTAGAGTTAATTCAGGGTTTCAGTGGATTGAGTGGGTGTGGGAGGTAGTTTTGTGCAGTCAGTTTTGGGAGATGCTGCAGTGAAATAAGTTGTAAAGGGGGGTGTTGCAGGGTACATGCAACCACACGTGGGTTTTCTTGATAAGGCTTATTTATTGAGCCTTAAAAATTACAGCACACAAAAACAAAACCGCTTCTTGTCAGCATACAAAAACAAAATAGCTTCTCTTCAGCATAGAAAAACAAGACAGCTTCTTTTCAGCATGCAGGATACAGACAGTTCATCAAACATGTACTTTGAAAACAGACCTTGTAGAAGTAATCTTACTTCAGCATTTCACTCCTCTCTCCTGAGCAGCTAGCCTGCATGTGCGTACAGCCTGGGGGTTTTAAAACACCTTCATGAGGCAGCTGGGCTCAGACTAATTAACTCAGCTGAAAGTTAACCTCCTCACTGCTGCACTGCAGACCTACACATAGATCTGCCAGACATATGGCTGGTGACGTTTATTTACCCTGTCACCTTCCTCCCCTGTCAGTGTGTGGTTGGGGCCACGCGCGGCTGAAGCCCGACCATCTGCCCCTTCTCTAGAGAAGAAATCAGCATTCGCATTTTCTTTTCCAGGTCTGTGCTGAATCTCAAACGAGAAGGTTTGGAGGGCCATATACCACCTGGACAACCTAGCATTAGAGTCTTTCATAGTAGTTAACCACTTCAATGGAGCATGGTCTGTCACCCGAGTAAAATGGACTCTTGCCAGGTAATGCCTCAAAGCCTCGATTGCCCACTTTACCGTGAGGCACTCCTTCTCAATCACTGAGTAGTTTTTTTCCCTCGGGAACAATTTCCTACTCAGAAAAAGGATTGGATGTTCCACTCCCTTAAACTGTTGTGACAACACTGCCCCTAGCTCTATCTCTGATGCATCGGTTTGCACTACAAAAGGCCTGTTAAAGTCTGGGCTTTTAAGGACGGGACCCTCTAATAGGCACCTTTTTATGTCCTCAAAGGCTCTCGGACACTCCCTTGACCATACCACTTGTGTAGGGGCACACTTTTTTGTGAGGTCCGTTAATGGGGCTGCAACTTCCGAGTAGTTGGGGATGAACCACCGATAATACCCTGCTAAACCCAGCAGAGAGCGTACCTACGTTTTTGTTTGTGGGGTTGGAACTTCTTTCAGGGTAGCTACCTTATCGGCTAGTGGCCTTGCTTTTCCACCTCCCACTGCATACCCTAAATTTTTGGTTTCCGCCTTACCTAAGGCACATTTCTTAGGGTTGGCTGTGAGCCCTGCCTCTCTTAGAGATTTGAGGACCGCTTTCAGCCTATTTAGATGGGCCCGCCAGTGTTTACTATAAATGACAATGTCATCTAGGTAGGCTGCGGCATAAGCCCTATGAGGTCTCAGCACTTTATCCATGAGCCTGTGAAATGTGGCTGGGGCTCCATGCAGTCCAAATGGCATTGTCACAAACTGGTATAAACCCATGGGAGTGGCAAAGGCTGTTTTGCATTTGGACTTTTCCTCTAAAAGTATTTGCCAGTATCCTTTGGTTAAGTCCAGCATGGATATATATTCCGCGTTACCAAGGGCGTCAATTAACTCGTCCACCCTTGGCATCGGATATGTGTCAAACTTGGATACCGCATTGACCTTTCGGAGGTCCACACAAAATCTTACCTTCCCATCGGATTTAGGGACCATAACTAGCAGACTACACTACTCACTGCATGATTCCTCAATCACGCCTAAGTGTAACATTTCTTGTATCTCCTTCTCTACCAGGGCCTTACAGCTTTCAGGCAACCTATAAGGACGGGAACGTACTTTTACCCCATGTACTGTCTCTATCACAAGTGAAACTAAATTAGTTTGCCCTGGTAAATCAGAAAAAACATCATTGAATTGTGTAATTATTTCTAACACGTCCCCTTTTTGTTCAGAGGACAATTGTCTACCCATTGAAACTTCCTCGTCACCACAGATGTTCCCCCGTGGGGGCTGAGGACCCAGGTCCGTTTCCTCCACCACCGGGTGGATGAATAGAGACCGCTGCACCTTCCAGGGTTTCAGCAAGTTCACATGGTAAATTTGTTTACCCTTCCTGGACCCTGGTTGAGCAATCTCGTAATCCACATCACCCGTGCGGTGGAGTACTTCGAATGGGCCCTGCCATTTGGCTAGGAGTTTGCTCTCACAACTGGGTAACAATAACATCATCTGGTCTCCCGGGTGAAACACTCTCATACAAGCATTTTGATTGAAATGTCTCTCCTGACTGTCCTGGGCTGATCTAAGATTCTCCCTAGCAAAATGGCCGACCACATCTAGGCACTTCCTAAGGTCTAGTACATATTGCAGGGTATTCTTAGAAGGGGACCGCTGTTCCTCCCAGGACTCCTTTAGGAGGTCTAGGATACCCCGGGGTTGGTGACCATACAGCAGTTCAAATGGAGAGAATCCCGTGGAGGCCTGGGGAACTTCCCGCACTGCAAACAGCAGAAAAGGGAGAAGTTCATCCCAGGCTCTCTTCTCTGAATCTACAAATTTTCTCAGCATCCCTTTTAGAGTTTGGTTAAATCTTTCCACCAATCCGTCAGTCTGTGGATGGTAGACTGATGTCCGAACAGACTTGACCTCTAGTAATTTTAAGACATCCTTCATCAGTTTAGCCATAATATTTGTACCTTGGTCTGTCAACATAACCTGGGGAAGTCCAACCCGTGAGAACAGCTCCAGCAACTTGTTGGCAACTTGCTTCACCATTGCTGTCCTCGGGGGGAACGCCTCAGGATATCTTGTTGCATAGTCAACTATTACGAGAATAAACCTGTGTCCTTTCGCAGAAGGTTCTGGAGGTCCTACCAAGTCTACTCCAATCCTCTCAAAGGGAACTGACACCAAGGGTAGAGGAATTAAGGGGGCTGGTTTTTGTCCTTTTGGACTAGTTAGCTGGCACTCAGGACATGCTGCACATAACTTAGCAATATCACTATGCATCCCTGGCCAATAGAATCGGGATGAAATACGGTCCAAGGTTTTATCCCAAGAAGAAAGGAAGATCGATGCCACCGCAGCTCCTATGAAGTTCAGACTCACAAGGTGGAATGATAAAATTACTTTATTAAACTACATAAAACAGATACATGACTAGGAGACCTCCAAGGTTTTATCCCTACCAAGGTGACTACCCCAAGGGACAGTATGGGCTAGGGTGAATACAGATTTAACAAACGCCTTGGGAACCAATATTTGTCTGGTAACCTCCCCTGTTTGTGTCTGCCTATTCACCCTATACAGGATATCATTTGACAATTCAAAATGGGGGATTACTATCACCCCCTGTGCATTCAATATCTGCTCATCAATTTTTACCACTTTATCATATTGTCTAGCAAGGACTGGGTCTTCCCTTTGCCTCTGGCAAAAATCAGGGAGGTATAGATCTGGTAAATCTCCAGTGCCCATATCCCCCTCCTTCTGGCCATCCCCAGCCATGACTTGTGACTTCTGGCTACTAGTACTGTCACCTTGAGACCCAGATTTCTGCAACCAGTCCTGTTTGTCAGAGCATCTCTGCTTTCGAGTCTTTGGAACCCGGTGTCTACTGGGGAAAAGGTCTGCCGAGAAGGGGAACAGTTTACCAGGGTTCTCCTGAGCCATACAATATGGCTCCTCGTGAGAGACTGGAGCCATTAGGTCTGAAAAGAAAGGCCAGTCCCAACCGAGCACAACGGGGGCAGGGAGCCAAGGAGCGACTCCTACTTCGAGGTAGGCCTCCTGACCTTTTACCTGTAGCCGGATTTTGGCCGTCGCATACCGTTTTACATCGCCTTGTATACATTTTATACTCCATGGGGAGTCAAAGGAACACATGTTAGGCGGTAACAGTTCCTGGAAGACCAAAGTTTCCCAGAGCCTGAATCTACAAGGGCCTGGATGGTTTTACCCCCAATCTGGGCTGGAAGTAGCCAGTGCTTGTAATTTTCTCCAGTGAAGGCCGAGACGACGGTCCTGCTGAAGGAACCATCCACCTGTGGACAGTCCATGTTAGATCTCTACAGATCAGGTCATCTAGGGCAAGCAAAACAAAACTTCTCCCGGGAGCTACTGAAACGCAACAGATATGAGATTATTTCAAATAGTATAGCATACGAGCTCGGAGCTGTAAGAATTCAAGGAGACTGGTTGTTGAATTCTCACAATTGTTTTAATGGTTCACCAAGCAGGTTTTTTTATACACAAGGCAGGGACAAAAATACAGTTGTCATCTGTTACAAATATGGGTACACATCTAAATTTACATGTATCCTTCACATAATGCCTTTTCTGTAGAGCTTAAAACATTTAACTGCTGATCACGAGACATATACAATGGTGACTATAAGGCAGCCCTATCCTCTGTAGTCTTGTTTTAACAACATTTTGACAGGCACTAAACAGCTGGTCTAAAGCTATTTACAATAGCCTCCCGTGAAAATAGCAAGGCCAGCGTATTCTGTTTAACCTTATCAATTCGAGAGCTGGCAGAAGACAGTTTTAACCTTACATACCCTCCTTTTGTTCTGAAAGAACCAATCAATTGACCAATCCCATTTATTCTTCTGCAAACCACTCAGGAGAGGAAAAACTCCAAGGGAGAAACTTCCAAGAGACCATGTGCCTACAGAAACCTATCTCTCTTAGGTATCTCGTTTGATAATCAGAGATGAACATATGGGTGATTGACGAGTACCAATACTATTGGTATTTCTCTCTCTCTTTGTGGGAGGCATATACATAATGGTCGAGCTAGAAGCAGAAACATCTTTCTTTGGCAAAAAATAGAGCTGATTACACTTTTAGCCATCTAGATTAATTCATACACACAGAGTAATAAACCTGCGATTATCCTAATTCCGTAAAGAATTTAATTCCCAATACACCGAGCCAATTTTCAAGGCCAAATGTAAAATCAAACTCTTTTGTTTCCTCATTCTAGATTAAATTTCTGCTAGAGTATCCATATCATGGTGTATAATTTTTGATTGGGTGTCAATATAAGAACGGCATTCTTTATCCACTAATTTACAAACCCCTCCTTGTGCTGCCATTAGATAACCCAATGCCATACAATTTTGCAAAACTATTGTCCTTATCTATTGCTGAACCTTAAAAATTGCGCCTTTTAGTATCGTGTAAAAACGGCATTTATATTGACTACTGAAAAATCTCCTTTTGCACATAAATCATACATTCCTAAAAGGGTATTAGACCTCCCGCTACTCTCTTAACTGAGCTATTTTTAATAATTAATGCCTTTCAATTTCGTATTCTTTGCTTAGGTATGATGAACATGATTTAAATTCTATTTCTGAGCATAAGTGGGGGTTGGTGTGGGATAATATTTCCTAGGAACGACTGCCCAACACATACATCTTACATACTACATTTACTCAGAATATCGGAACAGACAAAATGGCTGCCATAGGCAAAATGGTTGACTTGTGATCCTTTCCTTGTAGTTGACACACGCCCTTGGGTGACCTCCCCACCTTCCTCATATCCAATCTTCTCATCCCCCTCTTATCCTTTAGAGACAGTCTTTTTAAAGAACAGTTAACCATATCATAGTCCTGCAGAACCAAAAAAATAGTCCCATAGTGCATAACTTGATTCCTTTCTGGCCATTGTATTGGCCCAGTTGATTTCCTTTTTTTTTTTTTGGTCTCTTCTTCTGGGGGACTGCTGACATCTTCATCACCAAAAAGAGACATAGCATCGGTGGGGGGGTTGCAACGCACTTCAGGACCAAAGTTTTGCTGTTCATAACACAGAGAGTAATGAGTAGGACAGACACACATACAAAAACATCCACTAGCTTCGCTCCCAGAGAAATAATCTAACCACCAAGTCCCAACAAATCCCAACCCTCATCTCTACTTTCAAACACTGGAACCACTTTCCCAAATAACATAACCTGGTCTAGTTGCAGGATAATACTTTATCTATCCTTCTATCACAGAGTCAATAATTTCCCTAGGGTAAACTTGTATTTCTACTCCCTTCATAACCAATTTCTTATATATATAGTTCTACAAATATCTTATAGCATCTTGTCTTTTTCCAAGGGGTTAAATATAACTCTCGTGTTCCTGGGGTGCAATTTATTGGGTATGTATAGTACATTGGTATAGATTGCACCTAAGATGTGGGCTTTGTTTACCAGGATTCCATTATATAACAAAATATTCTTGTTACTACCCTATCGTCTTCATGTGGACACCACTTACAGTATATAAACCTAATAGAATAAACATTGTAATTAAAATAATAAAACCTGTAAAAAGAAAGGTTATTAAAAAGTTCAAAGTTCATATGTTGAGATCCGATGTTTCTTCTTATGAAATTTTCTCCTTTTTTTGGTTAGTGCCGGGTTTTCTTATGAACCAAAACACCAACTGAGAACGGCTGTGTCTTTAGGCCATCCCTCCTTTGTTGAGGTTTAATTTTGAAGCGACTGTGGGTGCACTTGTGTAACATGGATCCAGGAAAAATACTCTGACTGGGTAGAATCTGGAATGGGCCTCTCCACTTTAGATGAAAAGCGCTTTTGTGTCACCTTTATCTTCATCTAATTGGAAGGACTGCACCTTGACATGAGACACTCAGACAATTGCATTAGTTTCACACAATAGATGCTGATTAAAATCGTCTGTTTAGAGCATAATCATACAACATTAAATCTACAAGGTACCTGGGGTGACCATTGGTCTTCCCATGAGAGAAAATTAAATCTGATTGTCACATTAGGCTAGGCCAAATACACCTTTATATTTAAGGGATCAATCACAAGGCAAAACAGGCAGAAAAATAAACGGTTTATTCGGATAAGACCTTGAAAACTCACAAACACAAGAAACAGAGAATATACTTTGGGGAACCTTATACTTATTAGGAAAATAACTTGGGGAGATTTGGACTCGAAATCCAGGAGTCTGGGGGGCACAGGGAGGCCCTAGTGTAATTCACACTGCGTACTGTCAAATCATGCCTGCTTGCTGGGGAAAATTAAGTGACTAACAGCACTTTGGCCCCACAACTCCTGCAACCAAAATAATTATATTTCCACCCAAATATCCTCCTAAAACTGACACACAAGAAATTTCACAGTTCCGCTAAGGGAATATGACATAAAAAAACAACAGGGTCAGTTCACTTTCAGACACTCCATATCTGAGCTGGAGCATTGGAATGCTTATTCACATGTAATTCACATGTTAATTCACATGCTAATTCACCAACCTGGGTTTATATCACAGGACAAACACAATGCATTGCAGGCTTAGAACACATAAAACCAACATGTAGACACAAGAGCTTGCACTCCACTATTTGCACCTATCATGTGGGGTTCTAAAACCTTCTCTTCTCTAAGACACCAGCTAAGAATACCTTTCTGGCAGACAAGACAGGCCAAAATAGCCCCTCCCTTTTCCCTCATGTGCTAGGAGATTCTCCTATTTCTCACAAGGGGCCACCCATACAAGGCAATCCACTTATAAGCTTGCACAGACAGCTGCAGGCCCATGAGGCAAAGGGAATACACAGAGAATGCATTAACTAGCCCACTGGGCTTACACAGTTAACCCTACATACACAGTTCCTAGTTTATACCCATATGGGGTATAAAAAGGAAAAATTACAGGCAACATAGTAAGGTACAATATTATGTAACATGCTGTAAAATGGCTACAGTCATCTCTCCTGCTGACAGTAAGGCCTGGTAAGTTATGGGCATGCCAGCAGTAATTATGGAGGTTTGCCCTCACACCCTGGTGAGGTGCCCTATGTATGGATGGGAGTGATTGCACCGAGGGATGCACCACAGAGGAGTTCCTCACCAGGACCATCCACAAGCGGACGCTGGGATCCTGATGAGATGGAGGTGCTGCACTGGATATAGGTAGGACTCAGCTGCCTGTCTGGGTTGGCAATCCCCACACACCATCATGCGGGAGACTCAGGAGTCCTGTTGCCAACAGGTGCACCACCAGACACTACACTAATGGGGGCTGGTTAGACCACAGGGGCCAATATGAGATTGGGTGGGTCAGGCCAGGCCAGAAAATCTGTTACAATTATACCCAAGAGCCAAGAGCTGACACTCTCAGCCCTTGCCATATGGTTTCAGGGGCAGCCAGCAATAATAACAGCAATAACACCCTCCTTTTGTTCACTTGTATTACATGTGAACAATATCACATAAATGATAACAGCATTTAAAGCATAACCTTAATGGAATTGCTTGATGTATAGCAAAACTAACCTAAAACCTTTGGGTACAACATTTTCATTAGAAATCTCAAAAGAACCCTACTGAATATAAATATAATCTGCTATAGTCTTCTGACAGAAACTTTTAGAACACAAAATAGCATCTGATTTGCTGAAAGAACAACCTGTAGCATAAAAACTTATAGACACAGATTTATAGGTGGGACACATTTGAGAGAAAAAGATGGTTAAAAATGATAAAATATTAAATATTTGATCAACTTTGCAGAAAAATAATTCCATAGAGAACCCTCTAGTATATTGGCAGACCTGGCTAGGGGCCGTTTTCCTTGTCCGTGCTTTACTGCTATTTCGAGGTCTGCACACTTATACATGGCTCAGCACTAGAGTTTCTGTGCTGATTACATTGGACTAGTGGTTACTTTTATCCACCTGATCCCACTGCAAGACACTAGTTTAGTGATTCTATGCAGTTCATCAGTGATCCAGAACATTACATTGCATTCATACTATAGGATCTGAGCGTTTAATATTTGTTTTAATCCCCATTATTTTACACGGATATTAAAGATTTAAGTTTTAACCACTTCGTTACCCACCCACCAGGTGTTTAGAGTGCTCATTCTGGGTTACTGTCCTCTGTTTATTGGAACTCTATATTTATCAATTTACACCTGTTTCCATTTCAAGCCATATAACAAGCTCAAATAACTCTCTGGGCTTCCTGCCAAAATCATGTAACAGAAAAAAAATGGTTAATTACTGGTTACTGCAATACAATTTGGGACAGCTTGAAATATGCAGCTCTTCACACAGCCCGACAATGTTTCTGGTATTCAAAAATTAAAACTGGATCTTTGTTAAACAGAAAATTGTAGGCTTTAACATATACTTTTAGATAGTTTAGTTACTGGTTGTACACAAAAGAGCACAGCGCGCAGACACAAAACAAACAGAATTTTATGCTTCTTTCACACATTCAACCAGTTTTTTTTACAAAAATAACAGACACATATTTTCTCACCTATTTTAATAAATAGGAAAACAAAACAGTTTGATCCTGCAGAATAAATTAATAAAGATATCCTCTTTTTTTTTCCCTTCATATCATAATTAACTTTATTTTTTTTTAAACTAATTTTTTTTAAAATGCTGAGCTTCTAGTTAGCTTTGTGTCTAGAATATATTTCCCCTGTTATTCTATATAAGATATTCACCTGATTTTATCTGTGGAGATTTAGAGGAATAGAATTATAATTCTGGTTAAGGAAATAAATCGCCTGGCCAGTACGATAAACATCCTTATTATTCCAGTGACTGGACTGTTTACAAAAATAATTCATCCTTTCTTTATTCTTTTTCTCCACAGATACCCAAAACTTTCCCCTGCCCAGTGTAAATTAGTTTATATTATAGTGGTGGTGTACACCTTTTAGAAATTAAATTTCAACATGAGCAATTAATTATATTCTTATTTTAAAAGCATTTGCAAGTCCTGAATAGTCATTTTGTATACATACAATACACCGGTATTCTTATTATTCAATGCAAATAACACTTTCACATAGATAGAATTCACCCAGATTCTTACAAGCGCACACACAGGGATTACTCAATCAATCAACCTTTTTTTTTACCATATCCATACTTAAAAATAAAACATTCTGAGGGAAAAAGAAACCTATACCTGTTACACTCTTGTTTTCCACTTTTCAATTCAGACGGGAAAATATTATTAATTTAAATTTAATATATTCTCATACTCAGTTAATGTTGCACAAATAATTTGAGTTTGCATGTTCGTTTTTCCTAAGAGCCATGCTGCCATTCACGATTTTGGTACATTCCTATGCCTGTGTAAAAATAGCTGGAGGAAAAAAGGTGGGGGCTACTTGCAGCTGCTTATTACAATACATACAGGCGAGAGAGAGACAGCTGATTTTGCCACTGACAGTGAGGGAGGGGTTTGTGCGAGGGCTGACAGGTTAGGGTAAGTTCATTAGATGACAAAATGTTAGTGCCCATAATGAGTTTATACAGGAAAGAAATCTTAACACTTTATGCGCACGTATTAATAAACAATTATTAACTTAACTTTAAACAATACTTACCTTCACTTAACTTTAAACAATTCCTTAACTTAACATTAAACAATCCTTATGTTAACTTGACTTTAAACAATTTTAACTTAACTTAACTTAACTTGCCATGCTATTTGAAATCATATACCGTCCGTTTTACTTATCAGGGACTTACACTTGATTAAACAATAAGGACTCACCCTATGTTACATAAATCAGAGACTTACCCTCGATAAAACAATAGGGACTCTCACCCTTTGTTACATAAATCGGGGACTTACCCTTGATTACAGGGACTTACCCACGATTAAACAATAAGGACTCTCACCTTATGTTCTTTTGCCCTTATAAATTTAGGTTGCTTAGTTTCGCAGAGGAAAAGGTGAGAGACAAATAAAAAGAATCTTTACTCACCCTTTTTCCTGTGCGAAATCCCACTTCTGACACCAAAACTGTTAGATCTCTACAGATCAGGTCATCTAGGGCAAGCAAAACAAAACTGAGATGATTTCAAATAGTATAGCATACGAGCTCGGAGCTGTAAGAATTCAAGGAGACTGGTTGTTGAATTCTCACAACTGTTTTAATGGTTCACCAAGCAGGTTTTTTATACACAAGGCAGGGACAAAAATACAGTTGTCATCTGTTACAAATATGGGTACACATCTAAATTTACATGTATCCTTCACATAATGCCTTTTCTGTAGAGCTTAAAACATTTAACTGCTGAGCAAGAGACATATACAATGGTGACTTATAAGGCAGCCCTATCCTCTGTAGTCTTGTTTTAACAACATTTTGACAGGCACTAAACAGCTGGTCTAAAGCTATTTACAATAGCCTCCCGTGAAAATAGCAAGGCCAGCGTATTCTGTTTAACCTTATCAATTCGAGAGCTGGCAGAAGACAGTTTTAACCTTACAGTCCACATGCCGGTGGCCTTGTTCTCCGCAGGCAGAACATGGAGAGGGTTCCCTCGCAGGAGGATGCCGCGGATAGCGCTCCGCTGGACCGGATACTGGAGACCAGGCAACTGGTGGGTCCTGTGGGCGACGTCTTCGGAAGTTCCTCTCATTTGGCGACAAGCAGACATCAGGAAGTGGATGAGGGTCTCAGCGGTGCCCAGCGCTTGGACCTCTCCCTTGTTGGATGCACTGCTCCTTTCGTGGCACTTGGTGGTTGCGTATGGAGGGGCCGTAGTTTCCCAGTTTGTCCAGTCTCCCTCTTTGGGCGTCTGCAAGCGCCGGTAATGCCGGATCCGTCGGGTCCAAGACACTCGCCTGGTCCTCGGCCCCAAGGAAGTTCTCAACGAGTCGAATCGCCAAAGCTAGGGTATCATCAGCATGGCGTTTTACCCAAGAGCGTGCGGAAAGGGTTATTACTTGTAGGAATTGTTCCAACACAACTTGTTCAAGAACAGTCTCCTTAGTGTGTTGCTCAGGTTGTATCCAGCGGTTACACAAGTCCAATAACCGCTGAGCTAGGAACCGGGGTCTCATCTTAGAGGTGTACATCAGGTTCCGGAACTGCTGCCGGTAGGTCTCTGGGGTCAGACCTAAGCGATCCAGTATGGTGGCTTTTACTTGTTTGTAATCCATTGCCTGGTCTGCTGGGAGGCCCTGATATGCTGCCTGGGCTTCTCCTATAAGGAGTGGGGCCAAAGAGATTGCCCAGCGGTCTGCAGACCAGCCCTGTGCTTCGGCAACCCTTTCAAACATCAGTAGAAAAGCCTCTGGATCCTCGTTCGGAGCCATTTTGCTCAGGTGGACCGGGGATTTGTTGGCAAGTTCTGGACTGGCAGAACCCTGGAATTGGGTCAGCAGCCTTGCCATCCGCTCATCCTGTGCTGCCTGCTGCTGGGTTAGGATCTGGGTTTGCTGCTGCAATAGTCTTTCATATCTCTCTGCCTGTAGTTGGGCATGCTCGCACAGAAACTTTAAAAAAAAAAATCCATTTTTTTCTTCAGTTTTGTGTGTGGCCCTTCAACTGCAGGGGCCTCTCAACATCCCAGCACTTCTGACACCATATGTTGCAGGTTACATGCAACCACACGCAGGTTTTCCTTGTAAGGCTTATTTATTGAGCCTTAAAAATTACAGCACACAAAAACAAAACCGCTTCTTGTTAGCATACAAAAACAAAATAGCTTCTCTTCAGCATAGACAAACACGACAGCTTCTTTTCAGCATGCAGGACACAGACAATTCATCAAAAATGTACTTTGAAAACAGACCTTGTAGCAGTAATCTTACTTCAGCATTTTACTCCTCTCTCCTGACCAGCTAGCCTGCATGTGTGTTCAGCCTGAGGGTTTTAAAACACATTCATGAGGCAGCTGGGCTCAGACTAATTAACTCAGCTGAAAGTTAACCTCCTCACTGCTGCACTGCAGACCTACACATAGGTCTGCCAGGCATATGGCTGATGACGTTTATTTACCCTGTCACAGGGTGGGGGGTTAAAATATGCAGGTTAACAAGCATGGGATCATAGTGTGGTCATATAAGCTCACCGTTTGTTGCCTTGAGTAAAAGAGTTTGCAGAAAGATGAAGTCCCCAGTCCACCTCTAGTCAAACTATAGTCTAACTATATATTGTCACTTAAAATGATCACTATAGTCTAACTATATATTGTCACTTAAAATGATCACTATAGTCTAACTATATATTGTCACTTAAAATTATCACTTTAAATGCGGCACTCTTAAGATGCCAATACTACCCTGCCAATGCAGGGGGAATATTTGTTTTATACAACTAAAGCAGTCACATGAACCTCCCCCGCCCCAATAAATCAGCTTGTTCCAATTGGTCAATTAGCAGCACACCGTAAAGAAGGGGGGGGAAAAATCCACCTTTTGATATTCAAAGATACCAAGAGATCAATAGTACAAGCCGGGTGGGTAATTCTTTTAAAACAGGTCTTGCAGATCAGGGACATACCAAGAGATCAATAGTACAAGTTTAGTGCATAGGCCCCTATGTATTTACTAAATTACGTGTCTGCCGGCTGCAAAACCAGCAGCATATTTATCAAAGAATAAATCAAATTAAAGCAATTGGAGTTTTTCTTTTGATAAAACTGGTTCAATTATTTAGCATTAAGTTTGTCCCAGTTTTGCAGCTATTAAACTTTAGTACATAATTCCACTAATCTTTTTTTGTTTTTATTTACATTTCTCTTAAATATTTTTAAAATGAACCTCAACAATACAAACATTGTGGACACAGTATGCAAATTTATCGTTGTGGTTTTAATGACATACAGTAATATCACAATAAAAAATTACAGACATTAGTTTCCAGGTTTTTCTTCTTTTCAAATTTAAATGCCATTGTTACATGTATTTTGTTAACTTATTTCTTTAATACTTTCAAGCATTAGAATATTAATTTATAATTCATTGTTCACTGTAGCAAAAAATAAGCACTATTGTACCTTTAATACATTATTGTTGTATGGCTTTGTTTCTCTAAGTATTAAATTAATTGCCGCATGTGGCCTTGTATATAGATTATGTAAGGCCTATAATATAAAAAGGATTTTGTATGTTAATATACGACCTCCTTAACCGCGAAAGTTTGTGAAAATCAGAGCGTGGCCGGGCCGGGACTCAATCGCGGTGGAAAAAGCAGTAAGCAGTCCAGAAGGATTAACTTTGCAAGGGTCCCTGCTAATGAATGGGACCCCCGTAGTGTTAATCCTACCAGGCCACTCACCAGTCTGTAAGAGCTGTGCAGAGGAGTCCAGAGCAGTCCCTGTGTTTCTTCCTGTTTTGGTTCATCCAATGTTTTTTTACATTTTATTTTTCTATACTGGATTGAAGCAGGGGATCTCCGGACGTAAATCCTATTCATTTCAGCTCCCGAGCCCCTGCTTTATGGAGATATAGATCTGTGTAGGGTATGCTGGTAGCGACTCCAGCTGGGGTTTAATGTTCCCGTGCCTAGCCACGTGGGCCTAGCAGGAGCGTCTACCAGCACGCACTATAGAGGTTTATATCTCCAGAAGCAAGGGGTCCCATAGAGTTGATATTAATGGGGTTCACCTCCGAAGACTCCCTATTTCAATCCCATATAGATAAATTATTTAAATGTCTTGTCCTTTATGACGTAGATGACCGAATATGGTCCTCTAGTGTTCTCCCTCATGATGTAGAGGTCTATATTGGGGCATCTACGTCATCAAGGGTCAGGACAGAGCGGAGTCTGTAAGAGCTGCTCTAGGGAGACATGGAGAAAATTTCTCTCTGCAAGTACTCTGCGCAGCTATTACAGAATCTCTGGCCCGGGACGATTACTGTAACACTACTTTAATCCTCCGGGGCCACCAAATGCTTTTGGGGGCCGTGGACCAAATGCCCATGGGCGGCAGATTTCAGCCTGTTGGTCCGCGGCCATGAAGGCAGTAAATATTACTACATCTGTAGTGTGAAGTAGCATATTATTGATGTTGCCTTGCTTTGCTGTTTAACCCTTTGGTGCTGGTGTCAGAGTGATCATGTGATCGCAACATTATTGACATCGGGGATAGAAGAGGAGGAGTCCTCTTACTATTCTTCTGCCCACCAGATCTCTTTCAGTGCTCCATAGGAGCACAGAACATACTCTCTACAATTAGCAGAAAGCCCATGACATAGCCTCTATGTCATTGGGACTCCTGGAGTGGCAGACTCCATGATGTATATGTATGTATGATGTATTGGCTACATCATGGGACACCCGAAGGGTTAAAGGGTTGTGGAATAGTTCTGTGAACTTTATGGACTGTTTTATTCTTCCTTCCTAGGTTGGTGAGAAGTTCCGTGCACGTTCTCTTAAATTCCCTGGCCTTATTTCTGGGTGCACTATGGACTGGTTTAGCCGCTGGCCAAAGCAAGCTTTGGTCGCCGTCTCAAGTTACTTCCTTTCTGAATTTCATATGGTTTGTTCTGCTGAAGTGAAATCTCAAGTAGTGGAAACAATGGGCACATTTCATGACAAGGTTTCAGAGAACTGTGAGAATTACTTCCAGAGGTAATATAAACAGCAGTTTCCAAATGTATTTGTCTTGCATTGTTCTTCCTTTTGTTGTGTTTTAACTGTGAATAAAGCAATTTAGGGTATTATTTTCTTGCAGATCCTTGTGCCATAAATGAGATCACTTTCTCTGTATATAGCTGTGTAAGAAGTACATGTATGAGGGAAGAGAAATGTGACTAGAACACTATCCAAAGAGAAGAAGGATGCAGGTCCTTGCAGTGCTTTGCAGCCAACAGAGAAATGATTGCTATGTTTGCTGTGCTCTAAAATGTGCTGCTTATAATTCACTATCTTTACAGCATGTGAACCGGGGGTCCTCTGGATTTAAACCATACTATTTTCAGCTCCGGACATCCCTGTTTTCCAAGATACCTGCTAGTGAAGTTACCTGGTTTATATTTCCCTCTAGGGAACAGCTGCCAAATCTTAGTCCAATATTAAAGTTTCCTATTGGACAGCCATTTAAATACCCTTTAAAAGCCAGGAAGCAATGCTGGAAACTTCACAAGTAAGTATCTTAGGAACTGGGGGGTCCCTGGAGCTGCAAATAGAGTGATTGAGCTCTTGAGCATCACTCAAGGGGTTGGGGGAAGAGTGCTGCTTTAATATATTCAATTATACTTTAATTGTAGAGCTAAGGGCTTACTTACAAAGCAATAACAGTAATTGGGCTCACTGATGGGTAGAAACTCAAAGCTCTGTTAAATCTGGCCTACTAACGTAACGTTACCAAGTTACGGATGTTGGTTTTCTATGATTTAACCACACAGCTAATGTTTATGCAAGACGTGAGATCGCTCATTTGCATATGGCTAATAGGCCATAGCCAGCTAACGTCAGGATAAGCCCTATCCCGGCACTAACTTGCTCGTGTTAATCGACTCGTGTTAATCGACTTGTGTTAACCAGAGGATAAAGAAGATGCCAGGTATATATTGCAATTCTATATATACCATGCATCTTCCTACTCAATCAAAAATCCATAAATAAACCCTTTGGAAGCCATTGTGGTTATAAAGGCATGCATATAACCAAGGCGTTAATACAATCACCCTAACTAGCCTATTACCCATTGTATGTCATAGCGATACAACAACTATGGCACGTGAGGGGTTAACCCCCTGCCCCTCCCTTTAACTCTCCTTGGTTGCCTAACCTCCATCCTGGTGCACCTATCCCCATAATCCTCCCCCCACCCCCGCACTCATTGCCTTAGCGGCTATCCGCTATGGTAATGAAGCTGCTTTAATGTAATTTGTATTATTAGTGTGCGGGAGCAGGGGCTCTCCTGAGCTGAACCACATTGATTTCAGCCTCGTTCACCACTTGCTTCCCGAGTTACAGGCCCTTTATATGGGGTGCTGGTATCTCCTTCATTATTTAAATCCCCCAGTCACGTGACACGGACAATTTAAAAATGGCGGTGATACCGACACCCGATGCCCCATACCAGGGCCAGTAACTCTCAAAGCAGGGGGTCGCTGAGGCTGAAATCAAAGCGCTTCAGCTCAGGGGACCCCCTGCTCCTGCACACTATTAATAAAAATTATATTAAAGGAGCTTCATTACCATAGCAGATTGCCGCTACGGTAACGAATGTGTTACATTTTTAATTAGGGTTTTAATACTACTGTATTGTAGCAGGGGGTCTCCGGAGCAGATCTGCATTGTTTTGAGGTCCGGGGACCCCCTGCTTTCCGATATACAGGCCCCGTTATGGGGTGCCGGTATCAATTATGCATTTAAAAGTCCTGCGCCACATGACCATGAGAATCAAATGCATAGGCGATACCGGCACCCCATAACAGAGCCTGTACCTTGGGAAGCATAGGGTCCCCAAATTTCAAATCAACACAGTTCTGCCCCGGAGACCCCCTGCTCACGTAAACTAGTATTACATTTTATATATAAAATTGTTGATTTCTGGCAAGATTTGCGCTGCAGAAGAAAAATCACCGGGTGAGCCCTTTCCAGAGAGCCGATCATCACGTCGCCGGCTATTCACCAGTTTAGCAACTGTTGCTATCACAGGTATTCAGGGCTTTCTGCATACCATGATAGCAACGCTGTAAAAAAAATTATCGCCGCTTAGTGCTTAGGCCCCTTTTTTATGACTATTTTCTGCATCTGCCTGTTCATTATGAGTGTATAATGTCTCAAGAGCTTACACCTCACACCTTATTGTATATACTTTATTTGCCTTTATCCCACTGTACTGTATATACTTTATTCACTAGCTACACCTTCTATAGGTATCCTGTATTTTTCTTGATTTTGTAATAACATACGCCTTATAGGCGAAGCTCTTATGATTTTTAATCTACTTCGACTGATAGGAACTCTGTAAATGTTATATATATATATATATATATATATATATATATATATATATATATATATATATATATATATATATACAATTTACAGAGTGTGTGTGTGTGTTGTGTGTGTGTGTGTGTGTGTGTGTGTGTGCGTGCGTGCGTGTGTGTGTGTGTGATAAAGAATCACTGGCACTCCAATGAAAATTCAATAATGAATAGGTGCATGTCCCATATAAATAATAAAATTATACATTACCGCATAGCAGCAAAAAGGAGACAGCACTCAGGTGAATGAAAATAAATGTATTAAATACAGCACATAACTGTTATGTGCTGTATTTAATGCATTTTTTTTCATTCACCTGAGTGCTGTCTCCTTTTTGCTGCTGTGCGGTAATGTATACTTTTATATATATACTTTTATATTTTATATATATATATATATATATATATATATATAGAATCCAATACATACATACATACATACATACATATATAATATTGTACTGTTTGACTGTGTGATATGCGATTTTGATTAAAGATGATTACCTTACTTAACACTAGTCAAAGACAGAGGCACTGATTTAGCCACCTGTTCTGAAGCAGTGATATCCTTAAAACCTGACCTATTGGTAGCCCTTGAGGACTGGAGTTGGCTACCCCTGCTTTATATCAACATAGCGCTGTCTGACCCCTCTTGTTTTATAACCTCCTTAATATAGTAAAGCTATTGTGGCAAATAAATAAGCCCACAAGTTATGCTTAATAAAAAAAAATTAAAATATTGTTTTCTTACAAAAAACAGTACTTATATTAAAGGAAATGTAAGAGCTGCAGTTCATTTTCAATAATTCTGCTATAAATTTAGACCACACTGAACAATTGTGGTTTTGATAATCTCTTATAAATCTAACCTACTTTTTCTCCCTTTCAGATATCGCAGGAGGGCTTATGTAACACCCAAATCCTATCTTTCATTTATAAGCGGTTACAAAAATGTTTATGCCGAGAAATTTAAATTTATTAATGAGCAAGGTGAACGTATGAATGTAGGTAAGATGGTCTTTAAGGACATTCCAAATGAAATAAGCCTGTGTCCATACTATTTTGAGCAATTACAATTTAATTAGTGTTGTCTCTCAATGGTATTAGCTACTTGCTGGGGTAGTTTCTTCTCATAATAACCGTTTATAGCAATTAGTGTTTATTTAAGGATTACAATGTAATTAAAGAGTAAAGCGGCTCTGGAACAAAAATGGCTTAAAAAATGCCAAGTTTTCTCTCTATTTTCAAGTCTAGTTGTACTAGGTGCCGCAAACATACTGTACTGATATGGAGTCAGTTGTATTTGTTTTATACATGTGTAAAAATCCTGCATTTTATGTTTCATAGGACTTTCTAAACTTATGGAAGCAAGTGAATCTGTTGGTAAATTATCTCAGGAACTGGCATTAAAAGAAAGAGAACTGGCCGTAGCATCAATTAAAGCGGATCAAGTGAGTATTTAGCATTCAGTTCCAACCATTTAGCAAACTACTGTAGTTCTCAAATCTTTAGGACATACAAATTCCTAATACTGTATACTATAAAGCTACATAAAAAAAATCCTAGATTTTGAAAATGGTCTTTTTAGTCATCTACTTGTACATGTAATATTGTATAGCCAAGGTACAAACTACTACAAATATTGTAAAAGAGGAAGGGGGAAGCAGTAAAACAAAACTAAAAGTAGGCAGTTGCGTATGAAGTTGCCTTTAATAGCTCCTCTGTTCTATATATTTTTCTTTAGTGTAATTCACATGCATGTGATTAATGCAAATCTCTTTATCATCTTGTATTTTTCAACCGAAAGAGCTAGTGCTTTAGATTATTATGATTTTTTTTTGTTTATTTGTTAAGCGCCAACATATTCCGCAGCGCGGTACAATGGGGTACAGAGTTATGTATTTTACAAAAACATGAACAGTTACATATAGGACAGAACAAACATGCAAAAACAGATACAGATAATGAGGGCCCTGCTCATGAGAGCTTAGTCTAGAGGGAATGAGGGACAATGATGAAACAAGAAGGTAAGGGGGCTGCTCATTGTAGGATAAAGTGTGTCTCATGTTAGGATATGGCCCAGTCTTAAACCTGAAGCCATTAAGATTTGGGGGAGGGGGGCTGGGGTGTGTGTTATAGGGTGGACATTGGTCTAGTCACCCAGCTAGTCCAATGGGGTTGAAGGGGAGTAGGATATTAGCGATGTTAGCAGTGTTGTGAGTAGACGTCCTTGAAAAGGTGAGTTTTCATGGAGTTTTTAGACATCTGAAAGCTGGGGGAGAGTCTGATGGTACGTGGAAATTCCAGAGAGAGGAGGCAGCACAGGAGATGTCTTGTAGGCGTGAGTGAGAGGAGGTAATAAAGTGCGAGGAAAGGTGGATTTCGTGGGCAGAACGTATGGGGGGGGGGTGGGGGTGTAGGTATACATTTGTGGATGGGGGCTGAGATGTAAGGGGCCGTCTCGTTGAGACCTTTGTAAGTTACTACTAATGTTTTAAATTTAATTATAGGGGCTATGGGAAGCCAGTGTAGGGATATACTGTACATAGTCGAGAAGAAAGCAGTGAGTGAGGTATACTGCACCGACACACTTTATTCGAGCAAATACCCAGTATGTACCTGGCAGATACCTGGAATGCGCCGCTCCTCACCTCTGACAAGCCCCGTTGCGTTTGCCTTCCCAGCCTGGGTTCATGCCTGGCTGACGGGCGGCTGATCTGTTAAATGATAATGATTAGGATTTAATAGGCTGCAATGCTTCGCGTGTCTACCAGATGGCATAAATTCATGAATTGTAATGCAGTATATATATATATACTGTGCAGTATTGCAGCCAGCGGGAATAAAATGCTTCAATCCCTGCATGGAAAATAACCCAATATACTCGGGCAGAAAACAGTCACAAACCTCAATACACCCGGGTATACCCGAATTCGTGGGACTAGCCGAGCTCGAATAAAGTGTGTCGCCAGTGTATGAGCCTGGCAGCACCATTTTGAATTGATTGGAGTTGGGAGAGGCAGACAAGGGGTATGCAAACTAAGAGAAGGTTACAGTAATCGAGGGACATGATGAGTGAGTAAATTAGGATTTTAGTTGCATCATGAGTGAGAAAAGGGCATATCTTGGTGATATGTTGAAGGTGGAGATGGTAGGACGTAGTGAGGAATAAAGGAGAGATCAGCATCAAAGATAACCCCTAAACAGCGGGTTTGAAGAGATTTTGGTATTATTGACAGTGAGGGAAAGTGTTGGTGTAGCGCTGGCAGTGGAAGGGGGCATATTAATTCTGTTTCGGACATGTTTAGCTTCAGGTAGCAGTAAGACACCCAGGAGGAGATTGCAGAAAGACAGTTGGATACATGGGAGAGGAGAGAGGGGGAGAGGTAATGGAAGGAGAGAATGATTTGGGTGTCATCAGCATAAAGATGATACTGGAAGCCAAAAGATTGAATTAGAAGAGAGAAGAGGTGTAGAGTGAGGATACCAGAGGGCCAAGGACAGAGCCTTGTGGGACTCCAACAGAAAGAGGGCGTGAAGAGGAGACACCAGAGAAGGAAACACTGGGGAGCCGTTGGATAGGTAGGACGTGAGTCAGGAGAAGGCTGTGTATCGGGAGTGATAATGCATGTTTGAAAGATTGAAATGTGCTAGATGCGAGAGAGGTTATAAAGGTGAGTTAGCGTGGGGTTTAGTGTGCCAAAAAGGGTGTGGAGGAGATGTGGGAATAGGATGAAGGGGGCAGGATGTAGGGCGACATGATGATATAATAAAGGTATATATGTGGCACACCAATGCTTAAAGATATATATAACAAAAAGTATTTCCTCCTTGGTGCTCACCCTCTGTTGACCCCGATGTCAAGGTTGGATCCACATAAATGTAGTAGAAATTGGAGATAGAGGTAGCACACAGGAGACTTTAAATGGAGTTGTATTTAGTACATCAGAGCAATAACAAACAAAGCAGTAACATCCTGTCCCTTCCTCAGACAATCAGGTGTATGATCTGAGGAAGGGACAGGATTGTCCTGAAATGTTACTACTTTGTTATTGCTCTGAAGTACTAAATACAGCAGAAGGTTTTTGAACTCCATTTAAAGTCTCCTGTGTGCTACCTCTATCTCCAATTTCTGTGACATGATGATTAGTAGTGTAGAGACCACATCCTCTGTCACAGGAGAAAATGAGCTTAAAGTGGATTTAGATGTACTAGGGGAGATAGGTATTGCATTTGGAGGTTTAAATGAAGAGATGTCATGTCTAATAGGCTTAATCTTGTATGTGAAGTAGGTGGTGTAGCTGGAGTTGGGTGGAGAAGGGAATTAAAGGTGGCAAATATGTGTTGAGGGTAGAAGTACAAAGTTTGTATAAGTGAAGAAAAGGCTGTAAAGCTTGTCAAGGCTGAGGGCAGTGTTATAGGAGGAGAGCATACATTTATAGTGGAGGAAGTCTGCTTTGAACGGGATTTCCTCCAGAGACGCTCTGCAGTGTGTGATCACTTTTGAAGGTAGCGGGATGAAAGATGTGTCCCACGCTTGTGTATTGGATTGTCAGAGGTGATGTTAGGTGGTGGGAAAAATCTTGTCTAAGGCTGATGAGAGTATGTTGCTGTATAGAGAGGTTGCTAGATTCGGACAGGAAAGGGTAGAGATGGGAGAGAGGAAAGGTTGTAGAGATGTTGAAAATTGGAGGGGGTCTAGGGTATTTAGGTTTCGGTATGTGCTTTTGGAAGTAGGTGTTGTGAAAGAGTAGAGTAGAGTGAGGTTAAAGATTTGGCGGGGATCATCAGAAAAACAAAAGGCATGTTAGAAGGGTTAGAGAGAGCAGCAGCGGGATTAAACCAGGTCACGGGAGTGGTCATTGCAATGAGGAATAGAGGTGTTGGACTGGGAGAGACGATAGGAGGAGGTTAAAGAGATGAGATGGGCAGTTGAGGAGGCATTGGGATTGTCAATTAGTATGTAAAGTCTCCAAGTATGAAAGTAGGCGTGTCAGTAGAGATAAAATAAGGGCGCCAGGCAGCAATGTTATTAAGACATTGGGATGTAGGTTCAGGGGGACGATAGCTAAAAAAACAAAAGTACACATCCCTTAAAAGTTGGTCAGTGGAGTAATTACTAATCACAATGTCCGTTGTCATTTTGAACAAGGATAGAATTCAGAACGTATAGAAATTATCACAAAAAAATATAATATTACCCAAATAAATGCAATTAAATTCAAGCTACTTTCACAGTTCAACCATAATTATCTCTACTCTGCTTGAAATGGACCATTTTACCATTTGCTTGTTGTTACCTTTTAACAATGTTTAGGTATTAGCAGAAGTGGGGGTAACTGCACAAGCAGCAACACAAATAAAGAATGAAGTCCAGCTTGTGAAAGATAAAGCACAAAAGATTGTAGATGAAATCGCTGCAGACAGAATTATAGCAGAAATTAAACTACAAGCAGCAAAACCAGCGTTAGAAGAGGCAGAAGCTGCACTAAATGTAAGAATGAAATGGAAACAAATAGTTCAGTAACCAATTTTCTATAAGTTTCGTTTACATTTCTGTAGATTGGTTTACAGCAAATACAAAAACCTCTAGTGAGCACATTCACATGTCTCCGACAGGTCTACAACCCTGGCTTTCTCCATTATATCTTAGCATACAATGCTTCCCCTGCAACCAGGGATTATAGGTAATGACATGTTTATGAGCACTCATACAGTTGAATGTCACTTTTTGCTTCTTATCCATTTCAACATTAACCCCTACAAGCTTCTCCCTGCCATATTACACAGATTTTTCAGCACAGCCTGGGTTAAAGAAGTGGATACCCAGTAAACCTACTCACAGACAGCTGCTTGAACATTATGGGTCTCAGCAGTATGAGGTTGGTTACAGTCTATGCAATGTCAAACTGGAAGTGGCTGTCACAATAGACCAGTACAATTACACAGGATCGCAAGCACCAGACATAATGAAGGAGTTAAATAAAACTGGTTTATTTCATCCAGAGCAACGCAGTACATAGCTTCAGGGTTACACTCACCAAAAACAAGGGTTATGAGGGGAATCCTAGCTCACTAGGGGTGGGTGACACTTTGGTAGGCTTAACTAGGATTCCATCCTCACACTAATAGTCTCTGGGTACCACAGTACTGTAGGGATGCTAGTTTCCCTCTACCAAGTTCAAACGTATCGCTCGTCAATGCGTGTGATTTGGCACGCCGTAATTTGGCACCTGAGTTGAGTGCAGAAAGATGTCTCCCCCAAGTATAAAATAAATATGCCACCTGCCTGCTGGTTGAAGATTAAAAGAGGAGGGGGCGTATCTACAGTTGGAGGGGGGGGGGGGGGGGTAATGTGGGCCAAATGGATCGTTGTGAGTTTAAAAACCCTCAGATTCGTGGGGGTAAAGGGAGCAGGGTGTTGAAAGGGGGCTTGCAGGAAATGCTGCTGCCATGCCTGATGGTATGGCCATGGTAATGGTGGGTAGGCGGGGCAGGTTGCGTTCCTGTAGCAGTATAGAGAGAGGAGATGTCACAGCAGTCAAGTATACCTTGCGTTTTAACCCTTGAAATGTTGTGACATCTCCTCTCTACACTGTTTCGGGACCGTGACCCGCTCCGCCTCCATCGATGATCTCATCGGCCGGCTTCACACACAGATGGATCTGCGGGAGACCAGTATTGAGGAGGGGAGTATCGACATATCCCATGACCCAGAGTTGTCAAATTGCTTTTATTTGTCGGGGAGCATTGCGAGTTTGGTCTTACATTGCTCTATTTTTTGTATTTGCATTTGCACTATGTCCTGCCTTTCTCTTTCCTGCTCATATACCACTGACCTCTGAAACGTACCACAGCATACCTCCTAGATCCACTTGGGGATATCACTTTGTGATAAAAATGCTTGTTTTTATCTCACATCATGTGAGTTGAGCATTTATAGCCTTTACCAGCACTTATATATATTTTTCTAGGATTATTGTCTTCTGTTTTTAGCTTCACATGTACAGTACCATGAGGTAAGTTTGCACTACGTATTTGCTGCTACCTTACCCTGTGGATGTTGGGAAACATCCTGAACTAAGCTGCATCTTGACCAGGGATTTTTGTATAATTATCAATTTTGATTCACATTTATCATCACTTTTGTCCTTTTCAAGGAACTTGATTAAAATTAAAAACAGAGGCTTGTAACAAATCCTGAGCTTGCGTGTCCTGATCTGTGTGACTTGATTACTGTTTGATTTCAAGTGCTCGTTGTATTAAGTGTGGAGTTAGAACCAGAAGGAATTCTGGTTGTAACAAAGCAACTGTCCAAGCTGCCATCTTTAAAAAAAAAATCGATTTTTGTTTGTGCATCAATATAATCCACACAACCATAAGTAATTTGCTAAGTTGCTGATCGATCCATTCTCCTGTGATCAATCAGTGCAGCAGAAGAGGACCAAAGATGCAAAGTTCTGTGGGGAAGATCATGTGACCAGGGAGTCACTAGATACAATTGGTGCAGTGCTAGAGAGAGGGCAGGATTCAGAAAGGTTTGTGCCAGAGCCTGTTTCTGAAGAGGAAGGGGTTATGACTTTGTAAATGGTTGCTATAGAAGCTAAAAATGCTTGTTACATTATAATACATAAAAAATGTCATTCCGAGAATTCCCGGAGATATGAAGACACAGACCACCGGACAAAATCCTCCCTAGGAAGCAGTTATCGGCTCATTGCCAGATCTCCCTGCTTCAGCACAGACCAGAACAGTAAGACCGGGCAGGGGAATAAATCCCAGTTAAAGGGTCCCCAGTATATGCCCAAACCCCCAGAACCCAGTGTGAGGTTCAGAGTATCTCCCATCAGGTGACGAGACAAACATTTTTCTAAGTATGGAGTATAATGCAGAACTGTTTTACACAGCAAACTAAAATGAGAAAATGTTTTTAAAGTCCAACACTTAGGAGAGCAGAAAGCGGCAGCTTGTTGCTAACTTTTGTTAGGAAGCTCCTAGCGTGCTGAAACTTGCTGTGAGCGTCGTTCAGGGGAAAACATGTAAATCCCCATAACTCAATTTTTATAAGTTTTATAGAAATTGATAAATGAAAGTCTCCCTCAAATACTGTATGAAACATGTTAGGTACATTGGGGCTTTCATTCAGACCACCGGGGACCAGGAAACACTCATTTATTGCAGCCCCCACTTAGTATGCATCTATTACCTAGCTGTAAATGAGCAGAGGTTGGGCAGCTCCGGACTTCTAAGACATCCTGCTGGCTTGGTGACACGATTTCTGTAAAAGTCCAGAGTTGAAAGGGCTCAGTGTCCCTAAGATGTCAGTTGGGGAGGGGTTCCTCAAGTACCCCCATCCTAGTGTAAAGTCTGGGCAGTTTAGCAAATGGTGGCCAGCCCAGACTTACTGTTGCCAGGTAGAGGGGCTGGGTCTCATATGCTAAGAAGCAAAGGTGCTAGGTTGGCGCATGCTCTTAGCAGAATGAGAAGCCCCCTCTGCCAGGTTTCCAAAAGTATTGGCAACACCAGGATAGGTGGGAAAAATTATTCCCACGGAGAGATTGGCTGCACTTGTTAAGTATAGGGTTCTGAACTCTTTAAGAATTCCTGCAGCCCATCGGGAATCAGTTCCACCTGAGTTCCATCTAAGATTCATCCAAGGGTAACAAGTTCCATCAACGATTTTGTAACATACCCTGATTCCAAGTGCTATTACAGTGGTGCAGAACGAAAGAAGCATCTCCGTCGGAGTACACAGAAGTTGCAGTTTGCACTGCTGACCGAGGACCATTTCAAGCAGTTTTGCAAGCAACTCCCGCTGCTGGGAAATTGCTCCTAAAAACTTTGTTCTACAACTTTTCGCTCTGGAAATCAACTATTTTGTTTGGCCCCGTCCCAGTAAGTGTATTTTGAGTGTAATTGTGTAACATTGTGTGAATGTCCATTCCTGAAATAAATTACAATTTATTTTACCTCATTGCTTTGCTCAATCATATGATCCCCGGGTATAAATGTGTTAAGAGTGCTGGTCCCCCGTGACACTGGGACCCCTGTTTTTTAACTTGTTTATTAATGACCTTGAGATTTGCACAGAGAACAAAGTCTGCATCTTTGCTGATGTCACTAAATTGTGTAAGGTAGTAGAATCAGAGCAGGATGTAATTTCTCTTCAGAAAGACTTGGATAGACTTGAGACTTTATTTATTTATAAAAATGTTTTACCAGGAAGTAATACATTGAGAGTTACCTCTCGTTTTCAAGTATGTCCTGGGCACAGAGTTATAATAATACATGGTTACTGTTGCAGGGTACATGCAACCACATGCGGGTTCTCTTGATAAGGCTTATTTATTGAGCCTTAAAAATACAGCACACAAAAGCAATACAGCTTCTTTTCAGCATACAAAAAAACAAAACAGCTTCTTTGAAGACAGACCTTAGAGCAGTAGTCTCACTTCAGCATTTCAGTACTCCCTCTTGATCAGACAGACTGCATGTGTGTGCAGCCTGTGGATTTTAAAGCTTCCTAATGAGGCAGCTGGGATCTGACTAATTAAGCAGACCTCCCAGCTGAAAGTTAACCTCGTCACTGCTGCTGGTTGTCACGCCTGTATGCTCGCAGACCAAGCTAGACCCCAGTACTGAGGTGGGAACGGTATGATACCACACACCCACAGCAGTGGGAGCAAGCCCGGAATGTGGTATAGCGTTGCTGGGCCTGTTGGAAGAGTTGTTAGTGTATACTTGCAACGCTTGGGGAATGTCCATGAGAGTAGTCGTGTCCATTTGACAATGTTCAGGGATCCAGAGGGTAGAGTCGTCAGAGGGCAAGCCAGGTCCTAGGAAGCCAGAGGTCAGCGGAGTCGTATGTGTAGCAGGGTTCAAAGGGATACCAGAGAGCAGAGTAGTCCAGGGTAAGCAAGGGTCAAAGCCAGGGAAATCCAAAGTAACACAGGAGCAGATAATCACAGGAGCACAGAGGGAGCACAGCATAGGTCAGGTACACACAGGGAAACAGGAACTATGCAGAGCGAGAAAGAGGTGGACAGACAGGGATTATAAAGGAAGGTGCATTAATGACAGAGAGGGGAGGAGTAGAGAGAGAATTGGGAGAAGCTGGAGATAGGTCAGGGGGAGAAGAGGAGGAGACAGAAGGGGCAGTCAGGGGAATTGCCTGTACAGCTTGGGAGGCGGAGACAGGGGGAACCTGATAGGAAGAGTCTGTGCGCGCGCCCCCTGTAAGCTGGGGATGCGCGCGCACAGGTTGCAACACAGGCGCGGCCCGCACGGAGCAGGGGAAGACCGCAGGAGGGGGATGGAGTCAAGAGGAGGGGGATGGAGTCAAGAGGAGGGGAACGCACGCGAGGCCTGTGCCCGCGCGATGGCCAGCAAAGGCAGGGAGGAGCATGCACGCGCGTCCTCCGTGGGCAGAGGGTGCATGCACCGGACGCGTCACCAGGCGCGCGGAACGCCGTGCCGCGGGCACCATGCGAGGAGGAGGCAATGGGACGGATGGCACCACAGGGGAAGGTAAAGGAGCTACCGCGGGGGAGAGGGAGCGGGGAGGATCAAGGCAGGGGTTAAGGGAGTGTGGGGGTATGCAGGACCTGTGGGGAACGCGCTGCGGCAAGGGGACAGAGGTAGAAGGTGAAGGAGAGTGTGGGAAGGAGTAGAAAGGGTGATGGGAGAGAGGGAGAATGAGAGGAAGGAATCTCCTGAGTCGTCACAGTATCCCCCCCTTGAGGATCAATCTCCGAGTGATCCAACCACAGCTTAAGGGGGAATTTCTGGTGAAACTGGGAAAGCAACCTTGGGGCGTGGACGTGATGTGCCGGTACCCAGGAACGTTACTCAGGACCTTAGCCCTTCCAGTGTACTAAAAACTGAAGTCCTTTTTTGGAGACACGAGAGTCGATGAGAGACTGTATTTCGTACTCCTGTTGACCCAGGGTGGACACTGGACTAGATCTCCAAGAGGGATCCGGGAAATGAGGACTGGACACAAATTCTTTAAGGAGGGAAACGTGAAAGACTGATGGAATTTTCATTGAGGGGGGAAGCTCGAGGCAATAGGCTACAGGATTTACCTTCTCTAGGATCTTAAAAGGTCCCAAGAATCTAGGGGACAGTTTGGGTGAAGGAGACTTGAGCCTAATATTCTTGGATGACAGCCAGACCAGATCACCAGGTTTGAATGAAGGACCTTTTTGGCGGTGATGATCAGCTTTGGTCTTTTGCTTGGCCACCGCAGACCGTAAGGACTTGAGAATCTTTTTCCAGGATTCTTGCAAGTTGGTGATATGAGAGTCGGCTGCAGGAACTCCAGAAGGAGAAGCTAAGAGAGGGAGGCTACTGGGGTGAAAGCCACAGTTGATGAAGAAAGGAGACTCCTGAGTGGACTCGTTCTTTAAGGAATTAATGGCAAATTCGGCCCATGGTAGAAGATCCACCCAGTTATCTTGTGAGTCGGAAATGAAGCATCTCAGATACTGTTCAAGAATTTGGTTCATCCTTTCAGTTTGACCGTTGGTTTGTGGATGATATCCAGAGGAGAACAAGAGGGAGATACCCAATCTTTGAGCGAAAGCTCGCCAGAATTTCGAGATGAACTGGGACCCCCGGTCTGGGACGATAGAAATGGGAACGCCATGCAGCCTAAAGATTTCCTTGGAGAAGACATCCGCCAAGGTGGCTGAGTTGGGAAGACCCTTGAGGGGAATAAAATGAGCCTGCTTTGAAAATCTATCAACTGCGACCAAAACAGTGTTCATCCCTTTGAACACTGGCAGTTCAATGATAAAGTCCATCGAAATGTGTTTCCAGGGTTGTTCAGGGATGGGAAGGGGTAGCAGAAGTCCAGAAGGCTTATGATGGAGGGTTTTACTCTGGGCACAAACAGGACAGGCGGAAGTAAAATTGAGAATATCTTGATTCATCTTAGGCCACCAGAAAGTCCGTTTAATGAGATCAGCTGTCCTCTTGAAGCCTGGATGACCAACTGCTCTGGAGGAATGACCCCAAAGTAAGACTATATGGCGGAAACGTGGAGCCGCGTAGAGACGTCCTTCTGGTACCCTGAACCTGCTGGGGATATGTGCTTGTGCCTTGTGGATCTCGTCCAATACACCAAAATTGTTAGCCGAGACAGTGCACTTGGCCGGGAGAATAGGTTCTGAGATTTCTTTAGCCTCGGTCTCAGAGGCAAACTGACGAGAAAGGGCGTCCGCTTTAACATTTTTGGTACCAGGGATATAAGAGATGGTGTAGTTGAAGCGGGAAAAGAAGAGTGACCAGTGGCAGGAGCACAAGCGACGAGCACCCTCAATATATAACAATTTTTTGTTGTCAGTGAGAATGGCAATTGGTTCCTTGGAACCCTCTAAAAGATGTCTCCATTCCTGGAGAGCCAACTTAATGGCCAAAAGTTCACAATTACCGACATCATAATTCTTTTCTGCTGCTGAGAATTTCCGTGAAAAAAACCCACAAGAATGGAGTTTCTCTTGGGGAGAAGTCCTCTGGGACAGAACTGCGCCAGCTCCTACGTCTGAGGCGTCAACCTCCAAAGTAAAGGGGAGGGAGGTATCCGGATGACGCAGGATGGGAGCAGACACGAACGTCTTCTTGAGAGTCTCAAAGGCTGTGATGGCCTCTGGTGACCAGGATGAGACGTCGGCGCCCTTTTTGGTCAAGGCGGTGATGGGAAGGGCAATGGAAGAATTTTTTTTGATAAACTTCCTGTAATAATTAGCCAAGCCAAGAAAACGTTGCACAGCTTTGAGCGAATTAGGGAGTGGCCAATCGAGGACCACCTTCAGCTTCTCTGGGTCCATGGAGAAACCTTGGCTGGAGATGATATAGCCTAGGAAGGCCGTGGAAGCCTGGTGAAACAAACACTTTTCCATCTTGGCGTAAAGACGGTTAAAACGCAGCCTGGAGAGCACAAGTTTGGTATGTTGAATGTGTTCCTCCAGATTTTTAGAAAATATAAGGATGTCGTCTAGATAGACAATGACAAAGGTTCCCAAAACGTCACGGAAGATGTTGTTCATAAATTCCTGGAACACGGCCGGTGCGTTACACAGCCCAAAGGGCATAACAAGGTATTCATAGTGTCCAGAACGTGTTTTAAATGCAGTTTTCCACTTGTCTCTCTCCCTTATGCGAATGAGATTATAGGCACCCCTTAAGTCAAGTTTTGAAAAAATAGAGGCCCCTTGGAGATGATCAAACAGTTCAGAAATGAGCGGAAGCAGATACCTGTTTTTCACCGTGATCTTATTGAGTCCGGTGAAGTCTATGCATGGCCTTAAAGATCCATCCTTCTTCTTCACAAAAAAAAAACCCAGCACCGACAGGAGAGGTGGAGTTGCGGATGAAACCTTTTTCCAGGTTTTCTTGAATATAAGTAGTCATGGCCTCGGTATCCGGGATGGAGAGTGGGTAAGACTTAGACTTCGGCAGAACAGTCCCAGGGATGAGGTCGACCGGGCAATCGTACGGGCTATGAGGAGGGAGGACCTCTGCTTGTACCTTGTTGATCACATCTAGGTACTCATGGTACACGGCAGGCAGGGTCGAATGATCGGCAGGTAAGGAGTCCAGACCAGCAAGCACAACCACGGGAGGATCCGCTAGCGTAGTATCTGCGGATGAGGGCCACTGGATGGGCAAGGTACAGGACCATTCAATGCGCGGATTGTGGAGTTGAAGCCAAGGCAATCCTAGTATAATTTGTACTGAAGGGGACTGGAAAATGTCAAAGACAATTACCTCCTTGTGACCATCAGCCAGGGTCAAGGTAAGAGGAATAGACTCCCAGATGATGAAAGCCGGCTGGAATGGTCGTCCGTCGATGGCCTCAAGGCCAACTGGGCTCTTCCTTCTGACCATGGGGATTTGATTCTCCACTGCAAACTGCTGGTCCAGGAAATTACCGCCCGATCCGGAATCTATGAACGCTTCGACCTTTACGACAAGGTTGGGGCCCTCCAGTGTGGCTGGTAGCATCAGCTTCTTTGGGAGAGCTTTGGAAGGAGAGGGGTTAGGAGAGACAGTACCCAGTAGAAGCCCCTCTACCTTTACTGGGTGTGCCCGTTTCCCGGCTTCAAGGGACAATTCTGGAGACGATGTTCTGAGGAAGCACAGTAGAAACACAGCCTGATCTGGCGCCGCCGCGCTCTCTCGGTTGCCTGGAGTTGTTGACTGCCGACCTGCATAGGTTCCGAGGCCTCCAGGGCCAGGAGAGGAGTAGCGACTGACCTGTGAGAAACAATAGAGGGAGAAGAACTGGAACAGTGCCTCTCGTGTCGTCGCTCTTGCGTGCGCTGATCCATGCGTACGCTCAGGGTGATGAGTTCCTCCAGGGACGTAGGTCGGGCGTGAGTAGCCAGATCGTCTTTCAACGTATCTGAGAGTCTGTGTCAGTATGCAGCTGCGAGCGCCTCATCATTCCATTGGACTTCGGCGGCCAGCATACGGAACATGATGGCATATTTGGCAGCAGAATTTCGACCCTGAAAAACATGGAAGAGGGAGAAGGCAGCTGTCTCGTGCCATGCAGGGGTATCAAACACAAGTTGGAATTCACGTCTGAATAAAGTATAATCTTGCGTTATTTCGCTTCCACGCTCCCATTGAGGAGAGGCCCAGGCAAGGGCGTCTCCGGTGAGTAGGGCGCAAATAAAAGCAATCTTAGCACGGCCAGTAGGAAACAGGGAAACAGGGAGGGAGACATCTCAAACTGCACCTCACATTGGTTTAAGAACCCGCGGCAGTTGAGGGGGTTCCCATCATAGCGATCTGGCGAGGGAATCCATGGGCCAGGGTTGGCGTAGGGAGTAGCCAAAGGTGGCGTAGAAGGCGGAGGGCTTTCTTGAAGGGTGACAGGAGATGGGAGAGAGGGACAATGAGAGGAAGGAATCTCCTGAGTTGTCACACTGGTGACGGTCATTCACCCTGTCACAGTTACATTAAAAGAACAGAGGTTATACAGTCAATTCACAGACATTTCATGGACAGATAGAGTTGGAAAATTGGGTACAGGGGATAAAGTATCAGATTAAAATAGAGAAGCTTTAACATCACCAAACATCTGTGAACAGCAGCAAATCACTCACTCCCTTTGGCTGCCAAAGCCTTTGGGGGTGACGCAAATGTACACTTAAAGGGTTCAGGTTGATTATAGCTACGAATACAAAGTTCTTTGTCTTCTTGGCTCATTAACATTCCAATGGGTGGGGTTGACGTTCCACAAAGTACAAGCAAATGTTAACCCTTAGCACTCTGGTCCAGTGCAGAGGGGAGCAGCACTTGGGTAGCCCTATAAAGCGTACGCCTTTGGGGCAATGCAGATGTACACTGAAAGGGACAGGTAAATGGCAGATGAGGTTTAATACAGAGAAATGTAAGGTTATGCATTTTGGGAAACAAGAATAAACAGGAGAACTTACAAATTAAATTGGGATAAATTAGGAGAATTCTTGATGGAGAAGGATTTAGGAGTGTTTGTAGACAGTAAGCTTAGCAAAAGTGCTCGAAGTCATACAGTAGCTTCAAAGGTAAAAAGATCTCACCTTGCATTAAACAGGCAATGGATGGAAGGGAAGTAAGCATAATTATGCATTAGTAAGACCACACCTTGAATATGGAGTACAATTTTGGTCACTACAGTAGAGACTGCGATTATTCTAACACAAACCAGTGGCATTCACCAAAAAGACCCAAGAAAGCCTGAAGATATTAAATATGCCTTAAACGTGCCTTAAACTAGCCCCAGCATTTCTGCATTGATTAATGGCCAATCAGATTAACAGTGGGGGTCCCTGGCAGTCCCATTCAAACTGAATTGGACTGCCAGGGACCCCTGCTGTGTTAATCCTATGGGTCGTTAGTCAATGCAGAACGTGCCTCAAACTAGCCCAGAACATACCCAGTACATACCCTGAATGTAACCCGGCTAGTTTAAAGCAAGCGTTAGAATAATCGTGGCCTCGTCTGTACTCCTTAGAAAAGACATTATTGTCACAGGAGACCAGGTATTTACACCTTTTTACCGGGATCATTCACTGAGCAAAACAA
Organism: Ascaphus truei; assembly: GCF_040206685.1. Classification (NCBI taxonomy): domain Eukaryota; kingdom Metazoa; phylum Chordata; class Amphibia; order Anura; family Ascaphidae; genus Ascaphus; species Ascaphus truei. Next base: position 411,357,459 of record NC_134486.1, on the reverse strand, counting down.
GATAGTAAAACAAATTGTCATTTATTTCATAGAAACTGACGTACACACAGTGGGTTACAAAATACAGAAGAAAACACACTTACTGGGGATCTGGGCTACAAAACTGGACTTTCCTAGGTGAAATGGCACATAAAATAAAGTCTTTAGGTTGATCGGGACTTATCCCGAATTGTCCGGGAACTCAAATCGGCATGAAGTTCCTGACGCCACCGCTATATCTGCTCTGGAGCTGCCGAAATCCCTTGACCGGGAGATAGTACCAATGGTTCTGGCACTCTTTTCGGCTTTCAATACCAGCTGCGGCCGCTACGTTCTCTTCTCACAACTTGGCCCCGAAAAGTGGGACTTGAAATTTCTAAAGCCGGCTTGCTGCGATTTCTCTCTAAGCATCTTTTGGAGATTTTGAATTTGATGCTGCTTTCTTGGTGCTTAGAATCTCTCGAACGGATTGGCTGAGAGTTTCTTATAGTATTTCAGTGTTCATTCATGAAATACTACAGCCAATTCGAGCATTGGAAGAATCCTACCAGCCTATCACAGCGCTGCCAGTCTATCTAAGCCGGGCAAGTTTAGATTCGGAATCTGACAAGGGTATGTTCCAATCTGGCACCTCTGCCACTTGTCAGTCAGAAGCCACCCGTAGAGTGAAGCTCCTCAAAGACTTCCATTCATCCCAGGACGTGAGTATTTGAGGTTAACTCCGCTGCCCAAATAGCTTTAACACCTTGGCAACCTCTGAGGCTTTCATGTCTGGGACCCGAGCAGACTTGATGGCACCAAGCTTGGTAGCCACATGGTCTCTCGGAACCGTGGACCTGGAAGTCCCCAGCTCATATACCGTGCACAATCATATGTACTTTTATACACTTAAATGAAATGTACTTGCACATATTTTTTCTATGTCCTTTGGTTATGGGGAATTGAATGAAAAAGCATGCAGGTTCATTTTCACCAGCCTTATCCCCACACACTGAAAACCAGACTTAGACTTTTTAAAACCCTCACAACCTTATCAATAGTTGGGGTACCCCCAGAACCCATATACCAGATTCTGGGTTATCAGGGCATTAACTGGGCATCCACCCTTATTCTAGGGACCCCTTTACCGTTTCAGGGATACCACACATCCCTTTGCCCCATTTACCTTTCTGGTCTGTGCTGAAGCAGGGAATACTAGCGGTGAGTCGTGTAAGCATTTTCAAGGGGAGATTTTGCCCAAGCAATGTGTCCCAATTTATCCGAGAATCCGACCTGATTCCCGGGTACATTTTTGAGGTATCCAGCAACTCTGGAACCCCGCCACCAAGACACATTCTGACAAGACTTTCTCTGTAAAACGCTCCTTGAAACTCATAGCCTAGCAATCTCTGCTTGCTGGCACACCTGGAAAGATAAAACACAGAAAATTATTTATTGTCGCACAATTACATACATTGCAGTTACAATAAACAGGTTCAAGAGCTGACACTCTAAAAACCCAAATATGGATCAGAGGTAACCAGACGGGATTAATGCCTTTAATTGATGGCCTGGTTACCCCCTCACCATCACAATTATGGAACTAGAGAAAGTGCAGAGAAGAGCCACCAAATTAATAAAGGGGATGGATAGTCTGATTTATGAAGAGAGCCTAGCTAAATTTAGATTTGTTTACTTTAGAAAAGAGGCGTCTAAGAGGGGATATAATAACTATATACAAATATATTCAGGGACAATACAAGGAGCTTTCAAAGGATCTATTCATCCCAAGGGCAGTAAAAATGACACAGGGTCATCTCTTAAGGTTGGAGGAAAGTAGGTTTCATCAGCAACAAAGGAAAGGGGTTCTTACAGTAAGGGCAGTTAAAATGTTGGATTCATTACCCATGGAGCCTGAGATGGCAGATACGATAGATTTTTTTTTTTTTAAGTTGTAAATCTTTTTAGAAAGGAACTGTATACAGAGATATATCATATAAGTAAACATGGGGGGGATGTTGATCCAGGGAGTAATCTGATTGTCAATATTTGGAGTCAGGAAGGACTTTATTTTCCCCCTTATGAGATATTATGTGTTTTTTTGTTTGCCTTCCTCTTGATCAATGTTCTGTAAGTCTGGATATAGGATAAAATATCTGTCGTCTAAATTTAGCATAATGAAGGTTGAGCTTGATGGACGTATGTTTTTTTTTCAACCTCATCTACTATATAACTATATCACTGGGCAATACTTCAGAGTGTAACTATGTAACTATGTATTCACTATTGGGGGTTGCTTTGCGTTTGTTCTCCTTTTTTCCGTCTATGCAACTAAGCCTCGTTCTGGAACTGTGTTTCCTGGCAAAACCTCCACACCAACTGTCTGTGAAACTGTGATTGGCAGGGGTTTACATAGTTTCCCCATCTCCATCTAAAACTATGGAAGGCAAGGTGCCAACTAATTAGAACACAGAAAATACATGCTGGCCAATCCCATAGTGAGTGCTCATCTGTGATGAACTAATTGGACTGTGGGAAGGGACAGTCTTAGAGAGCACACAGGGATGGGCTTAAGGGGAGTGGAAAGTTAGAACCAACCAATGGGAATCACGCTTACAGGGGATGCCTCCCGGGGAAATAGGCGCCTCAGAGTTGGGTATGAACAATTGTTCCACTTTTGGAGTGACTGTTTCCCCGATCTGAGTAAACACTCCTCCCCACTCCTTCAGTGGTCCCAGCACTTCACCCAGCCACATTTGGTTAGCAGACCCTGAAGTCCATTGTGTTCTGGCTGGCTAAATGAATTACTAGCCCAGCACATGAAGGCTTACAAATACCTTACAGTACATCTCACATTTAACATGGGGAATAAACTGTTACAGGGGACTGTCAATATAACATATGTCGCCCAATTTAGGCTCCATAAGATGGCTTTTTAGCCTGTAACATAGGCATCCATCTTGCCCTGTAGGGGTAACTGCTGGGCTTAACATTTAATGGGCTGCCCCTATCATCACAGTGGCTACATCTAGACCCAAAAGTTATACCAAGTAAAAAAAAGGAATTAAAACCTGTGCATTTCTCAGACAGGTCTGCAACCCTGCCTTTCCCCATTATCTTCTAGCATACAGTACAATGACTTCACTGTAGCCAGGTATTATGGGTAATGTCATGCAAAAACGCACTCACAGTATATATTGGTTTGAAATAAATCAGTTTAATTACCTGTGCGCAAGAGTATAGTTGTATCCATATGACTTTATTTTCTCTTTTTGCAGACGATCAAACCTGTAGATATTTCAACAGTAAGAAAACTTGCTAAACCTCCTCATCTAATTATGAGGATTATGGACTCCTGTCTTCTACTATTTCAAAAGCGAATGGATACGGTGACCATAGATCCTGAAAAACCTTGTTCCAAACCTTCCTGGGGAGAGTCATTAAAAGTTAGTTCGATTTTTACTAGACCCTTCTTTTTAATCTTTCTACACATCATTTATATAAAAATATGGTAAAGAAACCCATTTCAATTATAGTAGCAACCAAAATGAATGCTTACATTTTGAGTACTCATTAGCAGGGCTCGATAAATGCACTCGCCCCCTCACCACGGTCGTGTGCATTTTGGCTGCAGGCAAGCCGTCATGGCCGCTTAATCAACATGCGATTCTTTAAGCCTTTTTTCTCTGCAATTCAAATCCTCCCCGCCAAAAGTTCAAATCCCTACCCCTTGATTGGTCGAGGTATCCCACCCCCTGATTGGTCGAGGTATCCCCATCCCTGATTTGTTGCGCTGCCTCCCGCCCCCTCCCCCAGAAGAAGCAACAGATGAGACGCCGGGGAAGCTGAACAAGACGCCTTCTCCCTCACAGCACCAGCGCAGGCCCTGGTATCACGAGCAGCACAGCCCAGCCTCCTATCCCAGGTATCCCGAGCAGCACGCAGTCCCCTTGTCTCACTGCACCGCTGGGCCATGCTCAGCCGGTCCTCCGCTCAGCTGGTCCCCCGGCGTTTAGTGGCACTATACTGGCAGCTTTCCTCCAGTTGCCTTCCTCTGAGGTGCTCCACCCCCAACCTGCAGGTGGGGAGAGCCAGGCTTGGTGACAACCGCTCCATCTTGCTGCTGCCCCCCCTGCAATCTGCTGCCCCCCTGCAATCTCCTGCCCCTCTGCAATTTCCTGCCCACCCCCTGCAATCTCCTGCCACCCCCCTGCAATCTCCTGGCCACCCCTGAAATCTCCTGGCCCCCCTGCAATCACCTAGCCCCCTGCAATCACCTGCCCCCCCCCCGATCATCTGCCCTCCCTGCAATTAAATTACCTGCCCCTCGCAATCTCCTGCCCCCGTGCAATTTCCTCCGCCCCCAACCCCAAACCCCTGCAATCACCGCCCTGCCGCAGTCACTGCCCCCCCCCCCCCTGCAGCCACAGGGCCCGGTCTGACCATCCTTAAGGTAAGTGTATTTTTAATATGTATTTGGGTGGGAGTTTTTTTATATGTATTTGTTTTTCTTTTATATTTATTGGGGTCTTTTTTTTTATATGTATTGAGTTTTTTTTTTTATATATATATATGTATTGTTTTTTTTTTAGATGTATTGCAGGCTTTTTTTTAGATGTTTTAGTTTGTTTTTTTAATATATTTGTGGGTTTGGGGGAGGTTATATATATTTGGGGGATGGGAATTTTTTTAATCTGTATTTAGGGGTGGGACGTTTTTTGTATTGGCGGTGTTTTTTTTGGTGTATTTTGTGTGAGTGGGGGAGAGAATGAGTGAGAGTGGGGTAATTGACGAAGTGGGGGAGAGTAAGAGGAGAGAGAGGGGATTGAGGAAAAGAGAGTGAAACACAGGGGAGCGAAATACATGTGGGGAGGGATTGAGTGAGAGTGGGTAATTGATGGTGGGGGGAGAGAGAGGTGAGATGGAGGGGAAAGAAATACATGGGAAGAGGGATGGAAATAGGGAAGGCCTGCGAGGTGGGAAATGGGGTGGGGGAGGGGGCTCACGAGGTGTGAAATGTACAAACTTTTCATTAAAATGTATTAATGGAAAATAAAATATTTCTTAAATTTAGTTTTGGGAACAACTCGCCCACACCCGCCCCCACACCTAACGGGGTATTCACCCTCACTGCACACAACCCCCTGCAAGGGGATGCCCTCGCTGTGCCCACACCGCTCCTGCAAGGAGGGCTGCTTGCGCCGGGGAGGTTGGTACACTGGGGGGGGGGGGCGCCTTCTGAGAGAGGGGGAGTTGCGATGGAAAGGGCTGCTTTACACACGCAGCGACGTTTATATGTACAGTCACAATTGTGCTTTATTATTGTGCTTAATGTGAGAAGGGTACCTTACTGTCATTCATAAATTGTAATATAATGTATGTACTGTATGTCTTTATTTATACTGTATAGCGCCATTAGTGTACATAGCGCTTCACAGTAGTAATACACGTGACAATCATATAAATAACACATAATACAAAACACAGGTCATGAGAATAAGTGCGTCAGACATAAAAGTAACGTTTCGGAAGAGGAGTCCCTGCTCCGAGGAGCTTACAATCTAATTGGTAGGTAGGAAGAACGTACAGAGACAGTAGGAGGGCATTCTGGTAAATGCTTCTGCAGGGGGCCAAGCTTTATGTATCATGTGTCTAGTATTATCCACGGTGCTACTCGTACAGTATGCTTCTTTAAGCAAGTGTGTCTTAAGGTGGGTCTTAAAGGTGGATAGATAGGGTGATAGTCGGTATTGAGAGAAAGGGCATTCCAGAGGTGTGGGGCAGTCGATGAGAAAGGTTTAAGGCGGGAAAGGGCTTTAGATACAAAGGCGGTAGAGAGAAGACATCCTTGCGCAGAATGCAGTCGAGATGGTGCATAGCGAAAAATTTGGGATGAGATGTAAGGAGGGGCAGAAGAGTGTAAAGCTTTAAACGGGGGAGGAGAATTGAGTGTGAGATGCAGGATTTGATAGGAAGCCAGAAGAGTGATTTGAGCAGGGAAGACGCTGAGACAGATTTAGGAAAGAGTAGAGTGATTCTGGCAGCAGCGTTTAGGATAGATTGTAGGGGAGACAGGTGAGAGGCAGGAAGGCCGGACAGCAGGAGGTTACAGTAATCAAGACGAGAGAGAATGAGGGTCTGAGTCAGAGTTTTAGCAGTCGAGCAACAAAGGAAAGGGCGTATCTTAGTTATATTGCGGAGGAAAAAGCGACAGGTTTTAGAAACGTTTTGAATGTGAGGAGAATGTGAGAGAAGAATCGAGTGTGACCCCTAGGCAGCGTGCTTGGGCTACTGGGTGAATGATATTACTTCCAACAGTAATGTAGATGGAGGTAGTAGGGCCAGGTTTGGGCGAGTTGCTTTTCGGGTAATTTGTCAAGCCCGACTCATTAGTATGATTCAGGTATCTTGCAAGTTCTTTATTTTACATTATACCTCCTTGGTAAAGGGGACTTTATCTTTTTTTTTTACTAGCTTTTGAGTGGCACTGGATTCCTGCAATCACTTCAACAATTTCCAAAGGACAGTATTAATGAAGAGACTGTGGAATTACTTCAACCCTTTTTTCAAATGGAAGATTACACATTTGATAATGCCAAAAAGGTCTGTGGTAATGTGGCAGGTCTTCTCTCATGGACACAGGCGATGGCAACTTTTTTTGGAATCAACAAAGAAGTGCTACCCTTAAAGGTAAACATGTTGTGTACTTTTACTTTGATACAACAAAAAAGTTATTTCTATATTATCTGTAAACCATATACACAACCTTAAAACATGATCTGGTGCTCAATAAGGACTTTGTCTATACTAATGTCTATATTTGTCCTGATACTTTATTAAATATGTACTGTATGTTACAATTTAGTACCATAATTAGTTTATATTTACACCAGTCTGTGTGTAAGAACCAATTCTATATTACTAGTGGTGCTGTTGCATAACACACTATAAGGCCACGTGGTAAACGAAACAATCCGATCAGGTTGTTTACCATGTCATGTGACTGTGAAAGGCCCTATATAAGGACTGCAGATCAGGGCGGAGTCAGAAGGTTGAGGAATGGTGTTTGATGATAAGAAGAAAGATGATTATTTTATAAGCAAAAGAGGACAGTGAGCTTCAAACAGATTGATAGTAGAAAACATTTTTTAGGTAGAGGAGCACACACATGGAGGAGAGCATATTAGACTCCGTGACCGTGAGTGATTTGCTCACTTTTGCATGTGGGTGATGCAGAAGCCTTTGTGTGGCTAGCAGTTCATAGCGGGGGTTCCTTTGGGAGGGGTTGGAGCCGGTGACTCACCTCACTAGCGGGGTTCCGACTATCTTCCCTCTCCCTCCCCCACTGACCGGAGACATCTTGTCACCACACGTCCGTCGGCCTCATCCTCACAATATGCACATTACAAATGTTGTGGTCCTCTGAACTACGGGATCAAAATACAGCCACTACATTTTTTGTACACATATACTCCTATATGGTTATTGAAGCACCGGGCACAGGACCTGTCCTATCCACTTACCAGATTGAGGATGGTGTGACAGAAACATGTATGGTATGAGGTTATTTGGATGTGGTAAGTGGTTTTATTTTATCATTACCACATTTGGTGCCAAGGAGTCACTTCAGGCTCTCATTGGAGGGGGCTTAAGTATCTTCACTGACATTGAAGGGGTTAATTTTCACGGGAGACCAGGTTTATTGTACACTTTTTACCAGGATAAGGTATTGAGCAGAACAAGATAATGAAATAAATTGAGGTTTATTCACAGAAATAGGCATTCACACAGTGGAACACAAAATACAGATAAAAAGTACCCTTACTGGGGGTCTGGGATTGAAAACAAGACTGTTCTAGGTGCAGGGAACTCTAAATAAGAATTTTCCCTTGACCCGAAATCCTCTGGTTGCCAAATCGGTGTGAAGATCCTCATGACACCGCTCCCTTCTCTGCTCAGAACTTGGACTCTGTTGACCCGGGTTTAGTGCCAAACTTCCTGGAACTAAAATCTGCTTGTAATCCCAGCCGCGACTGATACGTTCAATTCTAAGAACTTGGCCGCCAAAAGTGGGACTTTTCTGAAACTTGTGCTCTGCTATTCGCGCAAGAGCACTTTTCAAAAGCCCGCCCGCACTTCTGGCACTGGTAATCACTACACTCATTGGCTTATGGGTTTCTTATAGTATTTTGGAGTTCATTCACAAAATACTACAGCCAATCTGAGCATAAGAACTTTCTCAGTAACCAATCAGAGCAAAGCTGGTCTGGAAAGCCAGGTTAGCGGGGCATCTGAATCTTGCCAAGGGACATGCACGAGTTTGCCACCTCTGTCCCTTACTATTCAGATGCCACCCGCTGGGTCTGGCTCCTCCAGGTCTAGTAGGACATATGGCTGCCCAGACGACTGCCATTGATCCCAGAATGTGGGTACTTGAGCCCTTTCCTGCTACCCAAATGGCTTTCGCACTTCAGGCATCCTCTGGTGGCTTTCATCTCTGATGTCCAGCATACTTACTGGCACCAACTTGGTAGCCCTGGATGCCTGTCTGAACATTGGTTCCGAAAGTCCCAGCTCATTAACCGTGCATAACAGTACATTACAATATTAAACACAATGTTAATAAAATATAATTTTAATACATCCTAAGTCTTTCGGTATGGGGAATAGAATAGAAAACGTTATTTTTCTACTGGCCTTTATTCCCCACACACTAGCTATAGACTTAGACTGGACTCTGAGATTCCCCTCACAACCTCATATATGGTTGGAGTGCCCATTAACCCCAATTCAGGTTCTGGGTTAACTGGGCATTAACTGGGTATCCACCTTAGTTCGAAAAATACCCGGGCGCTATCTCTATGTGGTGTTAATATGATATAAAAAAGGGTATGTAATACAGCCTGAGAGTAGTGTTCTTGTGATGTCCTCCTGTGACTCGGAACCCCAGCAGGATCTATTCGGGATCCTCGTTGGCAATAGAATACAAGAAAAGATGGGGGAGCACAGTTACAGGAAACGGGCTGTTAATAGTATGTCTTATTAGGCTGGTGATCGATGTGGTGAGTGACACCTCTACTGAGGTGACAGTCTATGGAGCAGACTCTATCTGAAGGGGGCATACATACATTGATGTGTGTATGTAGGTGGAAGAAAAGAATAAATAACTTACACAGCCTTGTGTAAGTTCTATCACATCAAGGTTTCTTTGGATGATGTGTTCTTCTGCGGTCGAGACTTCTCTCCTCGGTAAATTTCCTTCTTTGTTCGTTTGGTGGATTGCTCCCTCCAGGTGGTTTTTCCCTCGTGTAAAATAAAAAGGAGGTTAGATCAATGCATATTTATAACAGCTGCGATGAATGGGAGGGTAATAAAGCAATAAACCATTGCAAATGCAATGGTATAATCAAGCACTCACACGGGCCAATGTGAGTGTTCTCCTATCTCAGTATCTTTTAGTTGCCTGTTACTACAGGGCTTCAGATGCGGATGTCTGTAGATGTCTTTCAAATGATTACAGATAGTGATGTGTGTATGTCTTTGGAGTCACCTTGTGTGTCCGATGAAAGGGAATAAAAAGCGATATTACAAAATACTCACATGGGCCAGTGTGAGTGCACACTGGTATTGGTTTCTTTACACTTCTGGTTTTTCTTGTGGTATTCCCCAAAAACTAATGGGTGGGGTGGAGGCAAACTATGTGACACTATGGTCTATGGGAATATGACTTTATTAAAACAAAAAACAGAACAAAAAAGGCAAAATACAATCTACAAAGATAAAAGACAAATATATAAAAAAAGAAACCAAGGGTTTCTAAATGGAGATACAAGCCAGGGGAGAGGTAAGGTGATAAGTGGAAGGGGGTCTCTCCTTCCGCGTCCGGATGAAGAGCTACGACTGCACCTCTGTCTCCTCTGTAAATGCTTAGGTAATGTCCTGAATGAAGAGCAGAGCGACGCGTTTCGTCCAGAACAGGACTTCCTCAGGCTAACCTAGGGACCCCTTAAAGTTACAGGGACACTTTACATCCCTTTGCCCCATTTACCTTTCTGAGCTATGCTGAAGAAGGGAGCCCTAGCGGTGAGTCACGCATGCGTTTTCAAGGGGAGATATTTCCAGGATATTGTGCCTACATTTATCCAAGAATCAAGCATGATTCCCGGGTACATTTTTAGGGGAACCAACAACTCTGGACCCCAACTACCTAGGCACATTCTGAAAACAATTTCTCCGGAAAACCTCCCTTAAAACTCATGCCCTAGCAATCCCTGCTTGCTGGAATCCCTGGAAAGGGAAAAACACACAACATTCTTTATTTTCACATATTATAGTTTATGCACAGTTACTGGGTTCAAGAGCTGACTCTTCTTGAATGCTTATTACGGATTAGGGGTAACCAAAACAGCACTTGATTTTTATTGAGAGCCTGGTTACCCCCCTTCCGTCACATTAATAACTACTTGAGGTAATGAGGATGGGAGGGGGGTGATGAGGCTAGGTACCCTTGGCATAGGGGTTATTCTCTCGGGAGGGAGGATGGTGGAGGTTAACACCCACAACGATTTGTAATATACTGCAAAGTAATGGTTTACTGGCCTCTCTGGTATGCAAGGAGCGGAGGATAGGTAGTCTAATATTCTGTTCAGCTTTTTCATAAAATTATCTTAGTGAATAAAGCTTGAACTCAGAACATAACATTTCTTCTTGTTTTAGGTTGCGTCACATTTTTTCCACTTTATCTAGCAGACGTTTGTGAATCTGGGTCTTAATACTGTCCAAAATTGTTTTGTTGAAACCAGATTCCTACCTTGGGTAATTCCTGTAAGGTATCCGGTCCTGGGTTTGGCTGGATCACTCTTAAAGGGCTACAGAGTTTCAGGCAAACCCCGCTTTGCACTGAACAGTCAGAATCACCTGCTCTGGCAATTAGTCTGCAGTCTGCTTCTTGTTGCCTCCTGTGCAGCTCTGTCTGATTGGCTTCCCGTGCTATTTAGCTGCTCACTTTCCCTCAGGAAGTTGCTGGACATAAATTTTGCAATCCCTGTTGCAAGTAACTGTGCTTATCACAGACTCCTCTGTTTGGCCTGGCTTGGCCTCCTTGTGCCTGAGTCTCTCCCTTCTGACCTCCTGCTTCCAAGGCCTCCCTGCGTGGTAGCCTTGGTGCTACTCCTTGTTCCTGGCAGTCTCGTCTCCGCCCCGCTGAAGTGGCTCGTTGATGTCCTCAGCGTCTCCTGTGTCGTGTCTTCACTCCTGGTTCCCCGTGGCTTCCTCTCCTCCTGTTCCCTCCTTCCATAAGCTCTGCTACACTGTAGCAGGTCCGCTCAGTTTCCTGCTTTCTACGCTGAAGTGGCCCAACTCCAGCGGCTTAGTTCCAGTTTCCATTTTTCTATGCTGAAGCAGCTTGGATCCAAGTTCCTGCTCTCTACACTGAAGTGGCTTGGATCCAATTTTCCTGCTCCCTATGCTGATGCGGCTTAGTTCCAGTTTCCTGCTTTCTATGCTGAAGTGGCTTCGCTCCGTTTCTACACTGTAGCGGTTTCGCCCAAAATTTCCTGGTTGTGACCGCGACCTCCGCTCCTGTGCTGCCTACCCCAACCCCGGTTTGTCTATGGATTACCCTGCACTCTCCAACCCTGACCCGGCTATGTTTGACTATGGACTGCGCAATCCTGAACCAGCTTCGTGGTCTAAGGTCGATGTTTTCATATCCCCACCTCAGCCCCGCAGCCCGGTCCCGGTTTGTGGCTAGAACGATTGTTACAATTCCCTACAATAGGGGAGCGCCACTCTTTCCACTGCGCCCACCTGCTGGCTGTCCTGTCTCCACGCGCCCACCTCCCTCCCCCCTTACCGTGGTTCCCGGCGTCTGGGCATCATCATGCCACATTACCATAGCAACGCGATGTCATATGACCCAGCGGCGTAAGTCAGGCAATGTCGCATGAACCACGGTAAGTAAGGTTTACAGAGGCCTTCACTGCTTCCCCGGCACTTAATTTAAGTGCCTTCGGGAAGTGCGCGGGGCCTCTGTAAACCCCGCGCCACCCACAGACAATCTCACGCCCGCCCTGGGGGGTGCATCTCATATGAGAAGCTTCCTTCCCAAATTGAGTTTGTGAGATTCTAGGATGTAGCCTGCTCCATAGTGAGCAAGGAGGTTCTACATCACCCAATCTGGGGGTAAGGGGATGACGACTAGCCCCAAGAGGCTCAAGCCTTTGGGGGGGCCTAATCAGGGACAGCGCCACTGCAAGATGCGAGATGCGAGGGAAGGTGTTCATCAGTAGGGTGTTATGAAGTACCTCTCTTGCGTGGGAGATGGAATCTGCTGGCCTGCCAATAAATGGTACAACTTTCCATGTCTAACTTACTGGAAAAGGGGTTCCTCTGGGGTCACTCTCTGCTCCTGGCAGATCCCTACAGGATGGAAGCGCTGCACCAGATGACGTTCCCTCGCCTTTCCCCATACCAACGTGAAAACTCAGGCTTCCTGACAGACAACAGGTGAGTCCATACAGCACCAAGGTACACCAGTAACAGCTAAATCTCCCTGGGGAAGGGGGGGGGGGTTACACTTGTAATGCCTCAGACTTCTCTCTTCCAATTGTGATACCATATTCCTAATAATCTTTTTCTTCTCCTTCAATCGTCTCATTTCTTTTAAGATATTACACTTTTCTGAGCCTTCTGTATATGGCAAAGAAAGAAGATGCACACACTTTCCCTATCTTCAAATCTTAGCTAATCTAAATATGGTATTTTACACACCCACTGGGATGCCTGCTAAATGGCCTTTCTAGTTCTGCTTAGCCAAACACATCTTATTTGTATAGTGCTAAGCATAATCAAAATCAAATAATTGTTTTGTAAAAAAGTGAGGTACGTTATGGTAGTTAAAATGTTCTTTCTGTTATTGCTGGTGCAAGTTAATGTACAATCATATTTATTCACAATCACAGAAAAAAATAAGTGTAAATTGTTCAAATAATCCACAACAGAAATGTGTCTATTTTTTTAACGATTTAATTGTTTTGAAATATATTTTTAGGCAAACCTATTAAAACAAGAAGGACGTTCAAAAATTGCTAATGAAGAATTATCAAAAGCGCAGGCCATGCTAGATGAGAAACAGGCAGACCTTGATAAAGCACAGTTAAAGTTTGAAGGAGCCATGGAAGAGAAAATGGTGAGATCCAGATGTAACTATAGAATAGTAGAGTTGATGTATATATTTGATTTAGTCATAGTAGTAATATAACAAATAACAATTAGATATTTATAGGTTTGCTCCTGAACTACTTGGTACAGTAGGGTGTAATGCACTACAACATATTTTTAATTGCAGGATTTACAGTACATTAATGAGTGGTGAACATTACATTGGATATTCAAAACAAATAATTGAATTTGGTGTGTCCCCTGTAAACAGCACAGGCTATACCTATCTTCCTTCTGCTGGGGTAAGTCCTGTCAAGATCAGGCACCAGTAATCATCATGGGTTTTCCCCCTTCATAGCCCTATCCTGAGTGGTAGACGCAGGCCTGGACTCTGCTGCAGGCGTGAGCAAGAGGGGAGGCTCTGCTGACATCACGAGGGGCGGGGCTAGCTCTATATTTAGCAGCCAACTCCGGTGAGTAGAGTTAGAGTTGATAGTGATATCGAGAGTCTGGAGTTGCCGGTTAGTTATGCCGGGAGTATGCAGTTCAGTTAGTATGCCATGAGTCAAAGAATCCTGCGGATCAGTCCGAGGATTTGGAGGAGACTACGGTCTCAGGAGAGAGAGGAGCGGAAAGATTCAGCGTCCTTTTAGTAGAGCTGATAGAATTATAGACTTGGTGGACCAATGCCCTCACCCCACTGCCAGGGGTGATGGGGAGAATCCAAGACCCACCGCGAGGCCAACCTCGGGGGTGGGCCACGGGGTATTGAAGCCCTAGCCCAGACCATCCTGCCGGAGGAGCGACTTGGAGGGAAGGAGAGGAGGAATTATCTGGGTGGAAGGCGAGCGGCGTAATAACCCGTCCTGGCTATTGTTGTTGCGGCTGCTGGAAGCCACTATCATTGGGATATTGCTGCTCTGTCAATAAAAGAGACTATTCGTTATTATCAAAGACTGTGTGTGACTTGGAAAGTACTACCCTGGGACCCAAGGTGTTCTTCTATACCGGTCCTGTCCCATATTCCTGGGAGTATAGAAGATGGAGGTGCTGCACCACTAAGAGATCATGGAGGCTACCACCCCAGAAGCCCGGTTCTGGCTCCCCCACAACATCGCAGGAAGCTCAGGCCCTCCTGTTCCTCACAGGTACGCACCACACCGCATGTAATCTACCCTCATTCACCCTAGACACCACCGTAGAGTCTGGCTGGAAGGGGGGAAGCAGGGTTACATTTGGAGGCGCTGCGGAGATATGTCAGAACAGGACCAGCTTATAGCAAGGCGGAATGGGCAGAGCGAGATGCACTATCTGAGCAAGTGTTGGAGAAGGATGGGCGCCCATAGGAGGTGGCGTAGGAAGGGTGAATAATTAGAGCTGACCGAGTCCCTTGAGGCAGGTAGCGTGAGGCAACTGGGGGGGTCAGCCTGTTAACCAGTCCAGGGACTATGGCCCAGGGCCCGCACTATGAGTGGCCAAAAGCAGGAGACGCCCCGTACCTAGAAAAGAGGTACCATAGCTATCACTCACACACACGCACCACAGAACACTTGCATGGTAAACATCGAGTACAGTGCACGGAGGAGAGGAGTTCCGCTGAGCCTGGGGTACAAGCCACCTCAAATTTAGTGAGAAACAGAATGCAGAGCACACAGTTGACCATCAGTCAGTGTATTTTAGGTACGAGATACCCGTTAGACATTGAGGATAGGGCACATGGACATTTGGAGGACTCGTCCAAGATGGCGGCCATCCCTACATGTGCTCCGCGGAGCAAGAACCTTGATCTAAAATGGCGGTTCCCGCCCAGCCTGGAGCAAGCACGTGCGTTGTGCACAGAGACTATTAGGAGAATGTGGCGGGACATGTGTAATACTTTGGCGCCAAACCCGGATTCTTTGCAAGGGGAGCGGAGCGGCACGAAAGCCGAAAGCCCACCCACCTATGTCGTGAATGGTCAGACAGCCCGGCCACGTCACGCTGAAGAAGAAAAGATCCCACCTCTGGATTCCACCAGAGTGAGGGGGCACAAGGGGAGCCAATCAGGAGAGTCCTCCCCAGCGAAGGGAGGGACCGGAAACCTTTGAGCGAAGAGCTTCACTTTTGTCTGGCATTCGAGGAGCAAGGAGCTGGAACACTGAGCTGTTCCCACCCTGAGCGAACCATGTCCGAGATGAGTACTTCCATCTACCAAGTACCAGGAGGCCTACTGGTAGTGGAGGTAGCTGAGCACGAATACATTTGGTGTTTGTGCGTCCACTGCGGAATACCGGGCGTGGTACCAAGCACCAGGGCCCGATGCCCTCAATGTGGCGCATTTTATCTTTGGCCGAACGAGCCGTGGCCTTTGTTTGGAACCCCGCGGGGTGCCTTTCCAGGAACCTTGACGGAGGTGGCGGAAGGAAAAGAAAAGACTGCCCTGGGTCCCCGTTATACCATATCGGGAGGCACCAAGCCTCCGCTCGCTATTAGACTGAGCGAACGGGCAACAGAGAAGAGCGCGACCACAGTGAAGGTACCAGAGCGAGAACACTTTGTACCTATACCCACTGGTTGTATCGCCGAAGAACCAGGTGATTCCCTAGCGGAGGAACCGATTGTGATTTCGTCAAAGGATGAGATTGGCATGACATCGGTGGCGATGCACCTACCGGCGAACCACCCCAAAGGCATCAAGAGAGAGCAGACAAGTCCGGAGACCATCCGACGGCGAGTGCTGGTACGGCCGGAGGCCCGTAAGAGTCCCACCACAGTGGTGACTCCCAGTGCGACGGAGACGGAGACCGAGACAATCCTAGAGGAGCCCGATGTCATCAAAAAGCAGCTGAGTAGTAAGAAGACTCCACCACCCCCTTACTCCCGCCAGGCGCAGACCGCACTCACGGTGAACGAGAAAGAGAGGATTGAGGCCTACTTGTTTGGCCGTGCACTGGATGCTCCGCCACCGCCCCCGCAGGTCCTCGATGCACTGCCGGTGCGTGACCACGGGGCGGATGGAGATTCTGCAGGCGATCCTGAGGACGTCGTTTCCGGTTCCACCGGGAAGAAAAGTCCTGGGGGAGTGTTCTCCTCTCGAAGCATAGACTCAGCTATCGCTCGGGCTGCCCTACAGAGTCGAGGCCCCTACCGAGACTCCATGAGCATGGCGGGGAGTGCCTTTAAGCACCGATTCCTTTGGCCTGGTGTCACCCGCTTGCTGGACAATGCCCTGGACGTTCCCCCAGCCCCGGCCCATAGCCCCACTGCCCCGGCCACTGCCCCTGCCCCGTCCCGAGTGGTGCCACCGGGACCTACCAGGGATAAGTTATGTAAATCCCCCAAATACGCTAATGACTTGTGGGACTGGGAGTTGAGTGAGGAAGGGTCTGATGGGGAGATACCGTATTCAAGTGTTATACCTGTACCTAACCCTGTGCCGTTTTCTCCTGCAGCTAGAGGGAGGGCCCGTGGGTCTCACACTCCAGTAGAGGCTGGGTCTAGCAGTAAAGTGGTGCACAAAATGAACCCCACTAGGTATTACAATGCCAAGGGAAGGAGAGATTGCTCGCGATCTACTGAAGCGGGTACGTCCTGTGTATCATCACAGGTAGAGTCTGATGTAGAATGCACTAGTCAGGCCACACAGTACGAACACCGCAACAAATGGTGGGCGCCTTTGTTCACCGGATACCACGAAGGGATGGACCGTACGCGGTTCTTGTTAATTAAGAACGACATAGTAGATCATTGGTGGGCGGCTGGTTCTTTCACTCCGCAGGAGATGGAGGATGAGTTAGATCACCGGTTTAGGGAGATAGAACAGAAACGTATTGTACCTCAAGGCCCCAGTATATTGTACGATGAGGTAGCTCCAGAGGAGCCTGTATTTTGGGTACTGCCGAGCATGGCAGGGCACCGCACACTCACCAAGCTAAGTCGAGCTGACCGGGCCATAGTCGCTAGATACCGGCAGTCAAACGGGTATGAGTATTCCTACGTGCCTGAGCCCATCATGAGAGAAATTGAAGAGAACCGAGACAGTTGGCTTAGGGAGGAAGTCCAGGAATACCTTCGGACCAAGTTCGGTCAGGGAGGGTATCACAATGAGGATAAGATTAGTGAGCTAGTACGCATATGGAGCATCGGTAGGTGTATTTACATGCACGGTGTTACATACAGGCCTGAACATGGGCCGGTTCAGTCGTTCGCTGTGACCGTCACTGATCATAATGGACGGCGGGTAAGAAAGCCTGATCCAAGGCACTATCTGTAGGGTTCTCCATGTCGGGAGTAACCGGGTGTACTTGTATTAAAACTACCTCATTATGCCATGTATTATGACAATGTAATGTGTGCTGTTTCCCAAGTGGTTCGCCGCAGGATGGTTCTGCTAAAGATAGGGCCAAGTGGGGACCATTGGATTCCACCATAGGGAGAGTGTAGCTCCCTGTAAACAGCACAGGCTATACCTATCTTCCTTCTGCTGTGGTAAGTCCTGTCAAGATCAGGCACCAGTAATCATCATGGGTTTTCCCCCTTCATAGCCCTATCCTGAGTGGTAGACGCAGGCCTGGACTCTGGTGCAGGCGTGAGCAAGAGGGGAGGCTCTGCTGACATCATGAGGGATGGGGCTAGCTCTATGTTTAGCAGCCAACTCCGGTGAGTAGAGTTAGAGTTGATAGTGATATCGAGAGTCTGGAGTTGCCGGTTAGTTATGCCGGGAGTATGCAGTTCAGTTAGTATGCCATGAGTCAAAGAATCCTGCGGATCGGTTCGAGGATTTGGAGGAGACTACGGTCTCAGGAGAGAGAGGAGCGGAAAAATTCAGCGTCCTTTTAGTAGAGCTGATAGAATTATAGACTTGGTGGACCAATGCCCTCACCCACTGCCAGGGGTGATGGGGAGAATCCAAGACCCACCGCGAGGCTAACCTCAGGGGTGGGCCACGGGGTATTGAAGCCCTAGCCCAGACCATCCTGCCGGAGGAGCGACTTGGAGGGAAGGAGAGGTGGAATTATCTGGGTGGAAGGCGAGCGGTGTAATAACCCGTCCTGGCTATTGTTGTTGCGGCTGCTGGAAGCCACTATCGTTGGGATATTGCTGCTCTGTCAATAAAAGAGACTATCCGTTATTATCAAAGACTGTGTGTGACTTGGAAAGTACTACCCTTGAACCCAAGGGGTTCTTCTATACCGGTCCTGTCCCATATTCCTGGGAGTATAGAAGATGGAGGCGCTGCACCACTAAGAGATCATGGAGGCTACCACCCCAGAAGCCCGGTTCTGGCTCCCCCACAACATCGCGGGAAGCTCAGGCCCTCCTGTTCCTCACAGGTACGCACCACACCACATGTAATCTGCCCTCATGCACCCTAGACACCACCGTAGAGTCTGGGGGAAGGGGGGAAGCAGGGTTACATAGGTAACATGGTTAATCAAAGATATTTGATGTATTTAACGGTAACAATTTTTTTTTATTAGGAACTTTTAAATGATGCAGACCTTTGCAGAAAAAAGATGGAAACCGCTTCAGCTCTTATAGATGGACTTAGTGGTGAGAAAATTAGATGGACTCAGCAAAGCAAGGAGTTCAAAACTCAAATTAACAGGTACATGTACAGTACATATAATAAGAGTTTCCTAAAACATACTGTATGCAAATACGAGGCATTACTTATATTGATTTACAGCACTGAGGCTTGGTCAAGGGCATCTCGCCGTAGCTATCCCGCCATTTCTATTCAGCTGCTTCACCGCAAAGGTAAATCCAAAACCTTACCCCTTACCCTAAAACCGCTAACCTTAATCCATTACCTTAAAACTGTTAACCTTAACTCCTTACCCTAAAACTGCAAACCTTAATCCCTTACCCTAAAACTCCTAAGCTTTATACCTTACCCTAAAACCCTAACCTTAATTCCTTACCCTAAACCCCTAACCTTAACCATAACCCTAAAACCCCTAACCTTAACCTAAAACCCCTTACCCTAAACCCCTAACTTTAACCCTTTACCCTAAAACCCCTAACCTTAACCCCTTACCCTAAACCCCCTGACCTTAACACCTTACCCTAAAACCCCTAACCTTAACACCTTACCCTAAACCCCCTAACCTTAATCCCTTACCCACAACCTCTAACCTTAATCCCTTACCCTAAACCCCTAACCTTAACCCCTAACCCTAAAACCCCTAACCTTAACCCCTTTCCCTAAAACCCCTAACCTTAACCCCTTACCCTAAAACACCTAACCTTAACCCCTTACTTTAAAACCGCTAACCTTAATCCCTTATCCTAAAACTGCTAACCTTAATCCCTTACCCTAAAAAGCTTAATCCTTTAAACTAAAAACCCTAAAGTTAACCCCTAATACTAAAACACTAATGCACTTACCTTAGCGGTGGCACCAGCTTAATGGCTACGGTGAGATGCAGGGGCCGAGATGTCCGGTGGAAGCTAAATAGCAGCGGTGGGGTGGCTGTGGCAAGGTGCTGGCGGCGAGATGTCTCATTCTTCTGAGGTGTACTGTATCTTAAAAGCATTGTTCTTTGTAAAACAACTTTCCTAAATTTCTAAACATCAAACCTACAGTAACTGACCCATAAACTTGACATTAATAACTACTATAGCCCAGATCCACAGAGGTGTGTTATCATCTTAGATAGGAAAGGTGTACAGGGATATACCAAATAAGTATACATGGGAAGGATGTTGATCCAGGGATTAATCCGATTACCAATTCTTGGAATCAGGAAGGAATTTATTTTTCCCCTTATGAGATATCATTTGATGATATGACTCTGGGTTTTTTTGTTTGCCTTCCTCTGGATCAATAAGTAAGTATAGATATAGGAGAAAGTATCTGTTGTCTAAATTTAGCATAGGTTGAACTTGATGGACATACGTCTTTTTTCAACCTCATCTACTATGTAACTATGTAACTATCTTAACAAGGCATTAACCTAAATTCACACCACGGTAAGTGCTAACATGTATCTTCAAAGCTCACTGACGTAGTGTTAAGTGCAGTTATCATCCAGAAATGGCAATGCTTAATCTACAGTATAATGGCTGTTAGTGCCAATGATATGCCACAGAGGTGTTCCCTCTAAAATGGACAAGGGGAAGACAGGGGTAGAGAAAGGGGAAGAGATATTTATTTATAACATGTTTTACCAGGAAGTAATACATTGAGAGTTACCTCTCATTTTCAAGTATGTCCTGGGCATAGAGTTAAAATGACAAATAGTACATGGTTACAAATACAGTTACATAAGTGAACAGGTAAATAAGTAAACATTATATACAAGACATTGCATGCACAGTTAAAGATACTATATATTATGGACGTATGTAACAGTTACAGACCAGATTAAAATGTGCGAAAGCTTTGGTTTTGAAATAACAAACTGGTGGTGGATGTGAGAGTCTCCGGTAGGTTGTTCCAGTTTTGGGGTGCACAATAAGAGAAGGAGGAGCGGCCGGATGCTTTGTTGAGTCTTGGGACCATGAATAGTCTTTTGGAGTCAGATCTCAGATGATAAGTGCTGCATGTGGTAGGGGTGAGGAGCTTGTTCAGATAGATGGGTTGCTTGTCCAGAAAGTATTTGAAGTCAAGACAGGAAAAATGAACTTTGCGCCTAGACGCAAGTGATGACCAATCTAGTTCTTTGAGCATTTCGCAGTGATGTGTGTTGTAGTTGCATTGGAGAATAAAACGGCCTTTTGAGTGGTAGACGGTGTCAAGTATGCTAAGGTGGGTTTGGGGTGCCGAGCCGTATACTATGTCTCCAAAGTCAATAATTGATATTAGCATCTGCTGTGCGATACACTTTCTGACCAGCAGACGTAGGGAGGATTTGTTCCTGTAAAATACAGCTAGTTTGGCATAGGTTTTGGATGTCAGAGTATTAATGTGCATCCCGAATGTGCCCAGGTATTTTAAACAAGTAACACGAGTTAGGGGGGTGTTAGCGTTGGTTCTGATCTGGAGCTCAGTCACTGGAAGCTTTAAAAATGTAAAAATGTAATCTTGGTCCCAAATAACATTGTTACAGTCTTGTCAGTGTTTAGAAACAGTTTGTTTTGAGAAATCCAATTTACGCGTCTCAAAAAGTCAGTTTGAAGTACGTGTTCAAGGTCGAAGAGGCTGTGGCTGTGTGCATATAGGATGGTGTCATCTGCATACATGTGTATTGAAGCTTCCTTACAAGCTGCGGGAAGGTCATTGATGAACACTGAGAAGAGTAGAGGCCCCAAAACAGAGCCTTGCGGTACACCAAAGGTGATATTCAAGGGGTTGGAGTTAGAGCCTGAGATGGAAACATATTGGGATCTACCTGACAGGTAGGACTGAAACCAGTTTAAAGCATGCTTCCCTGTTCCAGAGCACTGGAGTTTGTTAAGCAGGATAGCATGATCAACAGTATCAAAAGCCATTGCAAAATCTAGGAATATTGCACCTGTGAGTTGTCCCCGTTCCATTCCACACTGGATCTCATTGCAAACTTTTACCAGGGTAGTTACGGTGGAGTGTTTGGGGCTAAAGCCAGATTGGAATTGGCTAGGGAAATTTATCTTGGTATAGTAATCGCTTAATTGGGATTGAACACATTTTTCCATGACTTTGGATAGTATTGGGAGAAGTGAGATTGGCCTGTCGTTTGAGACAGTGTTTTTGTCCCCACTTTTGAAGATTGGGACAACTCTGGCAATTTTCCAGGTCTTAGGAATATTGCCTGCAGACAGAATATACAGTACTGTAAAGTATATTTAAATAACTCTTTGAGTTGGTATAAGCAACTTGGGACTATAGCAAAGAAGAGTCTGATTTTCAATTGCTGAAATGGCAAATCCTGACAATTAGGATTGTGTGGGTGGCTTAGAATGGATAGCAGCGATTTTTATAGCATTTATAGAAAACAAAGAAACCCATATCAGGAAAACTGTTGGGGAAAGGTGGCATCATAATATCTAAATGCATTTTGGAAGTTCTTGCTGCTACAGTAAGCCTTCACCTTCTTCATACATACAGTATATTATCGTTGTAGAGGTTTAATTTATTAAATGCAATTTTGTAAAAATGCACTCCCTGACTTGGAATTTCTTGATATTTCAATTGAAAAATGTAAGTCACCTAATGTAAGACACCTAATCTTCAGAACTGGTCTTATCAAAATACCCTCTTTTTTAAATACAGAATTTTTCCTGTGAAAAGAACATTTAATTGCCTTTTCCTCTACAATGACGATATGTAGTGGTGAATAAAGCATGTATTTTCTTATGAAAAATAGCCTTGCATAACTGTGTGTTACAGTATGTAATACATTTGATGTTGTGTGGTTGACTTTTTCAGGCTTGTTGGTGATGTCCTGCTGGTTACTGCATTTCTATCATACTGCGGCCCTTTTAATCAAATATTTAGGAACTTATTACTAAAAGACATATGGGAAAAAGAAATGAAATGCCAAAAAATCCCCTTTACAGAAAACCTGAACCTAATTTCCATGTTAGTGGACCAGCCAACAGTAAGAATCAACAATTATATGTATATGTTTTGCAAGTTTGAGTACATTACAATGTTTCCATGTTGTCTTGGGAAAATGTGCTTGCACACTCAATATCCTTGAATCTCCTTATTCATACATTGCTCCTGGTGCAGGTTCCTAGATATGTCCTGCGGCATGCAAACAGTTAGAGCCAGTTTAGTAACACACAGCAACCGCACACAGAAGATGTGCTGGGAAGCAAACTGAAGTACTTTATTTGACAGGTGTACATGCGCAGAAAACACACTTTGGGGCACAGGTATATAAGCTAAATTACATACTGAGAGTACAAATAGTGTGCGGTAAACAAGAAAAAAATGGGTGTATATAGCGCTAAAAACCAAATACAGTGACAAATAAAATATAATGTGGACGTACATAAGATGTGAATAAAATTATATAGTGATAAACTTAGGCTGCCAGGTAACACCAACTCCAAAGCACGGTTGGCCAAACAAGACAAAAAATAAACAATACAGACCGGCGCCAATTAGTCCAAGGTGGAAATAATGTCCAGCAATGAAAGAGTCTTTTGACAGCAGATGACTGCAGAAGTATCTTCACAGCCTTACTTCAATGGATGAACTCCGTAGACACAATGCATGGAAGAATAAACAAAGAGAACATATCATAGTGCAATACTATATAAACCATACATGCAAGACCAACAAGACAAAAAGACAAAGCAAACACTACATATAACAAGCAAGGCTGACTATTACTAAAGGAAGCATTTATTAAACACAATAAAAATGATGAGGTAGCAAACGTGGGATCTGGTGGGTAAAACCGGAATCTTACTTACAGGGCGGCCACAGAATATAAGCAGGGGTGTAAGATATGGTGAACAGCTGCAGCTCCGTCTGATGTTCAGACTTCCAGGACTCTCCTCCGCTCTGTAACCGGAAGCGCGTCACACCGCACGGCTTAGCGGCCCTCGTGGAGCTCCTTGAGCTGTCCGTCAGGCTGTATCAGGAAATTTGTGATTTGTCATTTGAGAGTGGCAGAGGACTGGCATACATTGCGGGAGCTGTTTACTGCAGAGAGAGGAAACTCGGCGAGTTCACCCGCCCCTTGTGCGTGTATTTCCTGATACAGCCTGACGGACAGCTCGAGGAGCTCCACGAGGGCCGCCAAGCCGCGCGGTGTGACGCGCTTCCGGTTACAGAGCGGAGGAGAGTCCTGGAAGTCTGAACATCAGACGGAGCTGCAGCTGTTCACCATATCTTACACCCCTGCTTATATTCTGTGGCCGCCCTGTAAGTAGGATTCCGGTTTTACCCACCAGATCCCACGTTTGCTACCTCATCATTTTTATTGTGTTTAATAAATGCTTCCTTTAGTAATAGTCAGCCTTGCTTGTTATATGTAGTGTTTGCTTTGTCTTTTTGTCTTGTTGGTCTTGCATGTATGGTTTATATAGTATTGCACTATGATATGTTCTCTTTGTTTATTCTTCCATGCATTGTGTCTACGGAGTTCATCCATTGAAGTAAGGCTGTGAAGATACTTCTGCAGTCATCTGCTGTCAAAAGACTCTTTCATTGCTGGACATTATTTCCACCTTGGACTAATTGGCGCCGGTCTGTATTGTTTATTTTTTAATAGTGTGCGATACATACAAAATGCCACAGTCCTGGAAGAAGATTCAAATTTAGAATATGCCGACAGATTATTCTAATTATAATATCATGAGGTCATACTTTCTATGCTCCACCTTAACTCATTCACCAGAGCCCAAAACAATCATTCCAAAAGGTAAAAATTGAATGCAAATAGTTAATAGTAATCTAACTACTGTATACACAAGCTTCTCAATACAAATCTTCAGGACTCCAAATCAATTAGAAAAAACTAGAGCACAATATAATAGATATATAACCCTCAAAGGATACAATTAACTGAAAGTGTTATATGGAAGTAGAGTATATAGTAATAGCATACAATAGAGTCTCAAAGGATACTTCTTGTAGGAATTGGGATTTCGTCTCTCTCCACACAGCTGTTTCCAAGCATTGTCTGTTCCTGCTTTTCTGTTCTTCCCATCCTTTGAGTTTCAGGCTATTTGTCTTTTTTCTCCACTTACTCTGCATCAATAGGCATGCACTTATACTCTTAATAAAATAAACGATGTACTGATTTCCTAAAAGTGTATTCAATACAATATTCAGAGCAGCAAGATAAAAATAGCAATAGAATGGAATTTAAGACCGCTTCCGTTGAGCTGCTTCTTTATTGACCCTGATGAAGCTCCATAGAGAAGTGAAACACATTGAGCATGAGGATGTATTGACGTTAGTGAAGGACATTGCAGGTAGGAAGATAGAGCTCTGAGAAATGACATAGGCCTCGTCCATAGTGCAAGATACGGAATGACCTACATAGCTTGTGCTACAAACAAACTTGTGTACTCCAAAGCGCATGGCCATAGTGAGTGCGAGCTTGCACGTGCATGTGAGATACAAGGATACCAAAAGCAGAGGAGACAAACTTGTTTGCTATTGCAGCGAGACAGACCGGTCATGTGAGCAGCTAACTGCCAATGAAAATTTTATAAGCTATTCTGCCTGGATACTGTTCAAATTACTTTTTGACAGTTGAGTTGTAAATATTCTCACAGCAAGCAAGCACAACTCAACTATAGAAAATTAGAATTCTGAGATTTATAACCCTTTAATTCATACCATGACAGAATTATCAATGATAATTAATGGAGAGAAATTTCTGATGTATTGTCCATTACTTGTATATTATTGTTCATTTATTTTATTTTTTTGTAGTGTACATTGTTTATTTCAATGCATCACATTTTCTACACATTTTTGAAGTGAGACATCTTTGCTGGCGCCTACATGGTTTTCATGGTTGGGGAAAAATCATTGCGTTGTAACGAAAAACCGTAAAACGAGTGACAATACTAATTGTCTATGTGTCATAATACTAATAGGCGGGCACCGTCGCAAGTTGCATCGCGCATTGCTGTCATGCACGCGCAAAAAACGCTGCCGGGTCTTACCGCACATGCACAGTGGCGACCGGACTCTGGTGCACATGCACAGTGGTGGCCGGAGTCTGGCCCACATGCACAGTGATGGACAGAGTCTGGTCCACATGCTCAGTGGCAGCCGGAGTCTGGCGTACATGCGCAGTGGCGTCCGGACTCGGCGCTTGGGAGACAGAGGCACCCAGATGCACACACACAGAGGCAGACACACACAGAGGCAGGCACACACCCACACAGAGGCAGAAACACACACATACACACAGAGGCAGACACACACGCACATATAGGCAGACACACACACACACACACACAGACGCCGGCACACACACAGAGGCTGACTCCCACACACACACAAAGGCAGACACACACACTCACACACACAGAGGCAGGCACGGTGATGGTGAAGGGGTCCCAAGGCCATTAATAAAGGTATTTGGCCTGGCTGGGTGCCCCTGAACCAGGTTGGGAATTGTAGAGTGTCAGCTCTGCAACCCAACCAGGGTAATAATACTGTAAAAGTATTTGAAATGCCTGGGTCTCTTCCCCAGGAATAAGGGGATGAGATTAATACCATGTAACAACTGTTTAAACCATGAAACAGGGTCCCGGAGCCATAGTGGGTAAAGGTAGAGTGTCAGCTCTGCAGCCCAATGTTGCTGGCAACCCTGTAATTATATTAGAACAGTCTGTGTGTATCCCGTCAGGTATAAGGGGCACACAAGTATAAATCAGGTGACAGGGTTTCCCTGAGTCAGATAAAATGATGGTAGAGTGTCAGTTCTGCAGCCCAGGGCTGCCTACAGTCCTAGTAATGTGTATTAATGTGTCTAAACTGCACCCGCTAGGAATAAGGGTCTTCTGCCACTGTTTAAAGAGTTAATTGAATAAGCATGCCTGTGGTTAAGTGGTGAGACTCGGCATTGCGACACTGTATCACTGTGTAACCACAGACAAGCAAGGGAAGCCTTAACTGCAAGCTAAATTGGTTAAGTGGTCTGCAGTCATGAAAAGATGCTGGGATTGCAACAATGTATAATGTGGTTTAACCGTTCAATTAAGGCCAATTGGAGATGTCCGTCTGTGGTTATCGATTGAGTCCAGGCATGGCAACATTGCATCCCGGCCCCAAACTGCAGACCTGGGAAAAAGTTAAACCACATACCACATCATAGCCCTCACATAATTAATGGTGTAACTTTTTTTTTTTATAACTCTCATTTTTATTTGGTATTACAGAGCATACATAATATCACCACCTATTGGCATACGTTACAGAATACACAATTTTGTCATCGAAACAGTGACACGTAGACAAGACATGAGACAGACGTAACGGACCACACATAAACCACATCACTAAGACGGACAGGACAAACTAGACTGGGGTGAGACACATTAGGGTGGGTGGGGGTGGGGGGCACCTGTAGCTGCTGCATCGGAGCGGAGGATCTGCTATTAGCTCTATGTGTACGCTAGGGTGTGTTGTGGATATCCCAGTGGTTCTATGTTCTCCGTCGCTATGTCATCATCCCGTCTGGTCTGCTTTGTCCAAGGAGAACGCATTTATCTATATTAGTGCAAAATTGTGGCGGCGTCCACCCCTGGGATGTCTGTTTGGGCCAGCCATGGGGCCCATACGTTTAGAAATTTGGAGCCAGAGTCGTTGATCCAACTCGTCAACTGTTCCATCTGGCAGACATGCCAAATTCTGTTCCTGATTTTGGCTATAGTGGGTAATTCCTGTTGTCTCCATACTGCTGCAATCTCACATCTCGTGGTGGTTGCGAAATGTGCAACCAATTTAAGTGTCGCGTTAGACACGTCCTGAGGCCGTCTGCCCACGAGGAACAGCCACGGGTCCAGGGGGACCTCCAAGTTGAGGATTCTTTCTAGCCAATCCCTAATAGATTCCCAAATCGGGACCACTTTCGGGCAAGACCACAGCATATGTTTTAAATCAGCCGTTTCCCCACACTGTTTTGGGCAGAGCGGGGAATAGCCCTTGATAAATTTAGATAATTTCAATGGGGTATGGTACCACCGCATTAGGACTTTATATGCGTTCTCCTTCAACGTGGCACAGATTGAGCTTTTGGCAGCTGCCTGTAATATCTGATCCCATTCCTCGTCCTCTAGTGTCTCCCCTAAATCTGTCTCCCACTGTCGCATGTATTTCAGTCGGGGGGCGTCGGAAGTCTTTGGACAGATTACCTCCCTGTACATCCGAGAAGTTAGTCCTCTTGTGTCTGTCTCTCTGGAACACAGCTGTTCGAAATTGGTTCGTGCTGGGCGAACCGGGAATTTATTATAGAAAGCCCTAACCTGGAGGAATCTAAATAATTCTGTGTTGGGTAGCTTTTTCTCATCCTTAATCATATCGAACGTCTTGATATATTTACTTCCTTCCAGGTCCTTTAATCGTAAGTACCCCGCTTGCGTCCATTTTACAAATTTGTCACCTAACAGCCCTGGAGCAAAATCCGGATTTCCCACCAGGGGGGTCATCAACGACTGTCGTGTGGTCAATTTAGCTTTAAATTTAGATGACTCCCAGACCGCTAGCGAGTTCGCAATTGCACAGAGTGGCATCCCTATTGATTTCTTGCACTGTTTTGGAAGACAAATCAGATCGTGCAGTTTTACTGGCGCGCAGCATTCTGTTTCTAGGGCCACCCATCTTCTATTTGCTGGGTTCGAGTGCCACTGGACAATTTGGCATAATTGTGCCGCCTTGTGGTATGCCAACAAGCAAGGTACCGCTAACCCTCCTCTTGTTACTGGTTTTGTCAGTATGCTTTTCGCAATTCGTGGGCTTTTTTTATTCCAAATAAATTGAATAATGTGAGCCTGCAGCGTGAGGACCTCAGTCCTAACAAGAGGTATTGGGAGGGCTTGAAACAGATATAATAGTTTAAGCAGCAGGTTCATTTTGACACTGTTGATCCGCCCAAACCACGATATGCCATAACCCGCCCAAACCCTGAGATCTTCCTTCAGTTTCTTCATTATTCTGGGGAAATTTGCTTTATATAGTGTGTTGTAGTCCTTTGTGATATATACCCCTAAATATTTGATAGCGGAGGGTTGCCATTTAAAATTGAAGTTGAGCTCTATCAGTTTTTCGACCGGCTTGGGTAGATTGATGTTAAGCGCTTCCGACTTGGCCTGGTTAATTTTAAACCCTGACACCAAGCTGAAAGTTCCCAAGATCGCAAAGACGTTGGGCAAGGAAGTGAGGGGTTTTGACAGTGTCAAGATTACATCGTCTGCGTATAACGCTACTTTATGATGCTGCTCCCCTATATCTATCCCTGTTATATCTGGGCTTGCTCTGATATGAGCCGCTAACGGTTCTATGCAGAGGGCAAATATTAACGGTGAAAGTGGGCAACCTTTTCTTGTCCCGCTACGGATGTTGAATATCTCCGAGGGGAACCCTTGGTGTCGCACCCTTGCAGTGGGACCATTGTAAAGGGCTAGTATTGCCTCTAGGAGGCGCCCCCCGAACCCAAACGCCCCCAGCATCTCCCTGAGGAAGGGCCAGTCAATCCTATCAAAGGCCTTTTCGGCGTCCAGACTCAACAACACAGACGGGATATTTTTCTTTTTTGCCAAATCAATCAAATCTACAATCCGCCTAGTATTGTCTGCCGCCTGCCTGCCCTCAATAAAGCCTACTTATTCGGGGGAATCAACACCGGAAGGACAATGCCCACCCTGTTAGCTAACAATTTTGAGAAGATTTTAGTGTCTGAATTGATCAGGGATATTGGCCGGTAGCTCTTGACGTCTGCCGGGTCCTTACCGGGTTTGTGGATCACAGAGATAGACGCCTGGAGCATCTGCGCCGGGAGGGGCCCTCCTGCTAGAATCCCAGTTAATAGGGACAACAAGTGGGGAGCCAGAATCTTGACAAATTTCTTATAATATAAATTTGAAAATCCGTCTGGACCAGGGGCTTTCGTGGGTTTAAGGGACTTCACTACCTCTGTTACTTCCTCAAGGGTGACGTCACCCTGGAGTGCCTCCCTATCCTCCCTGCTCAAGGTAGGTAGATTAGCCTCTTTTAGGAATTTGTTCAAAGTTGCTGCGGTCTTTTGTGTGTGGCTGACCTTATCTCCGTCGTATAGTGTGGCGTAATAATTCTTAAACACCTCCACTATTTGTCGATGTGATGTGCCCTGAAAGGCATCTCCGATCTCTCTGCACCTCAGGGGGAGGGGGAGGGGGAGGGGGAGGGGGGGGGCGATCGCAGCCATGTGCTGTTCCTGCAGACTGAATGGCCAACATCTGCAGCAGCGCCCCCTAGCTGATTTTTTTTAAATACATCGATTCTAAAACGCAGACCTATTTCAGCCGTGTGAATAGGAAAAAAACTGCGTCTTAAAATCGAGGAAATACGGTAATAAAACATTCTGTGGAAAAAACTAATTTTCCTATCTTGAATTTACACATAAAGTGTGTTTTTTTTACCACAGTAGCAATTTCTGACAATGTTTTATGCTTCCAACCAATACACTCAGTCTCTACTTGCGTCTCAATTTCTGCATG
The DNA here is from genome assembly GCF_040206685.1 of Ascaphus truei. Lineage (NCBI taxonomy): Eukaryota > Metazoa > Chordata > Amphibia > Anura > Ascaphidae > Ascaphus > Ascaphus truei. The sequence continues at coordinate 411,327,261 of NC_134486.1, read as the reverse complement.
TAAACCTTTCACAAAAACCCGCCACTATAAGTGGTATTGCGTTCACCTCTACTTCTTCAATACCTCCATATGGCTATATTATTTCCAATAATCTATCGGCTAATTCACTTGTTGTTTCTTTCTTATTCACTAGCTGTTATGTTAATTTTTTATCCGGTCAATGGTCAAAATAAATGCAGCAATTATAATACTTTAACAAAAACAAAACCATCTCTGTCACTATTTTTATTCCTTCCACAGTGTCAGTATCTGATTCTGATTCGTCCTTGGACTTTTCCCTGTCCTGTGAACGGTCCCTGGCAGGGGTTAATTCCTGCCTAGAGTCCGTCTTTTCCCCATCCGTACTGATCTGCCTGGCAGGCATGTCAATAGGGAGTGGTCTAGGGAGCCTATTGCTTCGGGTTCCACATGAAGCCATAATGGTTTCTTCCTCGGAGACAGCCGCAGAGCCTGTGATCTGGGAAAGGTTAAGGGGTTCAGGAGGTTTGAGAACTGGGATACTGGGGTAAATTTGGGCTACCTATGGAGGTGGTAATTGTCCCGGTGCCGTAGGGGCAGTATGCAAATATGCATTTTGAGAGTGGTGAAAAATTTCAGTTGGCAGCACTTCAAAGGTACCATTTTGACACACGCTGCAGCACATTTTCTTAACAGTTTTAACACATTTCTTTAGTCTTATACTTTATTTTGTCTGACTTACTTCCAGACAATATTTTACTTTATTACCCATGATTAGCTTACAAAGAAAACTTATCTTAATACAATATAACCTTATCTAAATATACGTGATATAAGGTCCCTATAGACAGGCCAGTATACAGACAGGACTTTAACCTTCTGTTGTTTTACAGACAGGACTTTATAATTTAACCCCTGTTTTCCAGCTGGGATTTTAACATCTGCTTTGTAGACAGGATTCTATACCTGCTACTTGCCCATTATACAGACAGGACTCTTTTACCTATTGTTTTTTTTCTTTTTCAAATCAATATTTCAATATTTTAGATTGATTTTCTCTTTTAAAGCAATGAAATTTAGAAATTGGACCCTATATCTTAACAATTTCTAACAAGCGTCACAGCGTTATTTACATGCAATTGATAAAAGCCTTATGCAGTTTCTCTAAATTTGTTCTCACCGACACATTGAATTTGTATTTATATTCTGTATATATGATCAGGGACTCTAACCCAGATCTGTCACTTCCAGGTCTTATACCCTGGAGACCTTTTACATGTGATCAGAGACTCTAACCCTGATCGGTCACCTCCAGGTCTTATATCCTGGGGACCCTTACATGTGATCAGGGACTCTAACCCCGATCGGTCACTATGACACCTTAAGGGACTCTAACCCTTCATTTTAAGGGACTCTCACCCTTATCTACTTAAAGGGACTCGAACCCTTAATTTTAAGGGACTTTCACCCTTATCTACTTTAAGGGACTCTAACCCTTAATTTTAAGGGAATTTCACCCTTATCTACTTTAAGGGACTCTAACCCTTAATTTTAAGGGACTTTCACCCTTATCTATTACTTTCGGTCCGGGGGCATAACCAATGATTTATTATCACTCACAACTAAATTTAGGGGTCTCGTTCTGGATCGGGTGACACTGGTAATATAATATGGATAAAATGTATATATTGCACTTACCCCAGTGAGACCGGGTCCCACTTCTTGACACCAGATGTAAATTTATAATTCTTTTATGCCCGTCCGCGACTCGGAAGCTCTCCCGGGAGATGTATATTCAATGTGTGCGTAGAGAACAGCAGGCCTGGAGTCGAGCAAAATGAATGAGACTCATGCAGCTCTGTAGCAAATCACTTGACTGTTTATTAGAGATTACAAGCAGGGTTATATAGACAAAAAGTGTCCTAGAGGTATTTTGCTGAAGCGTCTTAGAGGTATTTGCTGACGTTCTCTTTACCTGATTTATACTAGCATAGATTAAATGTTGCTTACATTTGTGCATTCCACTTATTTCTAGAGAGTGAGAGGAGTAAGAAAAAGGGGGGTGTGGGAGTATGAGGGAGAAAGGCTTTGTTTATAAAAAGCTAACAAGCTAACATTCTTCCCTTATCTGTAGGGCTGAAAGTTCTAGGAGTCTTGCCAGAGCACCTGGTCAAGTTTTTAAAGCAGTACATACATTAAAAGTAAAACTGGGACAAGGGGAGACAAAATGGTTGCTGAAATATATATTAACAGCTTGGTCGCGATCGCTGGAAGTCACTTCTATTTGATTTTTTTCCGCGACTGTAGCGTGACGTCAGTATCACCACCACGTCGCCGGGACTATAAGCGCAGCCTAAGTCAGTTTTCGGGCAAGAGGCTACATTAGACTAAGCAGTGATTTAGATTGTAAACAATCAAACCAATCTTCTATTTCCTGTATTTAGCTCTGTACAATTTTAAGGTCCAAGGCTCTGAAATTATAGACACCACCCCTCCTCTGTTGAGATCTTCAGAAGGTAATAGATCTTCAGAAGGCTATTTACTTTATTAATCAAGTGTTCATATATACTGGCTACTTCTACTGATTATTAGCTGAGAGATTCTATTTTACATTCTATATTCAATATGTGTATCTTGCCCTTGTCCATCTGCTGAAGCAAGGCCAGGATACTGCTGATATGACAATTTGAATAACTTGTGCCCCTTCTAAGAACTCCACATATCGATGTCAGACAAGGAGCCAGTTAAATTGCATGAACACTGCTGATAAAACAGATAAACCAACACTAGGTTAGAAACTTTGATTAAAAGGGAAAAAAATATCAGTATAAAAAGGAAGGTTTGAATCCTATTGCTCATCAGCTAGAGCAGGGGTGCACAAACTGGTAGGTCGTGAGATTTTTCTAGGGTGGCACGGTGGTTGCAGAGGCTCCACGCTCTTACCCACGGCATTTAAATTAAATGCCGGGGTATAACGTGAGGCCCCTGCAACCTATTACGTAACGAGATTCATATGGCTGTTGACGCGTCGCCATGGCAGCACATCGTCAAAGAACGCCACGGGATCATGTGACGTGATGTAAGGGTGCGCGAGCACCGGGGGAAGCAGGCAGGGGGGGGGCACAGTTGCAAAAGTTTTCGCACCCCTGAGCTAGAGGTTAAGTTCCCAGCTATTACACTTACTGTAGGTACAATAAGTGTCGCTAATCAGTTACAAACTACACAACATCACTTACAATTAGCAATCAAAAACCTGACAGAGTTAAGTTATTTTCATATGGTACTGAATACATTTCTGTGGAAATCCTTACATTTTCTCATAATTAGATAATTGATGCATACACATTATTTATTCTGTGTTTGTGCTCTCAAAACATTATTCTGATTTGAGGTTGTTCTGTTGTAATGGTTCAGTATTTTAGTTTTTCCACTCTTCATTATAGCTCTTCTCTCTTTGTAGATAAGTGAGTGGAATCTTCAAGGTTTACCAGGAGATGATCTTTCCATTCAAAATGGCATAATTATTACTAAGGCAACCAGGTACCCACTTCTAATTGACCCACAAACTCAAGGCAAGACATGGATAAAAAATAAAGAGAAGGACAATGAACTTCAGGTTGGTGATGTTGTGAATATAACACTGTTTACTTGATTTTGTGGCCTTGTTTATGCTGATATAAAATAAAGGTATGTTAGGTGTTAAAATTATTTAAGCCTTTCACAATACTGAGCAAGAGTAAAATGAAGTCTCCAGAGATTATCCTACATTCCGCCTGTTGTGAAATTTGGAAATAATTTTGAAAGCTTAATATCAACATTATAAACTATTTCAAGACATTGGGAACTTCATTGAGCACAATAAGTGGCATAATTCTTCACAAATTTCTGACTATCACTGGCAAGCCCGGATGAAGGCCTTCTCATCAAAGCCTAAGGGATTAAAAATAAATTGGAGTAATGGCCCTTAGAAAGTATGTTGCAAAGTGATCAGGCAGGTGCTTGGCTAATACCTTGTTCTAGAATATGCTGGAAGGGTCATCTAATCTAGGGTGACTGACCGTATACTAAGCCCCATCCTTCTGCTGCCCAGAGACAGGAGTAGGGAGAAAGATCCTAAATTGGCAGGGTTAAGAACTCCACCCTCAGATCCCAGTAGGAACCAGAGGACGGGGTCTCGCCTGTAAATATGTATACAGTTTGTAGAACATAACAAGGGTAGAATCCCCTTTTGTTATTTTCCAGTCTAGAAAATGTCACAACCAATTCTAGGGCCCCCCTATATGACCCCCGGGGACATTCTGTCCACAAAAGGGGATGGCAAGACACTCCACTATAGGTTCCTCAGTGATAATGCCTTAGAGTATCAACCCAGAGCTGCTACAGGGATAGATTCCCAACTGACGCAATTCAGAGGGTAGCACTTAGCTATGTTAGGTGGATAGGGTGTGCAGCCCCAAGCATGAGGACATCCTGCCAAAGGGATCCAGTGGAGTTGGGAGCAGCCATTCACTGGGCAATGTATTACTCTGATGTGACTGCAAAGGAAAGATGTGTGCCTCTTTGGGCATGCTGTCTGAATATCCTAAAGAAGATGTTGTGTTGGACTGTTCAGAATAAAGTTTAAGAAAAGTTCCCGGCGCCCCTTTTTCTTTCAATTGCTCACCGCACCAGCCTGCACAGATGCCAGCCCCTAATAGAATAAGGTAACAAGAGCCCCTGAGCATCAGCTGCACTTTCATATACTGTAACATGTAACAGACATTGGGACACTTTGGTGTGGCCTTTCTGATGTTGGCCGAGGTGATTTATAGATATAAGCAGGGCTTGACAAATTACCCAGAATACTTCTTGCCATACCAAAAAAGCTACTCGCCACCTAGCCCCGTCCCTGCCCCCGCCCGTTCCACTTTTTAGAAAAAAAATGGAATAAATTCAGTGCACTTTCCTTTTATTAATGAATTTATTTATTTATAAAATGTTTTACCAGGAAGTAAAAAATACAAAAATAATCATAGTGCAGTATGAAAAATAAATGTAAGTCAAACTATGAAACTTGGCTCTTGTAGATAACCTACTTACAAAATGTAAGATTCAAAATTGCGGGTTTGTATTAAGGATGGATCTTTGGGCACCTCAGCTTGGGACCGCAGCATACAACAGCATACATCAATAGGGCTGGTGTCAGGCAGGATGATGTTTTCACATCGGCAGCAGCTCCCAATCAGTCATATGCAATCATACAAAGATAATGGAAACAATAGTGTTTTACCAGATAACACCAAATTTTATCATGGGAACGTGCAGGAAATGTACTCACAATGTATTAAATGAGCACATTCACATCAGGGTATCTTTAGGCAGTAGATGAACGGCTCGACAGATGAAAACAAGTCCTCCACTCCACTCACTAGCCCTCCACGAGGGTGCCCCCTCGTCCGGTGCCGGATGGATGGCGTCTGTCGTCACTTCCTGGCCTGGCGGTGACGACTTCCGGTAGGAGCGGGTAGATCGAAGGGTAGGAGGAACGCCGGACCGCAGCTATGCCTCCGTGGGTGCAGCAGAAAGACAGCTACCTGAGGAAGCTGCGGTATGCAGTGAAACGCGTTGAGCCAAGCAAGTTCAGCCAGTTAGCAGAGCCCAGCTGTATTCACTGTTTGGTAGCTGTCTTTCTGCTGCACCCACGGAGGCATAGCTGTGGTCCGGCGTTCCTCCTACCCTTCGATCTACCCGCTCCTACCGGAAGTCGTCACCGCCAGGCCAGGAAGTGACGACAGACGCCATCCATCCGGCACCGGACGAGGGGGCACCCTCGTGGAGGGCTAGTGAGTGGAGTGGAGGACTTGTTTTCATCTGCCGAGCCGTTCATCTACTGCCTAAAGATACCCTGATGTGAATGTGCTCATTTAATACATTGTGAGTACATTTCCTGCACGTTCCCATGATAAAATTTGGTGTTATCTGGTAAAACACTATTGTTTCCATTATCTTTGTATGATTGCATATGACTGATTGGGAGCTGCTGCCGATGTGAAAACATCATCCTGCCTGACACCAGCCCTATTGATGTATGCTGTTGTATGCTGCGGTCCCAAGCTGAGGTACCCAAAGATCCATCCTTAATACAAACCCGCAATTTTGAATCTTACATTTTGTAAGTAGGTTATCTACAAGAGCCAAGTTTCATAGTTTGACTTACATTTATTTTTCATACTGCACTATGATTATTTTTGTATTTTTTTCTGGGTGTTCCTGAGGATACTGCTCCATTCCTGCCCTGGATCCTAAACTGTAGTAAGGGAATCAGTGCATATTCCCTGGAAGGTTGAGAGAATTCTTCAGTTTCACGAACTTTTATATTCTTTGTTCACATTTATAGTTGTTAAGCGCCTTTCCAAGTCACTGGGTTTCACACTTACCAGGAAGTAATACATTGAGGGTTACCTCTCGTTTTCAAGTATGTCCTGGGCATACCGTTAAGACAAATAATACATGGCTACAAATATAGTTACATAAGTGAACAGGGTATACATTATATACAAGACATAGCATGCACAGTTAGAGATAATATATATTATAGGTGTATGTAACAGTTACAGACCAGATTAAAATGTGAGACCGCTTTAGTTTTGAAAGAACTAAAACTGGTGTTGGCTGGGAGAGTCTCCGGTAGATTGTTCTAGTTTTGGGGTGCACGGTAAGAAAAGGACTATGGAAGCTATGGTTAGAAGGCTGGAATATATTGTTACAACAGATGACAGAGAAGCCTAATGCTACATCCAACAGACTGACCCCCTGGGTGCCAACTCATCTCCCTCTCCCTTGGTGGTTTGGGTGTGAGCCCCCCGCCGGGGGAGGTGCGTATCTGGGGGTCGTTCCGTTTGCCCCCTATCCCACCATAATAAGCACATATTACACATAAGCACTCATTAAAATCCCAACAACATTCTCCCCCACCCCCATAACATTAGGGGTCCCGCCCAAGTACGAACTAGAAAGAAAAAGATTCCCATAAAGGAGAGCACTCAATTCCTATAATGTAATACAGCAGCGTAGAGTAGTATGAATGAAAAAAAAACTTTTATTAGGAGCTATGCTCAAAGTAAAATGAAGTGTGATGAGTGCTTGACGCAAAAAAACGTGTTTAATAGAAGGGTGATCGCCCCACCAGACGATAAAGAAGCCTTCTTGATTGCATGCGAATATTAAAACATAGCTGGAAATCAGGTCATATAGATGTCCGTGTGTATACTTCTGTCCTAAATACACTAGTCACTAGTTGTGGTTACACGAAGAAACAATTGTAGCAATGTAGCTAGCTCTCTGCTAGTGTTGAAACTAATTGGAAGGCATGTTGCCAGTGCCTGTTTAAAGCCGGTAGTGCAGTTATAGGCTAACAGAGTTACTATAAGGCAGGGGTGCGCAATGTTTTGATCCTGCACCCCCCTGCCTGCTCATCTCCCGGCTCGCACCCCCCCTCCTGCTCGGCGTCAAATGACGTTGCAGGGTCATGTAACGTCACGTTGCAATGTCACGTGACCCCACAGCGTCATTTGGTGCCGGGTTACCATGGCGACACGTCGCCAAAGACCAGGTAGGAGAAGCTGCAGAGGCCTCGCACCTTCCCCAGGTATTTATTTTAAATGCCTTGTGGGAGACTACGGGACCTCTGCAGCCGGTGCGCCCCCTGGAAATTCTCCTGCCGTCCCCAGGGCTTGCGCCCCCCACTTTGTGAACCCCTGCTCCAATCTGTATGGAGTCGTCCACTCTCTGCAGCAGGTAAGTATACTTATTTGTTCAAATATAATAGACAAAAATAGAGAGAGAATCCCAATTGTGAGCACTCAATATCTAATTGTAATGTAATTGATAATTTAGTTTAAATACTTTTATTATTGTACAAACATAAAATAGGTTGGGTTTTAAAAACTGCACTGCGAATACGTATTCATCTAAGCAATTATTAAATTGCAAGCTATAACTAATACACCGTGCGCTGAGGTATTGTGATCAGTTCTAAGTATACTTTGCTACTAATATCTACCGATGCAGCGGCCATTATTCGAACATTTACTTGGGTAAATGTTGCGTTATGCCACATGTAGGTTGAGATATATTCACTAGTTTTGCCAAGGCAGACGAATGGCCCATCGGATTAACACAGCAGGAGTCCCTGCTGTGTGAGTCATACCGGGGTCTGTATCTGTATCTCATATGAGGAGTTAATAGCAATAACTGTCCATGTAGGGGAGATACATAGCATAATTCAGTAAGAGTACTCCACTGGACAAACCTCTAAAGTAACACCAATGATGGTCAATTCCTCCCCAATCAGATGGTGGAGGAAATACAGTACTCACATATGGCAGCTTGTCCTGATGTGTGCGTCACGCCAGTCAATTAGAATAAGCGAACATCCAGAGATAAGGACGGAGCACTGCTGTAAAAATGCAGGGGCTAACACTAGTAGAGAAAGGTTAAAAAGTAAAATTTTAATGGTATGACATACAGGGAACAATGATAACAAATCTGACGCATTTCAGGCAAACGCCCTTTATCATACTCTTTGATACACGCAGTAAGAGATAGGCTGAATCAGTCAATCTAACAGCGCGCCTCTCATAGGCGATCGTCTGGGTTTTATTTAATTTTAAACAATGGGGTGCCAGTATCTCCTATGCATGGAAATGTCTCGCGGCACGTGATCTGACAACAATGTAAGCCACCTGAAGTACTCTGAGCACTGGATAGATGTAATAAGTACGGAGCGGAAAAAATCAGTATGAGCTTCGCTATATTAGATACTGCATACTTCTAAGGCCAGGTCCCCAGTGGGAGCTGCGGCGAGCACTACGGCGTGCGCGCCACACACCACAGCACAGCCCTCTATTGGGCAGGCCCCAGTGGGCCGTGTGTGTATGGAAGTGCGCAAAGCGCGATGACACGTACGCTCACAGGGAAGACAAGAAGTTTGTCTTCCCGTGCCGCAATGCAATCATGTGGTCCGCACGCAGCCAATGGCAGGGCAGATATGACCCATCATGGCTGCGCCCCCCCCCCCCCCGCATCCCATCGCGCCCCTACAGACCTCACAACGCAGCTTTCAACTGTGCAATACTGGGGCCATAGCCTAAGGACCTCTATAGTGCCAATATGACCCTTAGTGGTAATAGCAGTCAGTGCCTGTCAGGTTAAATGTCAAATAAAGTCCGAATTAATAGAGAGCCATGTCAGTGCAGCATTCATGGTTTGGACAGGTCGCCCGATTAACTCACCGGAGCTTCATTCAGTCCCAATCAACAACGGAGGTATGCGGTCAGAATTTTAACAATCTAGATATGGTATAATACCGTATTTCCTCGATTGTAAGACGCCATCGATTGTAAGACACACCATCGATTTGGCCCTTACTATCGAAGAAAATTCCTTTTTCACTTACCATGTCAGAGGAGGAAGAAGCGGGCGGCAGGAGAGGTCCCACGTCTGCAGATGGTTGAAGATGGACAACGGGCAAGACAGGTCCCAAGTCTGCAGGTGAATGAAGATAAGAAGATGGCGGGCGTGCTGTAGCAGGAGATCATAGTAGCATGAGAGCAGGAGCAGAGCAGCATAGGGGAACAGCTTGAGAGGTGCACACTGTAACGCTGGAAGTTGACCGGAGTCCGACTTCCGGTTTCAGTGTGCACCTCCCAAGCTGTTCCCCTATGCCGCTCTGCTCCTGCTCAGCTCTCCTGCTATTATGATCTCCTGCTACCGCACGCCCACCGTCTTCTTTTCTTCATTCACCTGCAGACTTGGGACCTTTCCTGCCGCCGCTTCGTCCTCCGTTGACATGGGACCTTTCCTGAAACATGGTAAGTTAAAAGAGGGAATTAGTGCTGTAGACACTTTAAAAAAAAAAAAATGTATACATTGATTCTAAGACGCACCCCGATTTCAGACATGTGAAAATCAGAAAAAAGGTGCGTCTTAGAATCGAGGAAATAGGGTATATATATAACCTCTGGATAGCAGGAAAATAAAGAACTTAAAATCAAAAGTTTAAAAATGCGTCTGTAAACGCATAGTCTATGCAGGTAAGCTGATCACGGCACTGACTGCCATAATTGTATCTGCTTCCCTAGGTGACATCATAGAGGGAGACGTTGCAAATAATCAAACCAAATAAGTGTTTAACTAAGTGTGTAACTTTTCTACTCACTTGCTCTGTGACTTGCATGCAGGTGCTCACAGTTCCAGTTGATGTGGTCTGCGCCTCGACCAATCGGGGGGGGGGGGGGGATTTGAACTTTAGGTGTGCAGCAGCTCCTCCGCCAAGCAGGGGAGGATTAGAATTGCAAGGGAAGGCTTAACAAAATGCTTGTTGCCCACATGTTGTTTAGGCGGCCATAACAGCTCACTTGCAGCCAAAATACACTCGTCCCAGGTGAGTGGGCAAGTGCATTGGTTGAGTCCTAGATATAAGAATAGAAATGTCCATGGCACTCGAAGGTGGAAAAATATAAAAACAAATTTATTACATCATAAGATACAAACAATAAAAAAAATAGAGCGACGTTTCAAGCCAAACAGCCCTTTCTCAAGCTCCTCTTATGTAGACCGGGTAAAGAGGTGATATATAGATATAGATATATAAATAGTGTTTAATGCACTTGAGAAAAAATATTTTGAACCTGTTTTGTAAACTAAATATTATACGCTTGTTATTCAGAAATCCAGTGAATGTAGTTATTACTTTTCTAAAGAAACACTTGTTTTCATACTGCATTAGTAGGTGACATTTTAAATAGCACAATGCATAGAAATAAGCGTATAAATCTGAAAAGTGACATAGGCCTGTCTGGATTCCTGTGTTCCTTTTATACTGTAGGAGATATATTATTTTTTCCTTTGCATTTTATAGTCTTATGGTATTTATTATGCTTCATAGCATATTGAATAGGGGCCTGAAAAGGGCAAAATAGATTTTCATACTTATTTATTCTGTTTTATTTATGGCATTGCTGCAAACTTCTTCAAAACAAACAATATATGTAGATTATGTGGTAAGTACAGTAAATGCAATATAGAAAAAACAATATGCACAAAGATCAACTAAAGAAACGCATCAAAAGATTGTATAGGGAAGTGTATGTATCTTACGTATGTATCTCTTTATTTATATAGTGCCATTAATGGACATAGTGCTTCACAGTAGTAATACACGTGACAATTATATAAATAACAAATAATATAAATAACACACACAGGGGAGAAATGCTTCAGACAAAAGACTGGTTTTCCCCACTAGCCATATCTCTGACACTCAATAAATAAACTTCTTATTTGAATAAAAACCTGCTCAGCCTTATACATGACTGGAGCACCCCATAACCCCTATACCAGAATCAGGCAAACATACTAAAAGGCTTGACACACTTTATTAGAAATCCCCTAAGTCTTTTGGTGTGAGGGATAGAGGGAGAACTAAACTGTCTGTCCCCACTCTGCAAACTTAGACTTTTCTTTGTTCTAATAAAGAACTCATCAGCCTTATAGCTGGCTGGAGCACTTCATTGAACCCCTATACTGTATTCTAGGTACCTGGGCATCTACCTTGGCACCACGCCCCCACCCCCTTATATTAGGGACCCTGTGTACGTTGCAGGGATACATTAACCCCTTCATGCCCCATTTACCTTTCCACTTTGTGCTGCAGCAGGACATCCTGTTGGTGAGTCACAAGAACATTTTCAGGGTAGGGGTTTGCCCGGAGCAATGTGCTTTGATATATCCGAGAATCTTACTTGATTCCTGGATACATCTTTTGGGGTATCCTGTAACTTTGGAACTCCGATACATAGCCACATTCTGTAAAGACTTTCTCCGGCAAACTCACCCTGAAACTTACAGCCAAGAAATCTCCTGGTCCCTGAACCCCGAGAAAGGCAAAAACACAAAATATCCTTTAATGTTGCATAATTTGCACCCAGTCACAGTAATGCAGGCCTGCACAACTTGTACAGTGAGAAGGGCCAAACTGCTCCAAGGAAAAAAGTTTGGGGCCGCACGGGTAAAATCATGATCATCATCATCATCATCATCATCATCATCATCATCATCATCATCATCATCATCATCCTCCTCCATCTACCCCAGCACCCTTCATCATCATTCTCATATCTCCCCCAAAAATACCCTCATCATCAACCTTTGCGAGACTCCCCATCAATCTCTCATACCCCCATCTCTCCCCCTCACCCATACACATAATACCACCCTGCACACCACACACATCACTCTCCCCCCCTGCACCTCACATCTTTCCCCCCAACCCATTTCAGCAGTTCCCTGCCCATTTCAGCAGCCCCCCAACCCATTTCAGCAGCCCCCTCAACCCATTTCAGCAGCCCCCAACCCATTTCAGCAGCCCCCAACCCATTTCAGCAGCCCCCCCACCCATTTCAGCAGCCCCCCAACACATTTAAGCAGCCCCCAACCCATTTCAGCAGCCCCCCAACCCATTTCAGCAGCCCCCCAGCCCATTTCAGCAGCCCCCCAGCCCATTTCAGCAGCCCCCCCAACCCCTCATGGATGAACTACCCCTCCCCATGTTACCTGATGGTGGCGGCGGCGGCGGCAGCAGCAGAGGTGGTGGCGGCGGCGGCGGAGGCAACAGATGGCGGCAGAGAGAAGCGCGAGGGATGCGCGCTCTAGCAGCAGACCCCGGAAGTTCCCGGGTCGCGCTACACTGCTAGAGCGGGAGCGGGGGGAGCGGGAGGAGGGGGGAGCGCGCAGTCACACACTGCTGGAGCATGCTCCTATTGGAGCGTGCTCCTTCCTTCCCTACCAGGGAAGAGGGGGTGAAGTGGGGGGGGGGTGAAGTGGGGGGGTTTGGAGGCAGTCATCGCAGGCCAGCCCGCGGGGCTGTATGTTGTGCAGGCCTGCAGTAATGCATTCCCAACATCTAGACAGCTGACACTCTAGGACCTCAACACACAGCTCAGGGGCAACCAAGTGGGCTTGACCTTTATTAGTGAGCCTGGTTACCCCCTCACTGTCACAGCCATGTTAAGTTTAAGTCAGCAAAGGGCCATCCAGGATGATAACGCAGAGAGACATTCAGAAACTTTGGTCTGTACAGCAGGTGTAAGGTCAGGGGTTGAAAAGTAAATTTGTGTGTCATCAGCATTGAAGTGATTGTTAAACCCAAGAGATGTTATTTGGTCACCTAGAGAAAATGTGTACAGAGAAAAGAGAAGATGTCCCAGGAAAGAGCCATGGGGTACCCCCACAGAGAGATTGATAGAGGAGGAGGTGTTAGCAGAAGACACTGACAGTACGATGGTATAGTTAAGAGGATTTCCAGGATAGAGCTTTGTTCCGAATACCAAGAGTATGGAGAATATGAAGGAGAAGAGGTCGAGTAATATGAGCAGAGTGCAATGACTTCTGTCTTTGGCAGCATGGAGGTCATTAGTTATTTTAGTGAGGGCTGTTTCAGTTGAGGGAGCAGTGCGGAAGCCAGATTGTAGAGGGTCTAGGAGAGAATAGGTGTTGAGAAAGTGGAGCAAGCGAGAGAATACAAGACATTCAAGGAGTTTTTGAGTAATGGTATAACTGTTGCATGTTTGAAGAGGGAGGGGAAAGTACCAGAGTAGAGGGAGGAGTTAAAAATGTGTGTGAGTGTAGGGATTATAGTAGGAGCAAGAGGTTTTAGGAGATGGGAGGGAATGGGGTCAAAAGGGCAAGTGGTAGAGGGAGAAGAGGAGATCAGCAGTGACACATCCTCCTCTGTGACAGCGGAAAAAGAGTCAAGGAAGGCAGGAGTAGAGTTAGGAAGTGGTGTAGGATGGAAGAAGGAAACAGAGCGGAAGTATGAATTCCACCTTCCACCAACAGTGGCAAGACAGCCTCGTGGTAGGATCAGTAAGAGTCCAAACAATAGGTGTTAGGCTTTAGTGGTTTATTCTCCACACTATAACAAATAATAGGCACACTATCCCTTTAAGGCAAACCAAATCATAAAACAAAAACCTACTGCCCTTTGGGAGGCTAACTAACCAACATGTCCCTAGCTATCCACCTGGGTAGCTAGCCTACTTCAAGTTTAAGGGAAGGGTGAATCCGGAGCGACAGCGAACAGCCCAATGATGTCAGAGTCCGAAGTTGAACATCAAAGCTTTATTGATAACACTCTCTGCCGGATGCACGCTGTAGGATTCACTGCTGAGGAATCGTTGGGCCCAGGATGGAAGAGCTGACAGGGGTAAGATTGCCGTTTTGCCCCTGAGCCCCAATCTTTATAGTGGTCTCCACATATCCTCTCAATATCCTTCCAGCCCTGCACAAATTTTGCGTTCCTTTACCCAGCGTCAGCCTAGGAGCGCATGACAGTCACACATCCCTGTACTTCAAGTGTAACACTACTTTACAACTGTCATATACAAAAAGAGAAAATTCTTAGCTTTGAGGTACTGGGTAATCCCTCTCAGGGTCTACAGGTAGTTCCTCAGGAACGTCACAGCTTGGCTCCCTCAGCAGGGTCAGAAACCGGTTTCTTGTCCAACAGCTTGTTCGCCCTCATAGAGATTCTCTTTCTGGGTGTGGGTCCCAGCAGACCCTGCTTCCTGCAGGCCTGGGGAACCAGAGCAACAGTGTCATTCCTGGTTGGGAGAGGTCTCTCTCTGCTGGCAGCTGACTGCCTATCTTTTAAACCCCTTTTAGTTAGGAGTTGTTTGCTTAATTAGCAACATTTCTGTAAAATTCTTAATGGCCCATCGGATTAACACAGCAGGGGGTCCCTGCAGTCCCATTCAGTTTGCAGGGACCCCATGTTAATCCTATGGGCCATTAAGAATCTCACAGAAATGTTGAGGCAATGTTGAGGCATTTACGGTGAGACTGCCAGAGAATCTACCCAGGCAGAGTTCTAATACTCGTTGCTGCATCTGTAGCTCCTTGTGATGATGAGGGGGTACCCAGGCCAATTATAAAAGTATTATGCCCGGCTGGGTGCCCCTGAGCCATATTGGGGAGTTTGAAGTGTCAGCTCTGCAACCCAGTTATGGCATGTGAACTGTATTTTAATAAAGACGTATGTGTATTTTACTGTTCCAGGAGTGCCATCCAGCGGAAAGCTCTTAGCGCTCTGGAACTTGCTGTGTGCATGGTTCAGGGAGAAACATATAAAACGACCATAACTTAATTTTTATAGCGTTTTATAAAAATTGATGAATGAAAGTCCCCCTAAATTAGTGTATTAAACATGATTGGAATAATTGGGCTTTCATTCAGAACACCAGAGACAGGGAAACAGTCATTTATTATAGCATCCCACTTCGTATGCATGTAGTGACTCACTGTATATGAGCTGAGGATGTGCAGCTCCAGACTTCTAAGGCATCCCGCTGGCTTGATGCAACAATGTCTGTAAGTCCAGAGTTGAAAGGGCACATTGTCTCTGATGTGTCAGGGTCGGTGGGGTAGCCCAAGTACCCCCATCCTAATGTGAAGTCTGGGCAGTTTGGTAAATGGTTGCCAGCCCAGACTTACAATAACCAGGTAGAGGGGCTGGGTCTCATATGCTAAGAAGCAAAGGTGCTAGGTTCGCGCATGCCCTTACCAGAATGAGAAGCCCCTCTGCTAGGTGTGTGAGGTATTGGCAACTCCGGGATAAGTGGGAAAAGTTACTCCCACGAAGAGATTGGCTGCCCTGGTTAGGTATAGGGTTTTAAACTTTATAAAAAAAACGTGCATCCCACCGGGAATCAGATTCATCTAAGATTCTTAAGATTCACCTTATGATTCATAAGACTCATCAAGCTTCAGGACTGTCATCAAGATTCCAAGTGCCATTACAGCAGCGGCAGATTTGAGAACGAACCAAGGCTCTCACAAGTAATTCCCGCTCCTGGGAAATTGCTCCTACAGACTTTATTTTGCAACATTTTGTTCTGGAAACAAATTATTCAGTTTGCCCCCATCCCAGTAAGTGTATTTTGACTGTAATTGTGGAACATTGTGTATATGTCTTTTCGTGAAATAAATTACAATTTATTTTACCTCCTTGCTTTGCTCAATCATATGATCCCGGAATATATGTGTTAAGAGACCGGGTCTCCCGTGACACTCCTAAAGAGGATAAAGGGCTATTTTTAGCCCAAAACGCGTTAGTGTATTTTTGTACCTCCATGATGTCTACCCATTAATAAAAGTCATTTTTTAATCGTTGCCTCTGCTCAGCCCCAGATTTTTGGATTTGTTGTGCTCCGTTTTTCCTCTCTTGGATTTCTCCTCATCTACCCTGTGACTGGATGTATGCTCTGAAGGACAGAAAAACAGAACTGTGAGTAATATAGTATATATGAATATATTTGCTCTAGGGGGATCTGCCTATCAATAGGATATATTGACTCACAGTTGTTATTTACATATAACATCTTTGGCTCTTTAAATACTCCAAAAGGCATTTCCTTATTCCATTAATGAGTTCTTCAATCAAGCTTATCCAGTAACTCACTGGTTTTTTTTCAATAACTGTCCACTCTCCAACTAGATGTGTATTATATATCTTCATGGTACTACCAATCCTTCAACTTTGATGCACTGATATATGAGAATAATTTCTCTATTTGCATGCTGGAAAGTATGCACACTGAAAGCTTTCTCCAACCTGCACAAACAGTGACTGTCACAGGAGACAAAAAGACCTCAACATGTACAACTTTGAACAAAGGAAAGGGTACAACAGGTATAAGAGGGAGACATCCATCAGAGAAATGTAAACGTGAGAAAACAATGTCATGTACTGAAACTGGAGGGTTGGAGGCTCAAGGAGAAACTTTAGGAAGCACTTCACTGAAAGAGTACTACACCAGTGGACCGGCTTCCAGCAGAGGTGGTGGAGGTTATTACAGTAAAAGAATAAAAAACTTCTTAAGATAAATGCAAAGATATAAAAAATATTGGGGAAAAAACAGGATCGAACAAATGCAGAAAGCGCTCAAATGGTTTCGATCAGTTGAAAGCTTAAGTTATATAAAAAGATAATGGCCCATCTTTATTAAAGTGGGTGCAAATATTATCTGTTTTATCATGCTAAGCTCCTTGTGACGGTAGGGGTTAACCAGGCTCTCAAGTAAAGGTTAAGCCCGTTTTGGTTACCCCTAATCCGTGTATAAGGGTTCAACAGAGTTATCTCTTGGGCCAAGTAACATTGTATCTTTCCAATGTATTTTATGAAATACATTTTTTTCTGTCTTTTCCTTTTCCTGGCTGTGACGGTGAAGGGTCATTAATAAAGGTATTTGGCCCGGCTGGGTGCCGCTGAGCCAGATTGGGAATTGTAGAGTGTCAGCTCTGCAACCCAGCAAAGGGGGTATGTCACGGTAGACCAGGGCTTAACAACAAATTATACCTGGATTCTACACTGAGCACACAAGTTGAATAAAATAAATTGTAATTTATTTATTTTCAGACAAACACACAGAATCTTCACAATATACACTCAATAAAACACTTACTGGGATGGGGGAACAAAAACAAATGTCCTTGGAATGAAACAAAGTCTCTGCGCACCCCTGCACGCATGCAAGTGGGTGCGTAAAAGGATCCGTGTAGCAGTTCCTGGCTAGGGGCACAAGTTGCCACCCCTGTATCTCCACCAAAAGGACAAAGTTCGTTCAGTCCTTATAGGGTTTGTTTGTGAACCCTTAGCTGTAACGAATTCCAGAAGAGGGTGTAAATCTTCGTTGCGATGTATATATAAACCCGTCACACTCCGGAACCGCTGACGCTGCTAGGGACTGGCCAGCAGGCATTTTTACGGGGTTTAGGCCCTATACCTTACATGCATATCCAATCCCGCCATGGGAACATTTCTCCCACCTATCCCCGACTTGCCAGTACTTTGCAGAAAGGGCAGAAGTTGTGTCCCGGTTTGCACGGAGCAGGCGCTAACTTCACACCTGGGCTCCTTAGAATACCGGTATCCAACCTCTTCCCTGGCGGCACTAAGTCTGGGGTTTGACCACCAAGTGTGAAATACCCATACTTTTCACTGGTTTCTGACACTTACAATATCCTGGCCATCCTAACACCTTGGATCTCTGAGGCTTTTCAACTCCGGACTACTCATAGACATTGAGGCACCCTCTCTGCAGGGGGCCTTTGAAGCACGGAGTTGCGAAATCCCTCAGTACATTCATCCTTAACATACTTGCAGGTTAAAGGATTTATTCCCGGACTGACAGACAAAACATCCCATCTTTACATTTAAAACCATCAGTATAACACAGTTTATTAAAAAAAAGTATGTTCTGCTTATGCCACTACTATAAACTTTATATGTGTGTGTATGGTTTCTTTATTCCTAACTGCACTCCAAAAATTAGAGTGGTAGCTCACTTCAAGCGCGAGTTAACTTACTAAATTGAACGGGCTATGATGTGGTTTGTGAGTTAACCTACTTCTTACATCAATTTACTTTCCCCCTTTCAAGTTACAAAGCTAACAAGGTAACTGATACATTTTGACAGAAAACTACTTCAGCTAGACCGCAAACCACTTAATCAATTAACCTTGCGGTTTGGAGGTCTAGGCTTAGAAAGTGATATCTATTCCTCAAAGCGGCCAACCATACACAGCCACGCTTCTTCAATCAACGCTTGGTTCAGCGCTCGCAGCTCCCCCTTGTGTCGCAAAACCAATTGGCACAGTTTACATACAGTTGTTTTACTGCAGCTATGGATTGAGCTGCAAAATGGGGACAACAAAGATGGTGTAGGGGAAAACATATCAGTGGTGCACATACAGTTAACCCCTTCAGTCCCAACGCGATTTATGGTTAATTAGCTGGGTATAATGCCTTTATTAGTGGGCTGATTAACCCCCTATCGCCACAGGGTAGTACTGCAAATGTATTCAAAATGCCTGTGTCTTTTCCCCCAGGGATAAGGGGGCGAGAGTAATGCTATGTATCAGCTGTATAAGCCATGTCACAGGGTACCCTGAGTCATATTGTAACAGTGAAGTGTCAGGTCTGCAGCCCACTTCTGGCTGCACGCCTGTAAATGCATTAGAATTTGCTGTGTGTGTCCGGCTAGGAATAAGGGGACCAAACGCATTATACTTAGCTACTTTGGATGAGTGCAGTCACCGTTATGAATTAGTTCTGAGTATCACAACCGCAAATCACCTCATTATGAGTACGAACACCGTTATGAATTAGTTCCGAGTATTGCAACCACATCGTTATACCCAGTTACATTGTATGATTGCGGTCTCGCAAACCTGATTACCACATCGTTATACTACTCAATTACATTGTACAACTGTAGCGGCCGTATTTGTAAAAGATCACAGAGCCGTTGTCGTTGGCTCTTCTGTATTCCACGCAGTATTCATTTTGCATTACCGCGTTCATGCCGCATCACGCCGCCCGACTAATCCGCAGTTGGTCTGTTTTATTTGAATGGTTTCGGATTTAATTGGGTGCAATTCTTCGCATATCCGCCAGGTGGCAGAAATTCATGAATTGTAATGAATTGTAATGTGTACTGTACTTGCACTACTGTGTCAACTTGCAGGTGTTTAAAAAAACAGATAAAAACCATGTATGCCACAGTGGTCCATTGTGAATTGACCTTGAAGAAGTTATCTTTTTTTGGCATTTCGTAATAAAAACTGTTAAAAACTCAATGCTCTGTGTCTTTTTTTTACATTCTTTCTCCTGCAAAATTGCTGACTGGACACAATGTGTACACCACTGTATAAAAGACCTGACTGCACATATGCATTTTTAATGTGTTCTGCAATTAATGCTGCAGCAGATAACATGGCGACTGTTACCGAAATTTATGAATGTTTCACTTGGAACTGTGATTTTTACAAATTTTCACCTGACGCTCGTGTGTGGAAGCGTGCAATAAGAAAAAAGTTAAGTAGCGATCCGTGTTTTTTTCTTATTGACCCTGCACACATAGATAGAAGAGGCTATTGGTGTGTTGTACCATATTTTTCCATTGTGTTTGAGCATGGAAACTTCAAAAGGAGAAAGTCCGGGTTGAATCCATATAAATTTCGTCAATCCCAATCCAGCAATGACCAGGCGCCAGCAAGAGCGCCTGCACCGGCGCCTGCACCGGCACCTGCACAGGATTATAATAACGGTCCCACCGTCAGTGAAAACCTGGTAAATGGCAATCCTTGCTATCTGTCCTGCCAGAATACCTGCAAAACTTCCAGCAAGCTTGCATGTACCAAAAAGATTTCCAGCTTAATCAGCTGTCAACTACAGGTGTAGCAGGCCCATTGTCACCTGTCAACTACGTGTATAATGAAGACTACGGGACTGACAGTGGCTCATCACCAACCATTTGGCAAAGTCTATAATGAAGGTAAATATAATTTACTACAGTAACTACCTGTATTACACTATACAGTACAGTATTAAGTTTACAGCTGCAGTTCAAGCTGCCGTATTTAAAAATATATATTCTTTTTTTAAATACTGTACTGTACATACAGTATATATCAATACATTATGCACACAGACAAGTGATTAGTTACAGTAAGCTGCAGATCGGTCCGTTCTCCTGTAATCAATCGCTTTGCCCAGTGTTATTTAATTCTTGCACAATTATTGAAAATGTAGTCCAGCAATATGATTGACTGAGCAGTTACTACAGTAGATACTATTGGTGGACAGCTAGGGAGAGGGCAGGGCTCAAGAGCCTATCAGAAGTTGTTTGAACTGCTGCTTTAATTCCCAATGACTCAACTTGACGCATGCGCAATACCGGAAATAATTGCATCATGTTATTTTTCCCCAGAAAAGAAAGAAACTTTGACATCAAGCGGAAAAGGGCAAAAGGAAGGATTTCGATGGACCTACAGTATAATATCGCTTTTTTGAAACGTTGCTTGCGCATTGTGAATCTGATTTTAAAATCCAAAACCTGTAGGCAACAATTTAGTTGAATTGCTATTAGATTTTTAAGACAACAACTCGCGATTGCCCACTTGAGTTTCTAAACGGTATTGCAGAAAACGCTAAAATGCAGTTTTCTGCACCCGATACAAACCCGAGTCAATGGCGGTAGGGTTGAAAACATCACGCGCCATGACAGGGATATTCCGAGCGGTACAACGGGAGAAGTTTTAAAATAACGTCCACTGCAGCTACAGTGGCGGCCGTCTTTAGCCTCGTGCGGCCGTAGCGGCGCAACTCTGATATCCGCTGACAGATGCATTTTTTTTCCAGAGTATATTGGGGTATTTTAGCGCTCGTAATATTAGCATTTTATTATCGCTGTCTGCAATACTGCAATACCGTCTAAAAACTCAGGGGGGCGTTCGCGAGGTGTTGTCTTCGAAGTCTAATACTTTAGCAGTTCAACCTACGTAAGTACACAGTCTGCGTGTGCGCGCGCAGTAATTCTAAATTTGCATATTTATACATGCATTTATTTATTTATAAAATATTTTACCAGGAAGTAATACATTGAGAGTTACCTCTCGTTTTCAAGTATGTCCTGGGCACAGAGTTAAGACAAATAATACATGGTTACAAATACAGTTACATAAATGAACAGGGTATACATTATATACAAGACATTGCATGCACAGTTAAAGAAAATATATGTTATGGGCGAATGAAACAGTTACAGACCAGATTAAAATGTGAGACAGCCTTAGATTTGAAAGAACTTAAACTGGTGGTGGATGTGAGAGTCTCTGGTAGTGCAGTACTGTATTTCTCATTTGAAAATTGTTGAAACGCATAGGCGTGTGCTGTAACAGTATCACATTTCGGCATATACAGCGCTCTCCCCTCGCTCGCCCCCGCACACACACAGGATAATTTACTGCACTGCAGTATTTCAACTTCTTATCTTATCTACAGTGCAGTACACCTCTCCCACACCATTCCTTTGAATGTGTGTCTTTCTGGTTTCAATCACATTCCTGCTTGCTTGCAAAGTTCAAGAGTGATTTTTTATTTTTATTTTCTCCACAAGCCTGCCTAGACCAACTTGATCTGTGCTGTAGCTTTTGACTGCGACCCTGTGCGTTTGACTGCACATGGTTGATTTGTGTGCTTTTTATGTACTGTATTTGGGGGTGTAGGGTTCAAATTATTATGATGACCTGCCTTTTGAAATTATGTCATTTCTTTGAACTGCAGTACAGCTAATCTTTCATGCAGCTGTACCCTGTGCCCCCCTCCCCCACGCACATAGAAGGCTCGCTCAATGATTTGAAACTCTTATCGACAGACACCTCTACAGAGTCATTCAGTTTCTGAAGCTTGCCATTGTGTTTTTAATCTGTCCCTAGCCGAGCATCACCTCACTGCGCCTACGTGTAATCCTCTTTGGGATGGGAGCTAGCTGATGATTACTGCGCATGACTCACCCATCCACCCTCCCAACCCTTTGAGGCTTTGTTTACGGTAACGCTTTTGAAAATCCCCTCGGGAAAATCCCTCTCGAATTTGATATATAAATCAGATTTGCACAGCACTGTCATTCTTTCTTTTTCTTTGGTGTAGGTGGTTTGGTTTGGTGGGGGGGGGGGGTTGTCAATGATTATGATTATCATGAATGTAAATAAATATTTATTTTATTTTATCAGGAACAATAAAAACAAATATAAAAATAATCATGAATAATACAAAATGCAGTCTTTATTAAGTTCTTCTGTCAGATGGCAATTGAGGGCTGGTGGATAATCATGAATAATGCACATTGATAATAATATGAATTAATAATATATAATACATAATAATATATATATATATATATAGTAATATAATTTTTTCCGTCTTTATCTTCTTCCTCATTCTGTGTACAGTACAGTAGTTCATTGAGAGGTTTTGTGTACATCATGACTGCAGTTTAGATACTGTACACTTACCTGTACAAACAGTTCACAGACTTTACACAATACCCCCCCTCTCCCCCAGTCCACCCTTTTTTTCTGAAAAGACAAGAAAACAAAAAATTAGTGCAGTTATGTGCGTACTGTATTATGGCATTGTGTGCTGTATAGTACTGTCAAACTAGTCTATACTGGAACTACTGTATACTGTGACTACTGTTAAATATTTTGTAACCAGATGGCTGGTGCTGCTCTCTCTGGAAAGAAAAAAATTGAGCAGTTAGGTGCATACTGTATTATGGCATCCCACTCGATGATCTGTATCTGAACTTGCCCTTGTCCAGATACTGCATTGTGCCATCTGCTTCCATGGATCAACCCCGATTCTATGGACGCAGGAAGCCACTCGCCTCTGCCGTGCCTGTCACACAGAAAAAGCGAAAGGCGGCAGCCGTTTCCAAGCCAAGGCCAAAGCGACAGGCTAAGGCTAATAAAGAAAACCTTCTGCTGACCCCAAAGGCTAGGGGTTTTAATACACGTAAGCCTTATTATGTCAAGAAGAAATTCGGTGATGTACACACAACGCAAAACAAATGGCAGCCAACCCATCGAACCCGCAGGCCACTTCCTCGTTTATGCTTCGACGGCTCTGCCGCCGCACTCACGGAAATCTACAGCCCATCTTCTCCACTACTCATCCATGACTCTGCCGCCGTTCTCCCGGAAAGGCCATCTTCGCCACTGCTCTTCGACGACGCTGCCGCTGGTGCCCCTGAAATCCACAGGTCACTTTCTCCATTACGCTTAGACGACTCTGCCGCTTCTCGCCTGGAAATCCACAGGTCACTTTCTCCATCCTTCTTCGACGACGCTGCCGCTTCTCCTCTCCCAGAAATCCACAGGTCACCTCCTCCATCCTGCTTCGACGACGCTGCCACTTCTCTCCATGGAACCCCCATCTCATCCTCCGTAGCACCCATCCACCCAGATGTCCACAGCACGCCATGCACAAGAACCAGCTCGTTAGACCACATGCTGAATGGGTTAAGTGTGGATATCCCCGGAAACTCTACTGTGCTGGTAAAGATAGATCTGCTTCTGGAGACCATGCTAAATATGGATCAACGGATGGAGAAGATGGATCGACGGATGGAGAAGATAGAAAATGACATAGCGGGGATACATCATTTGCTCAGTGTTCATGCCCCTGTATCCCTGACGCCGGAGCAGGAGGGTGGCATGGATGTGATGAATGGGAGCTTTGACCACCTTCCAACACCAAGCGCACCCCCTCCACCAGAAGAATTTGTGTACATGTATACCGTTGATGAGGAGGAAAACATGACAACCCCGTCAAGACTACGCCAGGAGACAACACGGCGACCAAGAAAAGAGGAAAGCTTCCTCCCAGACAACCTACCCTCGCCCGCCGCCACAAGCACACCCGCTCACAGAAGAACACCCGCTGCCAGAACCCAACCTACATACGTTTGCATCGATACAGTGCCCGACATCATCCTGCGCGAGCTGCAACCGGCACTCAGGGAGAAGTATAGGGTGAAGAGTGCTGGTTTACCCCAGAAGTATGCCATGTTAATTTTTAAGCACCACGTGTCCTACTTGGTGTACTGCGGGTGGGCCTACAGTGTGAACTACAAAGGAAATTGCGAAAAAAGGGCGCTTCCTGAAAATTTAAAAAGGACTTTTGTGGAGGATTTGCGGCGCTATTTTTCAATTACAGATCCTTTAATGAAAAGCATTTGAGACTCCATTAATGGCATTTTGCGCCATACAAGGCATCGGCTCTGGAAGGACAATCTGGTGGGTATCGCATTTGCGTGACTGTTCAACTGTTGTTTTGACTTTTTGTACTGTAATAAAGGAGATGTTGCGTGTTTTAACTTGTATTAATAAAGAAATATATTTACTTACTGTACACAAGACCTGCACAATTCCAGTCCACGAGGGCCGCAAACTAGGCTATCCTGAAAACCGGGCCTGTTTGCGGCCATCGAGGACTGGAGTTGTGCAGGCCTGACTGACTGTTCTGTACACCATCCTACTGTAAATGTTTTGACTTTCTGCACTTTAATAAAGGAGATGTTGTGTTTTTAAAATTTTATGAATAAATAATTTTTTTTAATAACACCATACTGTTGTGCTGTGCTGTACTGTACATGTTTTGACTTTCTGTACTTTAATAAAGGAGATGTTGCGTTTTTTAAATTTTATGAATAAAGATTTTTTTTTTAATAACACCATACTGTTGTGCTGTGCTGTACTGTACATGTTTTGACTTCCTGTACTTTAATAAAGGAGATGTTGCGTTTTTTAAATTTTATGAATAAAGAATTTTTTTTTAATAACACCATACTGTTGTGCCGTGCTGTACTGTACATGTTTTGACTTCCTGTACTTTAATAAAGGAGATGTTGCATTTTTTAAAATTCATGAATAAAGATTTTTTTTTAATAACACCATACTGTTGTGCTGTTGTGCTGCCTGTAAACCATACTAACATAATAGAGATGAAAAATTCAGTCCACGCTCTGGCTCTTTAAACTTGGAATGTTGGTCCCTCTCTGTTCTCTTGCTGCTCTTGTGTTATGAGGTGTCTCCCCCACCTCCAAATGTGGCTTCCACCGGAAACTCCGACGGCGATACCAATGTTAGCAGAAAAGAAAAAACACAAAAGCGTACCAAGATGAGAGATGTATATTGTATTAGCAATAATAAAAATAATAGTAACTTACATATAAAATTTCTTTAATAATCCCCGATTCTGACGTCTATCACAGGAATAGGGCATCACATAGGAAATAGATGGGCAATCTCAGTTCTGGGAGATCAGACCCGCGCGCTGGGGCTGTCTCTGTTCTGTCTCGTGTCCTCCACGTGTGGTAGCGTGGTCAGGAGTGTAGCGCGCATGCGCACGAACCGGAGCCCTCTATAGGTGTCCTTAGGATGCCTGTCCGTTTTTGATACCGTAGACGCGTTTCGTTTACCAAAGTAAATATCGCCTGAAGAAGTTTACTTTGGTAAACGAAACGCGTCGCGACTATTGTGGCTGGTGGTTTCACTGCCCACCACCAGTACACATTCAAGTGTATCGTTTCTGCCCGTTCCTGATCGTTTCTACGGTATCAAAAACGGACAGGCATCCTAAGGACACCTATAGAGGGCTCCGGTTCGTGCGCATGCGCGCTACACTCCTCACCACGCTACCACACGTGGAGGACAGGAGACAGAACAGAGACAGCCCCAGCGCGCGGGTCTGATCTCCCAGAACTGAGATTGCCCATCTATTTCCTATGTGATGCCCTATTCCTGTGATAGACGTCAGAATCGGGGATTATTAAAGAAATTTTATATGTAAGTTACTATTATTTTTATTATTGCTAATACAATATACATCTCTCATCTTGGTGCGCTTTTGTGTTTTTTCTTTTCTGCATACTAACATAATACATGTAGAATAAATGCATACTTTTTATTTTTTTCGAGTTTATTATACAGTATATATAAAAAAGTATTGTATACGGTCTGAAAACATCAGCATACTGTTTCAGGTATTCTATCCTAATCAATAACAACGGCCACTAAACTGTAGACTCCGGTACGTGTTTTTTTAAATCCGATTCAGCAATGTGCAGGCATTGTTACACAAAGCGATATTATCCATCGAAATCCCACCATTCGCCGTTTTCCGCATGAGATGACAAAGTTTTCTTTTCTGAGGAAAAACAAAAGTACAAGTTTTACTGTAATGGTCAGTCCCCTAAAGAAGTTCCCACAGTCAGCCCCACCAATAATTTTCTCGGGGGGCGTCTTTTGTTCACATGCGCATGCGCCTACTGTCGATGTGATGACACGCATACAGAATGCGTTTCAAGAAGGTTCCAATGTGCATGCGCCTAGCTTTTCACCAATTGTGCAGTATCTACTATAGAAGCCGCTCAGCCAATGATATCGCGTACAGGAGAATCGCTTGACTTTTGAATCGCGCTGATATTGATATTTTCAAAATAAAAAAAACAGAATAAAATACGGCAACATTACTCACCATAGAATTTCCCAATCAGCTGGCGCCGAGCCACCGCCAGTCCCGTATTCTTGATCATACACGTCGTTGACAGGTGACAGCGGGACTACTACACCTGTAGTCAGCTGATGAGGCTGGAAATCGCTTAGGTACATGCAAGCTTGCTCGAAACTGTATGTGAAATCCGGCTCAGGCTGCAGGTATCCAGGCGTGGACAGACAGCAAGCGTTGTCACTGATGGTCGGACCGTTATTGGAAGCCGGTGCTGGTGCTGGCGCATTGCTTGCCAGCGACTGACGTTTCTTACTTGGTTTTAACGCCTTTTGCCGTCTGCATGATCATAGATACGGGAAAAACCCGGTGATACACACCAATACCCTCCAATAAAATCGGGATCAATACGAAAAAAACATGGATCGCTACATAACGTTTTCCTTATTGCACGCTTCCACACATGAGCATCTGGCAAAAATTTGTAAAAGTCATAGTTTTCGATAAAATACTGATAAATTTGAACAACTGTTGCCATCTTATCATCTGTTGCATTAATCGCGGCCCATATTAAATAAGCGTACGTTCTGTCGGGTTTTTGGAACACGGGCTGCAGTTGTGCACTCATGGCGGGACTCTGGACAATAACCAGAACAGAAACTGGTGCTTGTCTTTCTTTAATATGAAAAGCCTAAATTGATACATTATTGTAACCTCTTCCTTCAGTCCCAAGGCCAATTTACAATAGACCACTGTGGTATCTTTTTAAACGAAACACCTGCAAGTCGACACATTACTGAAGCGCATGCGCATTACAATTCATGAATATCTGCCATCTGGCGGATACGTGAAGAATTGCAACCAATTAAATCCGAACCATTATCAATAAACGCATCAACCGCGGCTGTGAATGGAACATGAATGCGGTATAAATGCGGTCAGAATGCGGCATGAACGTGGTGAAGTGTGGTGAAGTGCGTGGCATTCGGAAAAAAATCCCGGAAAAATGCTGTGATGTCGGAGAATAAAAGGGGCCGCGGCTGTACATGAGTGCGGTCACAGTATTGCAATAATGTTTAACTGCCAAACCCCAAAGGGGAAAAAGGGGTTTTAAAACGGCAGCCGCTTTTCCACACAGCGCAGACTCAGGGAGGCTAACTTAGGTTAGGAAAATGCCAGTACTATGAAATTTGGTGGAAATGCTGCTGGGGTCCCAACAATAAAGCAGATATGTTTTTAACTTTGATGAAAAGTAGTAAATGAAAGTCCCCCTCTTTTTGTGTATTAAAATGATATGAGCAAGGGCATTTACATTCAGCCAGGCGGGGCAGCGGATACATTGGGGATTCGCATGTACAGTACATGACCGGCCATTCCGGTGAGTGAATCATGCATATCTTAAGTGCGGACTTCTAAGACACCATGCTGAGACGACTCCAGAGTGTTTAGGAAAGTCCGGACTTAAAAAGAAACCGACATTTGAAAGTGTGAAGTGGAGGGAAGTAAAAGTACACAGTGTTTTCCTGCCAGATGTCCAAGGACAGGCAGACAAAATGTCGCCAAGGAAGTGGGCTTGGCTAGGAATGCTAAGCGGCACAGGTGCGAAGTTAGCGCATGGCCGTGGCATACCTTGAATCCCCTGCCCGGCTCCATGAGGTATGGGCAAACCTTGCCAATAGGTGGGATACGTGGTTCCCACGGAGTGATTGGCTGCACATTATACATATAGGACTTTGATATTTTTAAAAGTCCGTGCAGCCAATCAAGAGGTACATTCATCAAAGATTCACCTAAGATATACATTGTGCGGTACAACGTATTCCATCGTAACTAAGGATTGTACCCCGCTTCAAGAGTTCGTTAGAACTAAGGATTCCCAAACAATCCTGCAAAGACAGAACGAAAAGTTTTCTTTCAGCGGAGAAACAGGGGTCACATGGAGCGCCCCTAGCCAAGGACTGTCTCACGGCTCTATTTGCGCACCAACCCCGCTCACGGGAATTGGTGGCTGGAGACTTTACTTTCGTGGAGTTCGTTCCGTGGACATTTTATTTTGTTTTGCGGTGAGTCGCGCAATTGCTTTCCAGGGAAGACTTTGACCGGAGTGATGTGTCTACATGTCCCCGGGAATCTGACCTGATTCCCGGATACATTTTTGGGGTGGCCACCAACTCTGGACCCCTTCTACCTACAGTAGACACATTCTGACGACACTTTTACTGCAAAGTCCCCCTGAAACTCATAGCCTGAAAATCTCCACTGGGTAGCACTCCTAGAAAGGTATGACACACATAAATCTTTGATTGCAATACAATTACATACATTGCAGGTACCATACATGAGTTCAAGAGCTGACACTCTAAACAACCCAATATGGCTCAGAGGTAACCAGTCGGGCATAATACATTTATTGATGGCCTGGTTACCTCACCATCACATGGCGTATGGAACTTTATGCCTATTGGGGTTCCAGGAGATTGCGGTCTAAGTCCCGGTCAGGGTAAATGTCTTATTTAGAGTTCCCTGCACCTGGGAAAGTCTATTTTTCTACCCCAGTCCCACATTAAGTGTGTCTTTTCGTCTGTATTTTGTGTATCATTATGTGTAAGCGAATGTATGCCGAATAAATTACAATTTATTTAATTACCTTGTTTTGCTCAATGAATGATCCTGATAAAAAGGTGTAAGTAACCTGGTCTCCTGTGACACTCCCTATACGTTTTGTTTTTAAAGTGGATTGTGAATGAGAAAGTAACTATTTAGTTTAAAATGTTAAAGTACAGATACAGCAGCCGGTTGTCTACCGCTTGCCATGCGTGTTTTGCACGGCACCCTCTAGGAAGCCGCGAGATTTCAGCGGCCAGACTAATGGCGCATCGGATTAACACAGCGGGGGTTTGTTTAAATCCCCCGATCACGTGGGCAGTGACCCGGGAGAATTTAAACATAAGTGCCGGGATACCGGCACCCCATAACGGGGCCTTTAATTCTGGAAGCAGGGGTCCCTGACATCAATGCGGTTCAGCTCAGGAGACTCCTTGCTAAAATACTGTATTATTAAAATAAAATAAAAGCCCAGCAATCGCCTTTTAGACTGAATTAGTCACTCTATCTGCATGCCTCTATCTTTTACGGCGCGTCTCTTACAGTACAGACAGGTGAACCCTGGTAGGATTCACAAGGCGTGGGTCCCAGTCAAACGCAGAGACCCCTATTGTGTTTTCTGATGGTCCATTAGAGCCTGCTGTGGACCATCTCTTGGAGTTTTTGGCGAATTGACCGGCAGTTGCACCTGTACTTACTTTATTGTGCAAAATGAAATTTCACAGTGTGTAAAAGGTTAAAATGTGATGTAAAATGAGAGTGTGTGCTCAAAAATAAAGACTATGAACATTCCCAAAAATCAGAAAACTATGTAGTGTAACATTTTTTTTAACTCATTGCCTCTTGCAGTAACAATTCTTTCTTGATTTATACATTATTTTCTATGCAGTTTGTACAGTATTCCTATACAGTATTCTGGTAAAATGTTAATTCCTTTTAGTCTTTTTTTGCAGTGAAAATCTCCTTGGCAGTCTGTTATGAGGAATGGGTGCATTTAGTTGTGGTTATGGAGTGTAGTCTGCTAATTCAAAATACGTCAAGGTCGATGTAACAGTTGATGATGTTCAATGCAAATGTAAAGATTGTGAGGCCACATTTCTGTTACTTTGTTGTATGTGCAGTAATCAAGCTTTGATAACCCTTTTAATGGTGATATCATTGCTGTAAAGGTGCTTGACTGGATGGATAAAGCAGTTTCTATAATATTCATAGCAGAGGTCAATTTAGAAACACATTTTCAATACTAGCAGCTACAGATA
Source organism: Ascaphus truei (assembly GCF_040206685.1). Taxonomy (NCBI): domain Eukaryota; kingdom Metazoa; phylum Chordata; class Amphibia; order Anura; family Ascaphidae; genus Ascaphus; species Ascaphus truei. The sequence continues at coordinate 411,296,547 of NC_134486.1, read as the reverse complement.
CATCATTTAATGAGACACTATTTTGTTTCTTGATATTTGGTTTACTTTGAGACATTTAAGGCCATTATCTTTTAAATGGGCCATATGAGGTCTTATGGCTAAGCATTGCTCTGTACATATGGCCCACAATTTCTCCATAAATTGAACTGGATAAAATAATTTATTTGTAAGGTGGAGCAGACAATTTAATAGCCATACATTTTTTTTCAGGTGACATCACTTAACCACAAGTATTTCCGCACGCATTTGGAAGACAGCCTTTCCTTAGGAAGACCCCTTCTCATTGAAGACATAGCTGAAGAACTGGATCCAGCACTTGATAATGTTTTAGAAAAGAACTTTATTAAATCAGGAACTACGTTTAAGGTTTGTTTTCAATGCTAAATTATGGGTGCATCATGTACGCAGTACTTCTTCACAAGATACCTTCCAACAGTGTAAGAAACTGTATGAGGCCTTCACTTGAATATACTATAGGTTTTCTTCTGATGCTGCAATGTGTCTTACTGTATGTACGTAATACAGTATTAAAAAAAAAGACCAAATGCACATCCAATATGACAAATGATTTAGTTTATTACTATATATTTTTCTTCTCCTAAATATGGGTAATTTAGTTCAATCCTTTGCTCAAAACATTTCAAGCCTGCAAACACGTCAAAGTGCCACCCAAGCAGCAGGTCCTACACTAACAATTATATGATGTGTCTTTTGAATTTCTTCCATTACATAGAGAAAAGGGGAAACAAAACAATGATATAGCCAACAACATGGGATGTGTGCCATGTATCCGGCGCCAGACCTTGTGGAAGTGTTTTCTTGCGCTCTGGTCCTTCAGAGTTCCAGGGTGTGTTTCCTGATTCAGAGAGACACAGACTACTGGGTGATCCAGTCTTTTCAACTCTCCAAATGATCCAGCTGAAACCTAGTTAATTACAGTACTGGAGTCTGCTCTCAGGCTGGGATTAAACAGATCACTGCTGGACTCAACAGCTACTGTATACCCGGCAACCTGCGGCTCCCACTTTCCGCACTTACATGCTGTTCTCCTCCGTCCGCAGGTTGCCACTCCCCTGCTGCTGCCTTTTCCCCTCACTGTCCTGCCCGTGGCTGGGGAGTACGGGGGGTCTGGCCGGCGCTGATCGTATTTCCTGTTGCCACCGGGCATCTCCCTAGCTGCTGGCCTGTCTCCTGCACTGTCCCACACTGGCCCACTCTCATGCCGGTGCACAGTGCGTACCGACGTCACAGAAAGGCCCGGCGTGGGACAGTGCAGGAGACAGGCCAGCAGCTAGGGAGATACCCGGCGGCAACAGGAAGCCCGATCAGCACCAGCCAGGCCACCCAGACACGGGCAGGACAGTGAGGGAGAGGGGCAGCCCCATAGTAAATATATGTGTATACTGTATATGTATATGTATAACTAACACAAACAAATAGTAGAGCTAGATAGTGAATAATATATAGTAAAGTGTGCAAAACAATAAAGTGTAAAAGAAACAAAAAATGAAATTGAAATAGGACACATATGCTGTGAAAAAAGTGAAAAAGTGTCAAACAAATGTTCAGAGATGATGAAAACAATCCAGTATCAGGAACAGTCCTTACGGGGGAGGCAAAAGCTTCAGCAGTGATCAAGCCTGACCACAATAAATGCCAAAAAACAAAAAGAAAGAAGCGCCAGCTCCGTGATGAAATAAGGAAAATAAATGAGATTTATTGAGAGGTAGAGTGGTCAATAGGACCTATGCTCTCAGGTGAGATTGAAAAGCATACAATTAAAGCATGTGGTTGCAAATTGTGGCAGTGAACAAGCAGTGTGAGGTGTAGGATCAGAGGCAGGAGAGTGGGGCATCAATAGTTAATGAAGCAAACAGTGAGGGTAAGTCATCTATACCAAATGTAGTCCATGAACAGCCGTGTGGCACAAGCAGTCAGAGTACAATTTCCACCAATAGAGAATGTCCCTTCTCAGATATTGAATATGGTGTACTGACCGCAGACCTTGTTGGACACGCAATTGGTTCCTTACATGTGTAGTCCGGTTCCGCTGTGGGATAGTAATGCCTCCTGGCAAGATGAAATCCCTCCTGTGTGAGTGTAAGCTTCCGCGTATCAGACCTCAGTCAGAGCTAGAGGTATAGTGTGGATACGCTGTGTTGAAAACGCTGCTGCTTCCTAGTATCAAGCCCACGATCAGTACTCCGCCTCTTCACACTGCGTCACTGCGCTCCAACGCGTTTCGTCACACGTAGTGACTTTCTCAAGGATGAGAATGCTGAAGCTGTGATAGCTTATTATAGCCACAAAATCAGCTGCAAGCAATCTCAGTCGTGAGCTGCATGTGGACAATTAACCATTAATTAACACATGAAAATTGGATAATCATGATGATTGATTAATAAACCAACCCCCTTATATAGCTCATTATAAACACTATAAAACTCAAAATAGTGTACTACATAAATGAAAAGTAAATATAATAATATTAAATGGTTTAAAGAGCATTAAAAAGATGTAGAATAGGTGCAAGGGGGGTGGTCATACCAAGGCAGGATAATACAGAATCCAATAATAAATGCATAAGACATAGATGAAGATACATATAAATATAAAATATATAAAATATCAACAATAGGTGTGTGTCAGAGTCATGCAATCGTATAAAAACACTGCTTGTGCAAGAATCAGTACACACACCACAAGCGAAATAGAGATTAGAGCTGATTAATATAACACAGGATCAGGAGAGAGCGGAAAATGAATAATGATACTAAACAAGTGTACTGGTATCAATGTACTCGTTGAGGCCTCTAGGGACCAAGGTCCCCAAGGAATAAATCCAAAAGGATTCACGAATGCAAAGAGTCTTAAACCTGTCACCACCTATTTTGGAACTAGAGACTGATTCAATGCCTACTATTCTTAAACTGGTAGTATCCTTGGACTGTGATGTAGACAAATGTCTGTGGACACTATGATTTTTGGCACCTTTAATGCTAGCCCTACGGTGTTCCAAGAATCTGATGCATAATGGACGCTTAGTTCGTCCAATATACTGTAAATTGCAGGCACATGACAGAATGTACACTACATGTGTAGTTAAGCAATTGATCTGACTCTTAATACTGTGTACAGATCCATTAGTAGAAGAGATGACAGACTTATATGTATATGTATATATGTGTGTATGTGTATTTGGGCGGGTGGATAGTATGTGTATTTAGGGGGGTAGTATGTGTATTTGGGGGTATAGTGTGTGTGTGTGTGTGTGTGTGTGTGTGTGTATTTTGGGGGGTAGTGTGTATGTGTGTATTTGGGTGGTAGTGTATTTGTGTATTTGGTGGTTAGTTTGTGTGTTTTTTGGGGTAGTGTATATGGGGTAGTAGTGTGTGTGTGTATTTGAGGGGGTAGTGTGTGTATTTGGGGGGGTGTAGTGTGTGTGTATTTGAAAGGGGTAGTGTGTGTGTGTTTGGGGAGGCAGTGTGTGTATTTGGGGCGTTGTGTTTGTGTGTGTGTGTTTGTATTTGGGAGGGCTAGTGTGTGTATTTGGGGGGGGGTAGTGTGTGTCTGGGAGGGGTAGTGGGTGCATATATATTTGGGAGGGGTAGTGTTTGTGTGTTTATTTGGGAGGGTATTGTGTGCATGTGTATTTGGGAGGTAGTGAATGTGTATTTGGGTGGGGTAGTGAATGTGCATTTGGGGGGTAGTGTATGTGTATTTGAGGAGGGGTGTAGTGTGTTAGTGTGTGTGTGTGTTGGGTTGGGGTACTGTATGCATGTATTGTGTATGTGGAAATGACAAACTGTTTTGCACATAAAAAAACAATAAAAAAAAAACCAAGATAAAGGGGCTTATTATTGTGAAATGCATTTTATTCCCCCACATATTTTTTCCTTTCCCTAATTCTGATTAAAGTAAGTTTGTCGTATGTTAATGTTTATACAGTATATACTGTACCTATATGTGTATGAACGGAATATGTATGTGTTTGTGGAGGTGTAATATTCATGCATGTGTTGTGGCTCTTGAAATATTTTGGACAAAGACATTTTTTATAAAATGTCTCTTCTTCTTTGAAAGGTTGCAGACCCCTGAGCTATACATATGTCTTAAAGTACAAGGAAAAAATATATACTTTCCAGCTTATTGCTACCGCGAAGGTCGTCACCACCTTTCTCCTGGGGGAAGAAATCTCTGAATAGACTACTACATTCATATGTGTACTTGGACCTGATGATTAAATAGAAGTGGGATGGGGAGCTTAAACAAAGAAGGATGGGCCACAGACCTCCCAAACAATTTACAGTTAGAAATACATAGGGGTCTATGCAGTAAACGGCGAAAAGGCACTTTCGGCAGGGTTTGAACTCGCCATGTTTTTGGTGAGTTGCTCTCACGGTATGCATGAAGGCCCGAATACATCAGAGAGCAACATTTCCAAACATGGCGAGACGGTCTGCCTGCCGAGAAGGGCTCCTCTGGCGAGATCTGTCTGTCTGCAAATCTCGCCGGAAAAAAATATTTTTAAATACATTTTTATTCATAGTGTAGATGTGCAGGGGGTCTCCGGAGCTGAACCGTGTTGGTTTGAGGTCCAGGGAACCCTGCTTCCCGAGATACAGGCCCCGGTATGGGGCATCGGGTGCCAGTGTCGCCGCCATTTTTATAGCATCCACGTAGCGTGACGTGTGACATGTAAACAATGGAGATACTGGCACCCGATGCCCCATACCGGGGCCTGTAACTCAGGAAGCAGGGGGTCCCTGATCCAGAAATCAATGCGGTTCAGCTCAGGAGATCCCCTGCTCCGGCACAATATTACTAAAAATACATTAAAGTAGCTTCATTACCTTTGCGGCTATTCGCTAAGGCAAGGAAGGGGTTAAGGCACAATTGCCCCCAATAAACATTGCCATACACAACACACTCACCCCCTGTGCCACAAGAACCCCTATACCCTCCTAACATACAGTCCATTTTTTTTTGCACAGGGATTATACTACAGGCCGGCGGTGGCCCTCGGGTAGTCCCCACGGCTGTCCGGGGGTCCCCGCTTGCCTGCAGTACCATTCTGTGCCCCACAAAAATAATTAAAAAACTCATAAATACTTTTAAATAAATACACCACCCTCCTGCACCCTAACACTTACAGTACAGTAATGGGCAAAATTACTATTATCCACATATGGATACTAGTGCATTTGCCCATTTCAAAGGAAAGAAGAAGATTTCTGGCGCCAAGAAAAACAACAAAAAATAGTGATAAAACAGATATAGGATCTGACCACGCAAAAAAATGTCCAGTCCAAATTCCAGGATTCTTCAGACTTTGCTTGGAAGAATTCTCACAACATGTGGAAGGAAACAAAAAGACAAAGATACACAATCATAGTGCATACCATACAAACTGCTGATGATGAACTACTGCAATATACTAAACTAACAAAACTTGAAATACACATACAACAGTAAGACCATACACTAATAACAAAACAAAAACCTGATGTAAAGCTCAAAACAACCGATTTAATTAAAATAATACATACACGATAAAACAAAATATAACGTACACAGGGGGTGTGAAGCTGGTGATGGCTGATCCGGCTGGGTAAAATTAGAAACCTACTTACATCAAGCAGGAATCAAAAAGGCACAACCAGAGTCGTTCAATCCTCTCACATAGATTGCAGTCAGACTGAAGGGGAATCAGTTGCCTGGGGAGTGTGGTTATTAGCCCCAAGAATGGGTGTTTAAAACTTGCGGGTGGGTAGCGGGAGGTTTTAACTCCTTCATTACCTTAGCGGTATTAACCGCTAATGTAATGAAGGGGTTAACTCCACCCGCAGTCCCCTCGCAAGGCCTAAACACCCACCAAGGGCCAAATACCCCCTTCACCCACCCCCGCTACCCACAATAAGCTTGACACAGGTGGCTAACCCCTTCATTGCCTTAGTGGTTAGCCGCTAAGGTAATGAAGTGGCTGTAAATGCATTTTTCCTGCATCGGATGCATGCCGGGGGTCTCCGGTGCTGGTATTAATGGGTATGGAATACCCCGGCATCAATCCGAGGCAGGAAAAGGGCCTGATTTTTTTCTAAGTCCCCTCTCTCACCGCTCCTCGCCGCTTCTCCCGCCGCTTCTCCCCAGCCTCTTGCCAACTTTTTGTGGCAAGACGGTTTGGAGAGGAATTCTCCATTTTAGAGCGGTGAGCAGCGGCGAAAAGCTGATCGGGGCTACTAGAATTCAGCGAGTTTAAAAAAGTGGCGAACAGTGCAGAAAAGTGGCTTTTCGCCGCGTGTCTGCCAGCTTCTCAGGGCTTACTGAATCGCAGCATGCATTTTTGGCGACAAACTGCCGAAAAGTGCCTTTTCGCCGTTTACTGCATAGACCCCATAAACTTAGTAAAAAGAAAAGCGTAGCGGCATGCAATATTGTATTACATTTTACTGGAAAAGTCTAAAAACAGAAAAGCAGTCTTGCTCTTTCAGAAAGAAAATTCTTTAAGCTTATATCACCACAATTAGTGTTGTGTGTGGTAGAGAGAGTGCTTTGCTGAGACTCACACCGCCGCCAGAAGCTTCCGCCACTGGCCACTTCACTGCTAAGGTAAGTTCCTAAACCCCCTACCCTAACCCCTTAATCTAAAACTCCCTATCCTAAGCCCATACCCTAAAACCACCTACCCTAAGCCCTTACCCATAAATCCCTTACCCTAAAACTCCCTATCCTAAGCCCATACCCTAAAACACCCTACCCTAAGCCCTTACCCATAAATCCCTTACCCTAAAACTCCCTATCCTATACTCTTACCCTAATATCCTCTTCCCTAACCGCTAAAACCCCTTAAACTAACCCTCTACCCTCAACAGTAATAAAACATATCTTAGAAGCGGCCAGCAGCAGGGATTGCAGTGGCGGATCGGCTGCAGTAGCGGGGTGAGTCGTGACAAAGCACTAGCAGCCATTTGATAACGGCGAAATGGCTGTGACAAAGTTCCATTTCGAAAAAAAAAATTGAGAGGGAGAAAAACACACCTAGGAAATAAGTCAATTTATATATGCAAATACTGGAAGCTTATTTAAATCCTCAAATGCTTACGTAACAGGGTATGTCCAGCTGTATCTGATTCTCCCCACATAGTGTATCTGCTATGTAAATCCTGTTAAAATCCAGGCATTAGCAGGTTAATCTGTGGGCCCTTGAAACCCCCCCCCTTCTGTTTCCCTAGAAAGTGAAGGAAGTTAGATGGTGCCTCATGGCCTGTGTATAGCCCCTTGTAGGTGGGTACACTGCATGAGCCCGCCCCTTCCAGAAGTTTCTTGGGGAGCAGCCCTTCAGAGGGTGAGGTTGTGTTACCCCCTGCTCCTCCTGGAGTAAGGAGAGCTAGGTTGAAGGAGGGTGAGAAAGGTGGGAGCTGTAAGTCTTCCCCATGGCGGGGTAAGCTTGCTCACTTGGGCTGGCTAGCCTATGACCACCTGGAGCAGAGCAGTGGAGATAGAATGCACCGTCTAGAAGTCCAGGGATGTGTGGAGTGGAATATGCTGCTAGAGGAATATGCTGTGTGATACCATGAATAAAGACCCTGTAAAGATACCTCTGCCTCAGGTGTCAGTTCCTGGGCTGGAGGGAGGTATGTGTGTAGTGATGGGGGCTGATGTCTACACTTCGTGGGATCAATCACTGCTGGAGGGGCTGACACCATTTTGAAGAACCCAGAGTCCTGTGCAAGCCAGTCCTTTCATGTCTCATAACATCAAGCAGACCACTCAGACCTCCTGCGAACCAACAGGTAGAGCACCACAACAGCGAGGTAATGCGCCCACTCCTATGCACTGGTCCCTAAGTGTTACACTTAATAATGTCACCATTTTAAAACTACTAAACACTCCCCTACTCTCCCAAGCAAGAGCCTTGATTCAGGCTCTGGAAAATTTGTGAAACAAAAAAAAGAAATGCTTGCAATATTTTTTGCTCTAAACCAGTCGATTCTGCATGGTTTGCAAAGTGTTGTGCATCTATAATCAGCACAACTTTATCATCACTTCTGTACAGATTGTATTTTTCCTGCTATGTTTTCTGTTCCTATTGAGTACAGTATGTTTATCAGCACATCATAACCGTGTCAGCTCATTAACTATTTTTTGTTATGAGACTTAGGGGCCTATTCTATAAGCCTTGATAACCCACATATCGAGGCCTTTTTGTCCAAAATCCCTACTGCTATTTAGAAAGCTGCGATAAGTGGGCGATAAAGGCATGAATCACCATTTTCTGCTGCTTTCCAAAACAGATCGCCGGGTGAGCAACGATAAGCCACTTATCGGCATGTTTTCAAACTCGTGCAATTCTAGTAGCCTCGATTAGCTTATCGAGACTAATCGTGGCTCTAGAATGGTGAGTTTCTCCCAAAATCCTCTCGCCAGAAAAAGTTGTCATGAAGCTGGGGAGAAATTTCAAGGCGGCGGCGAGAGAGGGACATAGAAAAATGCTTTTTTCTGCATCGGATTGTTGCCGGGAGTCTCCGAAGCTAATACCAATTCTTTTCAGCACTGGAGACCCCCCGGCATGGATCCAATGCAATAAAAATGCATTTACAGGCAGCTTCATTAGGCAATGAAGGGGTTAACTAGTGCCATGTTTATTGTGGGTAGCGGGGGTGGGTGAAGCTGCATTTGACCCTTGGTAGGTTTTTAGGCCTTGCGGGTAGGGGGCGGGGGTTTGCGGGTGGAGTTAACTCCTTCATTACCTTAGCGGTTAATGAAGGGTAATGAAGGGGTTAAGCCCTCCAGCTACGACCCAGTGGGTGTAAACACGCACCAAGGGCCATATACCAACTTCACCCATCCTCACTACCCACAATAAACATTCAAAAACACAACAACACTACATATGCTGTGGTCCTGCCCTCGGATCATCCCCATAAAGGAAAAGATTAGAGATTGGCTGCAGAGGATTTTTGACCTCACTGTTCCAATGGATCCGGTGCTCTTTCTTCTGAATAGACAATTACTGGGCCTAGCCAAAGTCGAACTCAAACTGGCTGCTCACTTTGCTATAGCAACGAGGTGCGAAATTGCAGCATTATGGAAACAACAAAATTCCTTTAATTTCCAAGATTCTGAACAGAATTTGGTTTGTGTGCCAGATGGAAAAACTAACAAGTCTTATTAATGACACTGTTGTAACTTTTTTTTAAAAGTCTGGACGCCATGGTTGGCACAGACAGACATCCAAGGGGTAGAGAAAACAACAATATGGCTTTGATAGTGCCAGATGTGTTCTCGTTTGAACATAGTGACAACTCCATGACACTTAGGGACTCAGAGACCCCCATAAGTACGAGGAAAGGCAGGTCTTACAGAGAACGGAGGCCCAGAGACCACCCAATCTCAAACCCAATTCCACTTGAAAATTACTGTCACGGGAGATCAGGTTTATTAACACCTTTTTATACCAGGATCATTGATTGAGCAAAGCAAGGAGGTAAAATAAATTGTAATTTATTTCAGGAAAAGACTGATCGATCTGATCTGATCGATCGCTGAACGGAGGCGGGGGGTGAGCCAGGCACATATCGACTCTCCTATATCACAATTGGTGATTCATGCATTTTTTAACGTTTTTATTGTAAGCGTGCATTTTTAGTACCATTATAAACGTACGTTTTACTATTGGTCTGCACTATGGATATATTTCTTTTTTACATTCATCCTCATCTCGCTGTGATTGGAAAATAACATCACTCCAAAGCCTGAAGTTTTTCCTGCTATCCAAGCTGTCTTTTGTTGCCCGTTTTTCACTTAGATCCTGTGAGTAGGCTGCACATAGGAGCCAAGAATTCTACAGAGTTTATTTACTTTATTTAATTGTCTGAACTTAGATTGTTGTGTTTTGTCTTGTTTCCCTTTATGCTCCCCCTGGACTGCGAATACAAAGTCTGGTTGCTGCCATTAACTCCAATGGCAGAGTGAAATGCACTGATTTCCCATTGACTCCAACGGCGGAGAAAACCCCATTGTTCCCTATGGGGAATTAAAGGTGAAAGTCGTAACTCTGGTTCGGTGGGTTGTACGAAGCTGAGATTTGGCCACCATGTAAAGTGACCTCCGGCATGAGGACATGGCAAATTTCAGCCATCTCGGACCCACCGAACGGATTATATTTAGGTATAAAAATTGATATAGATATACTGTCTTTTGTGCCTACGGTAAAGCCCGCAAAAGTTACTGGCCCATAAGGTATGTTAATGGCCAGCGGGCGACAGTGTGTCTACAGAAAGACCACTGATCAAAGGCTCATCCCCCCAGATTGTGTATACAGGGTGAAGATAAAGCAGGACATGGCCATTCACATGAAGTGCCATAATTCACACCTCCAGTCAGGATTCCCCGGCCCAGATCCCCATCTGGCAGACTTGGAGATGCCAACTCTTTAGAGTGGGGTTAGGGAAATGGGACCCTGACTGAAGGATTGTGCGCATGTGTCAGCTACCTGGGGGCAGTTTCCAGATTGCTTCCCACGTTAGCTGGCAAAAGGTAATTGGGTGCAGGTAATTGTCATCCAATACCTGAGTCCCAATGTTAGGGATAGAGCCCAAATCACATATAAACGATTGCAAGCTCTATGCCCATTGTTCTTCGTGATTTTACCTGAATAATACCTGATGCCTGATGAACTGCTAACCTGAATCCTGGTTATTTCATTGTCCCCTTCCTAAGTAAGTGTATATATTACGTTTGTTATTTGTCCAACATTGTGTGTCCACCTGTCTTTTAAGGAATAAAATCTCTTTATTATATCACAGTCGTATTCAATTCAACCCAGTTTATTTGGTGTATATTATAACCCTGTGGCTACCGTGACAGGTAGGTACTCATGCAAGTCCTGGAGCTGATTTCATGACATAAAATGCCACCTGTTTTGTGTACCTCTTGAGATTTTGGGGTGAAATTTGGTAAGGGGCTTTTCCTCCCAGTCTTGCTGAGAGGGACTGAGGAAATGAGTTATCCCTTACATAGGGATAGGCTATTTGTTTATTTTGTTTATTTTTGTATGCTTTGCCTTGTTTAAAGTGACAGGCTGAATAAAGCCATGGTTTAATTTCCCCAAAACGGTCTACCTGAGTGTACCTCTGCACATGTCTCTTACGTGGTCGATCAAGTAAAAATCAGTAATTTCATAAACCCTTCAGATACAGGAAATAAACGTGGTTACATCATGGAAAAGGAAAAAAAAAAAATTCTACCTTTATCCTACTCCAGTCTTGGCCAAGTGGATACATACTGTACATCATTGCACAGTTTCAGCAAAAAGTATATTTGATTGTTGAAACGTAATAGACAGTGGTGTATTATCATGTTATTATTATTTAACCTGTCTGTTAATGAGAGACTGTTAATGAGATAATAATGAAGGATATACTTCTACTGTGCACCTCTGTTTTCTGTATGTGTGTGTGTGTGTGTGTTTATTTAGCGCCACCAAGTGACATTAACAGGAGGGTAAACATTGGGAGTCCGGGGGTCACTGCCATACAGATCTTATCATCTAAATGAAATATTTTTTAAGAATCAATGATTTAATCAGATGACTGCTGACTTACTTGGATCACATATTAGGAATACCTTTTGTGTTACAAGTGACAATTCGATATTAGTTCAGATAACATGGCATAAAATTGAACCTTTGTTCTTGATAACTATCCTGTATAAAAATCTACATTAAAAAAACATTGTTGGGGGATTGCACATTTTAAACAAAAATGTTTAATGCTTTTTTAAAGAATACTATAAAAAAACTGAATTCATTTTATTGTACAGGTAAAAGTTGGTGATAAGGAAGTTGATGTAATGGGCAACTTTAAACTATATATAACTACAAAGCTACCAAACCCTGCCTTTACACCTGAAATCAATGCAAAATCCTCTGTAATAGATTTCACTGTTACTATGAAAGGACTAGAGAACCAGTTACTAGGAAGAGTCATTCTCACAGAAAAACAGGTAAGTTGGTCTGAAATTCATACCTTTAATAGGAAATTAATTAGAATTTTACAAAAGAATGCTTGAAAATTATGTTTTGTAAAATGTTTCTATTGATCTAGAAGCTTTAATTGATTTTGACAGATTAAGTAGTACTTACAACTATTGTGTCTAGAAAGAAAAAAATGACAGAATTATTAATAAGCGTATTTTAAAATCGCTTTCACTGAAGCATAAATACATATTTACAGAAAGGCTGCTACAGTATTTGCTATAATGCTTTACATGATGGGTCTGCATTTGCCTTTTACCCTCATCTGATAGTAACCTTTTATAAATACAGTATGGTTTGCATTTTGATATTTTTAGTTATTTCTGCAATCCTTTTTTCATTTGCCATGTTATCATTAGAAATACATTGTAACATGACCTCATACTTTATTCCCACTGTAATACAGGCATACCCCGCTTTAAGGACACTCACTTTAAGTACACTCGCGAGTAAGGACATATCGCCCAATAGGCAAATGGCAGCTCATGCATGCGCCTGTCAGCACGTCCTGAACAGCAAAACCGTCTCCCTACCTGTACCGAAGCTGTGCGCAAGCGGGGAGACTATAGAGCCTGTTACAAATGCGTTATTACATCAGTTATGCACGTATATGACAATTGCAGTACAGTACATGCATCGATAAGTGGGAAAAAAGTAGTGCTTCACTTTAAGTACATTTTCGCTTTACATACTGTACATACGTTAATGCAGGGTATGCCTGTAATGAGCTCTGCTGCTTGCATGTAACACTGCACAAACTGTTTGTATTTTAGTGTTTGAATAAAGTGTCAATTAGTTTCTTTTGGGCAACAATAGGAGCTGGAGGCAGAACGGATAAAACTAATGGAGGATGTTACAATGAACAAGCGGAAGATGAAAGAGCTGGAAGACAATCTTCTTTATAAATTAAGTGGAACTAAAGGTATGTTTTATAAAACCTCATACCAACTATCATTTTATAATGATAGTGTAACGTGTAACAATGTATTGTCATTATACCATAAGTCTGTGCCCAGGAGAGGTAACTCTCAGTGTATTTCGTGGTAAAACATTTTATAAAGAAATAATAACTTATTTTTTAAAAGAGAACTATACAGCACTTGCGCAATCCATGTTCATATTACCTTCTGTGCTAAAATGATGACAATCTGAACCAATGTACAGTACAACCTATTTTGAACATCTACAATTCCCTTCTGGTGTCATATAGTGAATAAAAAAATTGCCTGTGTGTGACTGATATTAGGAAGGAAACTTCTCATATAAATTATATCTCAAACTATTGTTACTTGTATAAACATTTGTGCCCAACAGGTGGCCCACATGTAGCCCTTTGGGGCTTCATCTGTGACCCTCAACCACTGCCTGCTCCAGCTGTTTGCTCTCCCTTTCTCCCCAGTACAAAGGGAGTAGAGATGTTCATAGCTTATCCCTGCTCCTTCAGCTGCTGAATGACAGTGCACTGATAAATACCACTCCTATGCTAATCACTAGTTACCAGTGTAGTCAAGAGGAGCAGGACAGTATTCATTAGTTCCCCTGGGATTAAGCAGCTGCTTGGAGGGTGCGCAGAGAAGTTACTACCCACGACTTCAACGTCACTTCTGCATGTCTATATACTGTGTGTATGTCTATATCTCTAGTTAATGTGTGGCCTTTTTGAGAGCTCAAGGGAAGCACATGCAACCTTTAAAGTATATGTTACCGACCACTGCTATAAACTTTTAAATCTGTACCACTGTGCTTTACAAATGAAATCAGGTGTAAAAAAATGTTTTCCTAATAGAAAACTTTCAGCATTAGGTAATCAAATATGTTTCTGTAGGGTAAATTGAATTCAAGTTTACCATTGTACCTCATTAGTGTGGTAACATCATTCCTGTATTTTAAAATGTTGTCTATTCAGTACAATTCACCTTTTTCTTGTTTTTTTCTTGGCCATTAAAGTTCTTGTGTTTATTTCCAGATAAAAATATCAAAACGTCTCTCTTAAGGGCATATTTTTATCAGACCACCTTAAACGTTCTAGATAATAAGTGACCTGAATATTAGATCTCAATAGTTCAATTCATTATGGTAAATTCATATTTTTCTCACTAGAAAAAAACTATACAGTAGATAACAATTTGTAAGGCGGTGTGATGGGGAGGGGGTAACCAGGCCATCAATAAAGGTATTATGCCCATCTGGTTACCTCTGATCCATATTTGGGTTTTAGAGTGTCAGCTATTGCTGTTGTCCTGAATAACAGAGATTGTGTTGGTTCTAATCCTGTTGGGTCAGACACCAGTACACCATTCCAGTCATTAGGTGCCTTAGGTTTGCTAATTCAATTTAGTTCTTATGGAAATCCTTTTAGGAGCTGTGGAATGTGAGTAATTTAAATATACTTTAAATATACTTAATAATATACTTTAAATATAATTTAAATATACTTTGCATATCTCTGTATATACAACTTAAGACACTGCTAAATTGAACTCTTCCTCCTCTTTCCAAAGATAGATATAATGGAGGTCCGTGCTCGTGCTATCCCAATGTGTATTTAAAATGAAACTGCTAGAGTCTTGCTGCTATCCATTTTAGAACTTCACGATCTCCTGTAATGTGAGCCCCCTGACGGGAGCTCACAGTGGGATACAAACAAGATGAGAATGGAGATAGCGCACTGTGAAGCGGTATAAATTTATGATATAAAATAGTCCCACAAGAGGACTAAACAATACAATAAACAATTACAATTAAACAATGTGAGCTTACAGCTATCTAATGAAAGAATGGTGGGAACCAGGAGATCCAGAAGTCAAGCCGTGGGCACAGGTAATACAGGTCCGGACCCACAATGCTCCGTCAGCTGGAAGTTCCTCTCTGCTACCGGTATCTCTCTCCACCAATAAGCTCTCACGTCGCAGCCCCTCGTGATCTCAACAAGTTTTGCACTACGTGCTTCGTCCTGATACAATTGTTTATTGTATTGTTTAGTCCACTTGTGGGACTATTTTATATCATAAATTTATTCTGCTTCTCAGTGCGCTATGTTCACTCTCTTTTTTTTTTTTTTTTTTATAACTTAAATTTTATTGAATCAAGACAGCATAAAATACATTACAGAATACTTTTGTCTTGTATGCAAACAATATTTTAACAATTATATAAGTAACAACGAGATCCTGCTGTGCTTCGGGACCCGGCCTTCCGGGTACTTTGGTGTGGACTATATAGTCCAAGCCGACTCTACTTAAATGGACAAACAGACACATATAACTCAACTTAAAAGGGGAGACAATACATACTCACAGAAAAAAAAAAAAAAAAAGTTGAGGCGGGATGGGGAGGGGAAAGGGGTAGGTTGGGGGTGAGGTAGGGGGAGTGTGTTGATAGTAGGTGCGACACGTGGCTCCGTGCTAAGCATCGCAGATGTTTGCAAGCTGAGTCGTCTCTCTTATTACTTATGTTATAATGTTGCTATAAGGGGTCCTGGGTGAATAGAATACTTCCTGTAAGCCCCTCCCAAGGAGAACGCACCTACTGTTATCAGAGCCATATTGAGGACCTCTCAATCCCCGGGATATCTGTCTGTGCCAGCCAAGGCGTCCAGACTTTTAGAAAATTGTCACCAGTATCGTTAACTAAACTCGTTAATTTTTCCATCTGGCAAATGAACCAAATTCGATTCTGAATCTTTGGGATGGTTGGAATATCAGATTGTTTCCATAATGCTGCGATCTCGCACCGCGTTGCAATTGCGAAATGGGCAATTAGTTTGTTATTTGTTTTGGAAAGGCCCGTCAATGGCCTGTTCAGTAGGAACAACCACGGGTCTGGGGGAATGGTGAGATCGAACAGACTCTGTA
The DNA here is from genome assembly GCF_040206685.1 of Ascaphus truei. NCBI lineage: Eukaryota > Metazoa > Chordata > Amphibia > Anura > Ascaphidae > Ascaphus > Ascaphus truei. The sequence continues at coordinate 411,280,656 of NC_134486.1, read as the reverse complement.
TCCAATGTCTAATCGCCTCCCACAGTGGAGAGATCCGTGGACAAGACCACAGCATATGTAACAGGTCGGCTGTTCCTCCGCACTGGCGGGGGCACAGGGGAGAGGAACCCGGCACAAACCTTGATAATTTCAGTGGGGTGAGGTACCATCGCATTAGGACTTTATATGCGTTCTCCTTGAGCGTGGTGCATATGGAGCTCTTCGCTGTGGCCATATATATGGCGCTCCATTCTTCATCTTCTAAGTTTTCTCCCAGATCTGTTTCCCATTGAGAACGGAATGAGGGTATCCGCTGCTCATGTTCACCAGAACTGATCACTTCTCCGTATAGCTGAGATGTAAGTCCCTTCGTGTCGGTCTCAGCCAGACAGAGCTTTTCGAAAGATGTTAATAGGGGGTATGGGGCAAGTTTGTTATAAAATGCCCTGATCTGGAGGTATCTAAAGAATTCTGAGTGAGGGATCTCTTTTTCTTCCCTGATATGGTCGAATGTTTTGATTTTTCTGTCGTGACCCTCCAGATCTCTAATCCGATTGTAGCCCCTCTGTCTCCAGATTGAGATATTACTGACTGATAGACCTGGAGCGAAATCAGGGTTATTCCAAATGGGTGTTGCCATAGAATGTTTTGTCGTAAGGGAATGCCGAAATTTCGTAGACTCTCAAATTGACACTGAGTTGGTCATCGAGGAGAGCGGCATGGCGGTAAATTTTCGCGCCGTTTTAGGTAACCAAATTAAGCTGCTCAGTTCCAGAGGTGCACATGCAGCATTTTCTAATTCCACCCATCTCTTTAACTTTGGGTTAGAATGCCATTGTACAATCTGACTTAATTGTGCCGCCTTGTAATATGATACCAGGCAGGGTACAGCCAGGCCGCCCGCCGCCACAGATCTTTTCATATTTAATTTACTTACTCTCGGTTTTTTACCTCCCCAGATGAATTTGGATATTTCAGATTGAAGTGAGTGCAAGTCCCTCCAACTGAGTGGCACTGGGAGAGTTTGGAAGAGGTATAATAAACGGGGGAGTAAATTCATTTTGACACTATGGATACGTCCAATCCAGGATATCCTTTTGGATGTCCACTTCCGTAAATCAGATTTTAAGGTCCGAATCAGGTTGGGGTAATTTGCATTGTACACGTCCTTTACAGTTTTGGTGATGTGGACACCCAAGTATTTTATGTGGTTTTGTTGCCAGTTAAATTTGAAATTTAATTTTAGTAATTTCTCTGTGTGTCTAGGGAGGTTGACATTGAGGGCTTCCGACTTGGATTGATTGATTTTGAAGCCGGAGACCTTAGCGAATCGATCTAGTAGGGCGAATAGGTTTGGCAGGGAAGTAAGGGGTTTTGTGATAATCAAGAGGATGTCATCCGCATACAGGGCCGCTTTATGGGTTTGGGAGTATGCGTTTAACCCTGAGATGTCTGGGTTTCCTCTGATTTGCGCCGCCAGTGGTTCGATACAAAGGGCAAATAAAAGTGGGGATAATGGGCAGCCCTGTCTCGTGCCACTCTTTATTTGGAATGGCAGAGAGGGGTAGCCTTGGTGTATGACCCTGGCGGTGGGGTTAGAGTACAGCGACAGAATCGCCTCGCTCACCCGATCTCCAAAGCCAAATGTTGCAAGCGTCTCTTTTAAATATGGCCAGTCTATCCTATCGAAAGCTTTTTCTGCATCCAGACTTAACAACATGCTTTGAGTTGCCTTACTATTTGCCAAATCCAACAGATCAATAAATCGTCGTGTATTATCCGCTGCTTGCCGGCCCTTGATAAATCCGACTTGATCTGGGTGTATAAGTCTGGGTAGGATGAGACTAAGTCTATTGGCCAATAATTTAGCGTATAATTTAACATCAGTGTTAATTAATGATATAGGCCGGTAACTTTTGCAGTCTAGCGGGTCTTTCCCAGTTTTATGAATTAGTGATATTGACGCCTTTAACATCTCCTTGGGGATGGGGGCTCCCGCTAAAATAGCGTTAAACATGCGGAGCAACCTTGGGGCGAGCAGCTTTATAAATTTCTTATAGTAAAGCCCTGAGAATCCATCAGGCCCAGGGGCCTTTGATGGCTTCAGTTCTTTAATGGCCTGAGATAGTTCTTCCATAGTGAAGTCAGCATTCAGAACTGCTCTATCAGTGTCCGTCAATCTCCCTAGTTCCGAGCTGGCTAAGAAATCTCTTAGGGCACCGCTCGTTGTAGAGTTATGTGCCACTTTTTCACCGTTATACAGTGTTTCATAGAAGGAGCCGAATTCGTTTACAATTTTCTGAGGATTAGACGTGGGGGTACCAGATTTTAAGCGTATAGCTTGGATGTTATACTTAGCTTGCCTGTCCTTTAGCATGCGGGCCAGCATTGTATCCGGCCTGTTCGCTTTCTCGTAAAATTTTCTCTTTGACCAACTCAGTGAATTGTCAGCTCTGGAAGCTAGTAGCATGTTAAGTTCAATTTTGACATCTTTTACCTCTTGTAAGGTTTTGGGGTCTAAATTCTTTTTATGGTTAGAGGAGAAAGTCTGTAATTTGTTTTGGAGATTGATAATTTTGGACTCTCTTTCTCTCTTTCGTCTGGCTGTGATATTTATTAACGTGCCGCGTAACGTTGCTTTATGGGCTTCCCATAGGACAAGCTGTGAGTCAACAGAGCCCGTATTGATATTGAAGAATTGGTCAATCTCGTTGCCAATAACATCACATATTTCCGGTATTTTTAAGATTGATTCATTAAGTTTCCAGTTCGTCCCAGGTCTATCAGTTCGGATATTATTGCACCTTAGCTCTATTGGTGCATGGTCTGACCATGAAATATCATGGATCCCTGCTCGGGTAACCTTAGGAACCAGTTGACAGGACACAAAAAAGTAATCAATTCTGCTGTACGAGCCGTGTGGGTGAGAGAAGAAAGTGTAATCCCTGTCTGCCGGATGTAGTTCCCTCCATATATCTGACAACTGGTTGGTCTTGAGGCCCCGGCGCAAAGATACACCCGCTCCTTTGTTGTACTGACCCACGACCCCTGACCTATCCATGTGCGGTTGCATGACTATGTTAAAGTCACCCGCGAGCACGACGCTCCCTTGGGCTACTGAGTTCAGGGTTCTGAAAAACTTATCGAAAAAGATCGTGTTCTTCTCGCTGGGAGCGTATAAGCAGGCCAACGTGATTCTCTGCCCCCTAATTGTTCCTACAACAATGATGTATCTACCATCCGTATCACGTTTAGTTAACTGCACCTCGAACGGAATGCTGTTCCGGAATAGTATAGCTACCCCCCGTTTTTTGACTGCTGCTGCTGATGTGAAAACCTGGGTGAAATCTTTGTCAAGATATTTAGGGGTACTTGATTTACTAAAGTGTGTCTCCTGTAAAAAAAGGATTTCAGCATGTTTCCTTTTATAGTCTGTAAAGGCCAACTTCCGTTTGGTTGGGTTGTTAAAGCCCTGTACGTTATGGGAAATAAGTATCAACGCCATTTATTAAAGTGTGTGTGTGATAGCTTCGTGAAATCTTTGGACTCACCCAAGAATCCATCCTTGGAGCATGTTCGGTCGGTAGTGCTGAGACGCATCTGTACCATCTGTTGTGTGTTTTGACGGTGTGGACGATGTTCCCCTGAGAGGTGAAGGGAGGGAGAGGTGGTGGGGTGGGAGGTGGGAGGGGGAGGGGGGGAAGGGAGGGTGGGAAGGCGGGGGATGGGGGACCACATGCAGGTAAAAACATTAGGGAGGAAACAAAAAATAACATGCATATATAACGTCAATATTGCAGAGACATCAAATAATAAAAAAACAAGAATCCACCTCGGGAGCCCCCGAGTGTGTCTCTTGCGCCCATGGGGTTGGTCTCCTGGTCCAGTCTTATAGAGGGATCTCTCCGTCTTGCTGGGACCCGACCTCCCTGGGACTTGTGTGCGATCCCTCTTTCTCAGGGATCGAAAGTGGAAATGCATGCACGCCAATACGGGGGATCCCGCCGGCGTGTTTTTCATAATCAGCTACTATATGTAACTCCGTTAAACTCTTCAACGATGGAAACTGGAACAGAAACTGCATATCAATACATCAACACATCAATAAACACATATCAAAAAACACTCTCTTTTTGTTTGCTTTCTCCTCTTTCCACCACCCTATGTTTAAGAATTATTGTTTGTACCCAATCTACAGATTTGGTGTGCAGATCAGATATATGTAAAATGATTTGCGGATTCGATTCAGACAAGTCCACCCATCTTTACTTGTGATCTGCTTGTAACTGCTACTCTTTGACTCATTTTCTAAATTAGTTCATTACACAAATATAACTTTTTTATAACTTTCTTTAGATTTAGCTTTAAAAAACTATAAATAGAGAGATGTGATGAAGGACAATGGAAACCATTGTAAAAGTATACATACTGTATACTGTATACTGTATGTGTGCGTGTGCATGTGTGGAAAAATTACATGATCCCAAACTGTAAAAGTTTGTTAGAAATCTGCAAAACTGATGCAAAAAACTTAACCACATTTATCAAAAATGTTCAATTGATTTTAAGAGGTGGTTTTAGTATGGAGCTAGATATCTTTTATAAATAACCTTATTACTGTTTATTTTACTAGATAAAAATGACTGTTATAATTCAGAATATTGGAGTTTTATTTTTATATGCATTAGGAATCTACTATGAGTGTCCTTTTTCCAATATTCATATCTGAATTTCAAAGAACACAAGATCAAAAAATACACAGTCCTGTGAAAATATATTAAAAAGCAATGCAGTCCCACAGTAGAAGCAATCCCTGAAGAACAATGCATTGGTGACCATTAGTGCTTTTAGCAGAGTTAAATTCCTAAGGCACTGTCATAGACACCATGTCCTATTCTGAAAAGATTATTAGAATTATGTGATGCAATCTGTCATTTTATTCATGGTAATTATTAGCAAACATTACACTCCTGAGATACTAACATGATGTCATTATACTTTTGTCACATGACTGTTCTTTCACTATTTTATATCTATATTGTATTAAAATTAATTGAAGTCAGCACTATTTACATTCCTTATACCCTCTGAAACACTCACATATATTCTTCTTTTTTATATTTCTAGGTTCTTTGGTAGATGATGATTCTTTAATTGGTGTTCTGGGAATAACTAAGCAAACAGCTGCTGAAGTCAGTGAAAAGTTGCATGTTGCTGCAGAGACAGAAGTGAAGATAAACACTGCTCAAGGGGAATACCGTCCTGCTGCTACACGAGGAAGCATCCTGTACTTTCTTATAACCGAGATGAGCATGGTTAATGTCATGTATCAAACTTCACTGGCTCAATTTCTGAAGTTATTTGATATGTCAATGGCCAGGTGTGAACTTTAGACATGTTTAAATCATTAATCAATAGATGTGTTTGTGGTACTGTACTTGTAATGTACTATTGAAGAATGTTACAGGATGCTAATTGTATGCAAAAGTAATATTCCTGTTTGTATTTATTTTTTAGATCAGAGAAAAGTCCTCTTCCACATAAAAGGATTAGTAACATAATTGAGTGCTTGACACTTGAAGTTTATAGATATTCGGCAAGAGGCCTTTATGAAAACCACAAGTTCCTCTTCACCCTTCTTTTGACGCTGAAAATTGATCTTGAGAAATGCCATGTGCAACACAGAGAATTTCAGGCTCTTATTCGCGGTAAAACACACACACACACACACACACACACACACACACACACACACACACACACACACACACACACACACACACACACACACACACACACACACACACACACACACACACACACACACACACACACACACACACACACACACACACACACACACACACACTAATACTGTATATATGATCCTATTTATTTCTTACAAGGATTAAATACTATAATTGAAAATAGAGATGTCAATATTTCACCATGACATGCTAACCAGATTAAACTTGCTGTTTTGGCCTCACAGTAATGAAATATCTACATTTATCTTTGCATTGGTCACAGCAATAGCTTAACATAAACTGCATCACAGTAACATTCAAAATATTTTGAAATGATTACCTTAATTATCTCATAATAGAGAAAAATATACTGTATCACATCACAAGAGCCAATGCTGCATGCTGCAATACAGTCTAAAATGATCACCCAGCAAATCTAACAAGAATTACAGTACAGAAGAATTTTCTTAGTTGTGGAAGCTGGGAATGTTATCTATATCAGTTACCTGATCCACTGGAAAAATTCATGGTTGTATACATACCTGTTGGCCTATTTTATATCGACCTATTCAGTGTATACCCAGAGCACCGTTCACCGTTCATTTTCTATGAGGCACCAGCAGGGGCTCCCCTATTACCTGGCCTATTTTATATGCCCAGGTTTACAGTGTAGGTTGTACCTGGACCATCCGGTATGGATTGTTTTGAAAACACTAGTTCAAACACTGACATTGGGCAATTGTTTACCTGTCATCAGCGATCCACTTTGTAGCATATTTTAGTACATCAAATACTGTAAGATATTTCGGTAATTTTGTTGATTCCATTCTGTTTGAGCTAATTGCTCTCATCAGACTATATATTCACATCAGAAAGTCTGGGATTTCTCACATCATTAAATGGTGCGACTTTCTTCATCATAAACACGGATTCGGTTGAAAAGACATATTAGCCTATATGTATCAAGGCAAAATGGTGCAATTCTGGGTCAATAAAACCATGTATAGCCAAAGAAAACTACAGAATCCTGTTGATACATCTAAAGCAATTGTTTACCCCAATTTTGCACCACTGATGCCTTTGTACATATTGGCTTTGGCTTTAGAAATTATGTTTGTGAAGAATAATAGCTTTTTAATTTAGCTACCGTATATATTGTACCCTAAATTATACAGAATGAAATCACAATAAAATGGTTTACATTATTATGTAGGTGGTGCAGCGTTAGATCTAAAAGCGTGTCCTCCAAAGGCCTTTAAATGGATTCTTGACATGACATGGCTGAACCTTGTGGAATTAAGCAAACTCCACCAGTTTGCTGAAATTATGAACCAGGTATTGTACTTGATTTATAGGATATCTTATATATTAATGATATTAGATTTACGGCACTTGTAAAGTCTAAAATCTGATAACTGGATTGTGGTATAAAAATGAGAACAAACCCTTTTGGTCATACAGCAAGTATATTTTAGCATAATGAGCCATATTTACTAATTAGTCTTCTGCCAGAAGGCTGGTCTGTAAATATGGGCCCATGTGGCTAAATGGGCTTATGAGTGTTAAAGAAAAATAAGAAATACAGTATCTAGTTAAAACTTTGAAATATTAACATGCCTCTGAAACTAAATTCTAGATTTTAGCCTGTATAAAACACTGAGGGGTAGATCCACGGAAGTGTGTTACATTTTTAGCGTTACTTTATCACCAACATATGAATATCCTTAACACGTATCCCCAACAGTCCACAGCGCAACGATGTCCTCGCCTTCACCTGAAAAATAGCGAATAGATACATTTTAATAGATGTTTTGCTTACGTGTAACCCATGGACCCCGGGGCAATCGCAGATCGGCCTCCCTAAGCTCTACTGGGATCTGGCTACATGACTTTATGTGGTGCATACCTGCTGGCAACAGGAGGGCCTGAGTCTCCCGCAATGACATGGGGGATAACAGGAACCGGTTTGTGGGGTGGATGCCTTCGTTCTCATTTAGTGATGCAGCGCCTCCATCTTTGGTAAGCCCCAGGAATGCGGGGTGGAATCCTTAGCAAAGAGTTCCCACACAGGGATGAGAGATTCCAGTCTCACACAGATTTGTCTTTCTTTAAAAGCAGCAGTCTTTATTCACAGCAACAGCAGCCGCAGCAGCAGACAGCTACAGGGTGACTGATCCACTTAAATTGCTCTCCTTTAGGATGGTCCCTCCCTGCCACCACTCTGGATCGAGGGCACCCAGAGTTGGGCTAACTCTTCCCTCACCAGTACCAGAGAGGTACTGGTCCACCTCCCTACACTATGGTTGGATCAGCTCTACTCATGAGCTGATCACTCTCCTTCTCCAACTGTAACTCTCAGCTCACTAACTAACACTTGTCACACACTAGACAGTAACAGACTAAATAGGAAGTGCACTGCTCTTTTATGATATCAGCAGGCACCGCCCCTGTGTCTCTTGCCTTGACACAGAGTCAGGTGACCTACCTCCACCACTCAGGGCAAGTGCTTGAAGTGGGGGAAACCCATGATAACTCCTGGCAACCTGCCTTTACCAGGGATTATACCAGGAGGAGGATAGAACTATAGCCCCATTTCTTACCAGGGCTACACTCTCCCTCAGGTGGAATCCAATGGTCCCCACTTGGACCTAATTTGCTGTACCATCCTGCAGGTGAACAATCTGTGAATATACAAAACAGAATTGATTAGTATATGTACACTTGACTGTCACACCCATGATGGCGAATACATAAACATTGGGTACCTCCCAACATGGAGAACCCTAACTTCAATAATAATGACGGGGATCAGACTTTCTCAGTTCCAGCCCGTTGTGATCCACAGTCTTAACATAAAAGGGTTGTTCAGGCCCATTCTACGGTCTGTACAGGACATTGTGCATGTAGATATTCCTGCCTGTACTCCAAGCTTTGATCACATCACATATCTTATCCTCCCTTAAGTAACCGGTCTTCCCAAACTTGATTCTTAGATACTCAAGAACTGCTTCTCGGAGCCAGGTATCTCTCTGGTCTTCGATCTCGTGCATTATCGGCTCTGGCACATACGGAACCTCATAGTGAGGGCGACAGGGAAAGGGTGAGGGCGACAGGGAAAGGGTGACACAGGGAGAGGGTGAGGGCGACAGGGAAAGGGTGAGGGCAACAGGGAAAGAGTGAGGGTGACAGGGAAAGGGTGAGGGTGACAGGGATGGGTGAGGGTGACAGGGATGGGTGAGGGCGACAGGGATAGGCTGAGGGCGACAGGGAAGGCGAGGGTGACAGGGAGAGGGTGACACAGGGAGAGGGTGACACAGGGAGAGGGTGAGGTTGACACAGGGAGAGGGTGACAGGGAGAGGGTGACGGAGAGGGTGACAGTGAGAGGGAGAGAGGGTGACACACACACAGACACACAGACTCACTCACAGACACACTCACTCATAGACACACACACACTCACTCACAGATACACACACTCACAGACACACACTCACTCACAGACACACACACACACTCACAGACACACACACTCACAGACACACATACTCACAGACACACACACACTCAGACACACTCACTCACAGACACACACTCACTCAGAGACACACTCACTCACACACACAGTCACTGTCTCACACTATAACACTCACACACTCACACACTGTCACTCTCACTCTGTCACACACACACAAACACTCACCTGCAAGGCAGGGGGGTCGCACATGGCAGCAGTGGGGCCTCTGCATGGCAGTGGGCCCTCCACACAGCAGGACGGCCTCTGCAAGGCAGGGGGGGTCGCACATGGCAGCGGGGGCCTCCGCATGGCAGCGGGCCCTCCGCATGGCAGGAGGGCCTCTGCAAGGCAGGGGGGGGGGGGTCGCACATGGCAGCAGGGCCCTCTGCATGGCAGGAGGGTGTCTGCAAGGCAGGGGGGGGCCGCACCCCCTCCAGAGGTGGACACCGCTGCAGCACCCCCCCACTCCCCAGTGGCGGCCGCAGCACTGCAGCACCCCCCCCCCCCAAAGCAGATGCCGCACCCCCTCCAGAGGCGGACACTGCCGCTGCCGCAGCAGCCTACCTCCCGCCCCGGGCAACAAGCAGGGACCCCCCTAGCCTACCTCCCGCCCCGGGCAGCAAGCGGGGACCCCCCCAGCCTACCTCCCACCCCGGGCAGCAAGCGGGGATCGGGGGCAGGGGGGGAGGAGATCGGGGGCAGGGGGGAGGAGATCAGGGACAGGAGGGGGAGGAGATCAGGGGCAGGAGGGGGGGGGAGATCGGGGGAAGGGGCTAGCCCAGAGCTGCCAGCCAGCCCTCTTCCCCGCATCAACCCAATCAAAGAGGGGGACTATTTATTTATTTTTAAAAAAAAATTGGCGCGAGCAGGGGAATTCATAGAGCTGCAGCACGGCTCGCCAGCGGCCTAAATCCACTCGCCACGGGCGTGCGGTTATGCGTATTTGTCGAACACTGTATATATATATATATATATATATATATATATATATATATATATATATATGTAACGGGTATTCCACCCCACCCAATCGCATATATAGTGTGGGTGCGTAGAACATACGGTGTTACCCGGTGTGGTGCATATACCTGCAGGCTCACAGGAGGCCTGAGCCTCCGCTAGTGAGAGCCTGGGGTGAATCCTCTGGAACGGTCTCGGTTTCAGCGCCTCCACCTATGTAGGATTCTATGGAAATGTAGAATGACCCTAACATAGGAACCCACCAAGAAACAACATACACCAGTATTATGGATAACAGATTTACTGAATGAATAAACGATAACAATACATCTTATTTGTACTCATAACATCACCACCATATAACATCCCCACAGTGCCCACAGCCCAACCCCCTTTGTCCCGTGGTCAGCGCTGCCACTATGTGTTAACAGAATGTTATGATCTTGGTTGGTGCACTTATGGAGTACCTGCCGAGTGCTCCAGCACTCGGGCCTGCAAGGACTTCACAAAGGATCAGTCGTAGGATGGCGTCATCTGATCCCCAACCGGTCTCCTCGCACGCGGACCACCAGGGGCGATCCCAACCTGGAAACAGTCTCTGCGGACCCCAACTCGGATCCGAACCTCTTAGCAGGAACCGCAGCGTCCGCTGAGTCCCTATCTAATCTACCCTACTGTGACAGAATCCCTAACATAGGGCCTGTCCCTACAGCACTACGTGACACGCGCTATACTATAGGCCGTCCCTACAGCACAGCAACCTGTAATGGCTTTGGGGGAAACACCTAAGGGCCTGAAGAGGTTAATAACCTGTCCCACCCCCTTAACTCTTCCCAGTGCCTGCAGCAACAAGCTGAGACCCACTAGATGCTCGCAGCCAAAGTGCTGAGCAACAAGGTGCCTATCTTGGGCGTCTACCTACTGTTGGCTAGCCTAGTGCAGATCCTCTCCAGAATTCCTGACCTCGTTAACAGGCTATCCCTTCAGGCATCCTACCCCTAGCGCTACCTCAAGATGACTAGAACCACTATAGCCCTTCTCCAGACCCACTAACTTAATGGGGAGTTGGGGCCTACCTGGGGTGTGGGTACCTATCTGGGTGCAGGAGCTGCACTCACTCCCCGCACCTCTCCTTCCCTCACAGCTCCCGGACTCCAACTGACTGCGTAGCTGCAGCCCAAACAATGTATCTCTGCTCCTCTCTTCTGCCAAGTCATCCTAAGCCCTATTGGCTCCCTGGCATCACGTGGTGCGTGCAGAGGCTCATGGGACTCGTAGTCCCTGCTCAGAGCCTTCCCTGGTAGGCTAGGGCTTCGCGAGCTTTTGTTGCGCTTCCCTGCACATGCGCAGGCTATCTGGGGCTGCCTCACTGTTCCCTGGCCTCTCCCCACACTTGCGCGACTTCTCCCTAACTCTCGCAGCCTCCCTGCGCATGCGCGAGCTATCTGGGGCTCTCCTGATTCTGGGCCATCCCTGCGCATGCGCGAGCTAATGCTCAATGGCGGGGCCCTCACCGCCCAGCCCCGAGAGCGCCGGGAGCCCTGTGACGTGAGTGCGGCCTTGGCAACCGGCCGCACGCGTCCCCGGCAACCCCCGAGCCGGGACCTGACCGCTCTCACCCGCGCGATTGGCTTGCGGGGCCGCCTTGGGACTCGGCGGTACCCGCGATCACGCACCAGGGGAGGGGGGTGCTGACAGCCAGAGGAGACATGGCTACATATATATAGAGAGAGAAAGAGAGAGAGAGAGATATACAGAGAGAGAGAGAGAGAGAGAGAGAGAGAGAGAGAGAGAGAGAGAGAGAGTGAGAGAGAGAACGAGAAAGAGAGAACGTTACCATCCAGCAGAGCAGCAGAACAGCAAAGAGAGACAGCACTCAGAGGTAAGTCAGCAAAATAATGTATTGAAACAGACACAAAAATCCTATTTTTTAAAAATCCTAGTGTGAGAGTCATTTAAATAAGGTCTCATTATGCTAAGACTCTTTTTTAAAAATGTTTTTTAATTATTATTATTAACTTGTGGGATCTTACTGGACCAGATTCTTCTACTTTGTACATCACTACGCACACTGGAAGTACCATATGAAAATACATTTTGAGAATACCAGATTTCACAATAACAAAGAGGAAACTACAGTGATTTATATACATTTAAAATCTGCAGCATACTGTACATAGCTAGCACAGCTGAAACTGCTACATGTTCAATTTGTATTTTTTTGAAGTGAAACTTCTTTAGTGGCACCTAGTCCTGATGGGACAAAACTGGAGAGATGGGAGACGAAATGTGAAATGGAAGTGATGTCACGTAATGGACGCCGCTCCCCCCACACGTCCCCTGTCACATGCGCGGCGCCGCTCCTAATGGCCGCCGCACCCCCCACATGGCCGCTGACATATCGCCGCTCCTAATGGCCGCCGTTCCCCGGCCGCTGCCATGCCGCGCATGCGCAGTTGTGATGGCGCCACTGACTCATCCAATCACCGCGGGAGGAGTGGGGAGGGGGTGGTGCGCAGCTGCTATCTGCCCCCGGCGGGTGCACGCCCTGCAGCACACTGACTTGGATCTCCTGGTAGTGCTCCTGCAGGTCTTCCCACTCCCACAGCGCCGGCAAGCTCATGGTGGCTGTGATAGCCGAGGCCTCCGCTTTGCCCTCCAGCACCAGGCAGACACGGGCACTTTCTGGTGAGCATGCGCGGACAATGGGAGCTCTCCCCCCGGTCACGTGGTGTGGAGGGGGGGGGAGTGTGGTGACCCGGCCGGTAGTGGCACTGAGTATCTCCCCCTATCACGCAGCCCCGCCAGACGGGGCAGGAGGAGGAAGGAAAAGCTCCTGCTCAGGTCCAGTGAGGGAGGGAAGGTTGTTAACTTGTCGCCGGGGGGCTGGCTGCAGCAGGACACACACACACACTGACCCACACTGACAGACACACATACACACACTGACACACACTGTCTGACACACATACACACACTGACTGACACATACACAGACTGACCAGCACAGATACATACACTGACTGACACACACACACACACACTGACTGACATACACACACACACACACACACACACACACACACACACACACACACACACTGACTGAGACACACACATTGACTGACACACACATACACACACACACACTGACTGACACATACACACATTGACTGACACACACACACACACATGCACACACACACACACACACACACACACTGACTGACACACATACACACACACACACTGACTGACACACATACACACACAAACACTCACTGACTGACACACATACACACAAGGAATTCACACTTAGTGCAAATAGCTAATACAGGGGATGTGTGCCGAGCACGCGCGTTATAAGTCAAATTTATTTGCATTTTCTCAATGAAATTGTATTTTGATTTTGAATTAAAACATCGCCAACACAAATACAATTTCTGTGACAAAAGTCAAAGAAGTTTCACTTACTATGCGCGTGCACAGCACACACAGCTTTTTTTTTAGGTGATTTCAACGTTGGATGAGCTTTTACTTTTAAAAGAACTTACTGTATCTATGTAACCTGTTTGCCTTATTTTTAGGTGGCACGCAATGAAAAAGGGTGGAGAAATTGGTTTGACAGTGACTCCCCTGAAGAAGAAGTTATACCAGATGGCTACAATGATTCATTGGATACTTTTCGTAAGCTCTTACTTATCAGGTATGGAAACAGTAAAGATTACTTAAAACTTTCCAATTAAAAAATGTTCATTTATTTTAGCACTGTGCATTTTTTTGTAGTAATTCCAATATTATTTTAAAAAAGTACCTTGACCTTAATGTTCTCAGGACATCACATGGCTGGCACTACAAATGCCCTTATGGTGTCCTGAGAATGTAATGGAACTTTTGTTTGTAGCGAAGATTGTGTTCTCACACGGCAGTGCACACCAGGGGTTACTTACCACTACCTCCAATGTAGAACTGGACCTCAATTTTCTTTATTTCTCCTCCTCTACATAACATCCACGTTGCCCCTTCTTCAGTACAATTTTATGGTCCTACAATAGTGGGACAGCCTATGAGTTTCACGCACATGTTTATTATTTTTCTGGCTCTACTTGACCTTGGAGGTTGGCACCAAGGCTAACAGGAGATGGTACCAACTATAAGCAGGACTCGGGATAATGTGGCCTACCCTCATGGGAGTGGTGCCGGCATCTACTGCACCATAAGACTTCCGAATGATATGGGAAGTGACGTCACATTCGGAAGCTATAATTTACCGTGAAACTGCCTGTATCATGGAGAGCGACTGTGGGGCTGGAGTCCAGTAGCGGGAACAGGCTAGTAGATAGGTGGCAATGGTCAGTGGATAGGCAGGCAGACAGTGGGTAGGTATGGTTGTCAAAAGGGAGGCAGTAGGCAGGTAGCAGTGGTCAGCACATTGGCTGTAGTCAGAGGCAGGCTGCAGGCAGGTTCAGTGGTCAGTGGAGAGGCATAAGTTAGAGGCAGGTAGCAGTAGTCAGGAACAAGCCAGGTCAAGGACCAGAGAGGAGCAATGTACAGTAGTTATGGTCTGGTACATGAAGAAAGGGAGACAGCAACACGATAAGTCCGAGAGTTTGATCACAGGGGAAAAAACACAATAGTCAGACAAGGAGGAACATGAAGGGGAGGTTTTATAAAGGGCTGGCTGCTGATAACAGAGAGGTGCATAAAGCTGCGGCCACGGTGACGCTGACCGCGCAGGGTTTGCCGAGGTTACTTCTCGTATGCTCTCCCAAGCTTGGTGCTTGGGGAGACACCTCTGTTTGAGTTTTGACATGAGCATTCTCTGACAAAGAGTCTTTGATAAAGCGCGGACCACCGCACGAAACGCGGAAGAGTTAGACTCTTGCTATGATGTGCCAATAAAGCTTTTTGTATCCAGTTAAGAAGTCCCTTTCTGAATATTCTTTCGCAAGGCAGTTGCACCGCCTCATCCATCCACATTCTCCAGAGGGGGATCTGGACAGGAAAAGTTTGATTTTAAGTGTAATTTACAACACCTATCATAAACACTCATGCCCTGCTCTTCTCCCTCCTAGAATAATTAACCAGGGTGGGGGAGCCTTTGATCAGGGGACTTGGTGTAAACATACTGTCGTCCCCTGACCATTAACATACATGGTGGCCAATTTTCAGCTCACTGGGACCCACCGAACCAGAGTTATAGAAATACACTTTAAACAGACGTGTCACAAATTGCATTTTTCTGCCATTTTCAAAATGGCAGAACCACATTGTAAACAGTTACCCACACTCCGTTCCGTTGATCGGAGAGGGCTGGAATTTGCCATGCAATCATGCCGGAGCAGTGACTACATGATGGCTAAATCTCAGCCCTCTAGTCCTCCCAGAACCGGAGTTATGGGTTTCCACTTTGTACACTTCTGGACTTTATGTTAAAACGCCACGCGGCTTTTCTCCGCCATTGCGGGCAATGGTGGGACCCTCATGGCCGGCACGACCCTTTCTCATCACCATTGACCGTCGGACCCTGTTGGGATCAAGTAAGGGGGTCCCCTTGAGCTAGGGGCAAAAAGAATTAACCCGCTAGCTGCCCTTGGACCGGAGATACAATTTTAATATGATTGAACTTGGCCGTGACCAAGTTCCCACGCCAATTGAGTGATCAAAGCTTTTCTATTGATATTGTATCCGCTTTCGGGGTTTGCGGTTTGGCTGGCTGCCAGCTAGTCTCCGGAGGTCGGACTCGAGGAATCCCCATTGAAATACATTACTCCATTCACTTTCAATGGGGAAGCTCTGCTCCTTCTCTCGGGCGCCACCTGCAGGTCTTTTCAGATATTAGGCCAAAACCACTGAAATCTCCATTCACTTGCATGGAGCTTCAATGGCGGCCTATGGGATGAGCTGCAAATGAGGATAGAAAAGGCGGGAAGGGGAACAAAGGGCAATAAACATGTTAATGCAATTCACCCTTTCCCTCCCGACCTGATCCCAGTGTATGTGTTGGGTGCACACACTGTAAATAGGAAAAATACATACAACCAGGTGAGACACAGTTTGCAATGAGGCAGGGGCACAAAAACACTATTAAACATTATAATAGTTAACCCCTCATCTCCCATACGATGGTGTGGGTGGCCCTGTGGGGTATAACCCCTTTATTACTGGGACCACCCCCCCCCCTCCATTGCTACACCTCCCCTTCTCAATGGGTGCCCTGCGGCCTGCTGCCCCTCACAGGAAGCGGGTCTCCGGTGGCACCGTTGGAGAACTCAAGTTCAGAGGGGTTCTCTTGACGAGATAGTCCATCCGCGTTGCTGTGTTCACTACCCTTCTTGTGTTGGATAGTGAAATCAAACTCTTGCAGTGCCAAGCTGCAACGCAACAGCAACTCAGGGGATTGTGATCAGTGATGATGGTAAAGGAGCGCCCATACACATAAGGCTGTAATTTCTTTAGTGCCCACACAATTGCCAAGGACTCCTGTTCAATGGTGGCATATGCCACCTCCCTGGGGAGTAGCTTGCGACTGAGGTACACCACAGGGTGCTCTTTGCCGTCCTCCCCCACTTGGCTTAACACAGCCCCAATGCCAAAGTCTGAAGCATCCGTTTGGATTTGGAAATGTTTGGAGTAGTCCGGGGCAGCCAAGATGGGGGCACCTACAATCCAGTTAAGAAGTCCCGGTCTGAATATTCTTTCGCAAGGCAGTTGCATCGCCTCATCCATCCACATTCTCTGCATCTACCCCGGTTGGAGCACCCTGAAAAACTAGCCACGCACAAAAAACAGTGAGTTGATTTATTCATTATGGACTACCTCATATAAGATATACCTCTGGATAGAGGCTATTGGGGAGACCTAATCATTGTGTGATAGCGTGCTACGAGGGACCTTATCCTTTACATGGGACAGTCATTGTGATTGATTTTGAAAAACTTATACTTTCATGTGAACTTTTCATATGCTGGATTTCTTTGAAGTTGCACCGCTAGGGGGCGTGGTGCTCCCATTTCTCTTTCTACTCAGATCCCCTCCTGGCAGACTCAGAGACGCCAATTCTTTAGTGTGGGGCAATGAAAATGTGACCCAGAGTGAAGAATTGTGTGCGTGTGCCAGTTACCTGGGGGCAGGTACCAAAGTGCTTCCCACGTTAGCTGGCAAAAGGCAATTGGGTGCAGGTAATTTTTAACCAATATACTGGACACCTAACAAGCTCCTATTGAACCCCCAAAATAACCACAACATATATATAAGCATATGAGTGTCACAGAGGAGTGCTACTGAGCATGGCAATATATATTTAAAACCAGAGACAGCACATAAAACACAGACAAAGCTCAGTTTTAGCACATCCAGTGAAAATCATACACGGTACAGTGCCTAAATATATATGTATAAATATCTATTAAGTAAAATGGTCTTTTAGTGTGACATTTTTGGCCAAAATTGTTGTAAGCCCCTGAGCCAACGTCACGGCAGACCACAATTCAGGGGTCCCTAACGCTAATATAAATTCTTAATAACCTGTGTAATAACAGGAAGAATGATTTATAGTAAATCTGTCAATATTAGTTGCAAAGTTCTAAGTCTGATTGAAGCCTTTATTAACCTGTACATTACCAGGAAAAGCACTCTGAATTAGAGTTGTCACAACCATCCTGCAAGCAAACAAGTTCCCCTGTGTGGAAGATGCTATGGAGTGAGCCCCCAACCATTTAAATGTTGGAGGGGGTGAGCTTAAATTAAGTAGGAGGTTGCCAACCTCCAATCAGCCAGGACTAGCTGAAACACAATTGTAAAATATACTGGACACCTAACAAGCTCCTATTGAACCCCCAAAATAACCACAACATATATATAAGAATATGAGTGTCACAGAGGAGTGCTACTGAGCATGGCAATATATATTTAAAACCAGAGACAGAACATAAAACACAGACAAAGCTCAGTTTTAGCACATCCAGTGAAAATCATACACGGTACAGTGCCTAAATATATATGTATAAATATCTATTAAGTAAAATGGTCTTTTAGTTTGACATTTTTGGCCAAAATTGTTGTAAGCCCCTGATCCAACGTCACGGCAGACCACAATTCAGGGGTCCCTAACGCTAATATAAATTCTTAATAACCTGTGTAATAACAGGAAGAATGATTTATAGTAAATCTGTCAATATTAGTTGCAAAGTTCTAAGTCTGATTGAAGCCTTTATTAACCTGTACATTACCAGGAAAAGCACTCTGAATTAGAGTTGTCACAACCATCCTGCAAGCAAACAAGTTCCCCTGTGTGGAAGATGCTATGGAGTGAGCCCCCAACCATTTAAATGTGGGAGGGGGTGAGCTTAAATTAAGTAGGAGGTTGCCAACCTCCAATCAGCCAGGACTAGCTGAAACACAATTGTAAAATATACTGGACACCTAACAAGCTCCTATTGAACCCCCAAAATAACCACAACATATATATATATATAAGCATATGAGTGTGACAGAGGAGTGCTACTGAGCATGGCAATATATATTTAAAACCAGAGACAGCACATAAAACACAGACAAAGCTCAGTTTTAGCACATCCAGTGAAAATCATACACGGTACAGTGCCTAAATATATATGTATAAATATCTATTAAGTAAAATGGTCTTTTAGTTTGACATTTTTGGCCAAAATTGTTGTAAGCCCCTGAGCCAACGTCACGGCAGACCACAATTCAGGGGTCCCTAACGCTAATATAAATTCTTAATAACCTGTGTAATAACAGGAAGAATGATTTATAGTAAATCTGTCAATATTAGTTGCAAAGTTCTAAGTCTGATTGAAGCCTTTATTAACCTGTACATTACCAGGAAAAGCACTCTGAATTAGAGTTGTCACAACCATCCTGCAAGCAAACAAGTTCCCCTGTGTGGAAGATGCTATGGAGTGAGCCCCCAACCATTTAAATGTGGGAGGGGGTGAGCTTAAATTAAGTAGGAGGTTGCCAACCTCCAATCAGCCAGGACTAGCTGAAACACAATTGTAAAATATACTGGACACCTAACAAGCTCCTATTGAACCCCCAAACTCAGTTTCCCATCATGCCACTCGCGGCATACTTGCAGTTCATCGGCTGGGAGGCGTCACATCCGGTGCCTCTGCGTGCTGCGTGAGCGCCATTCAGCCATGAACTCAGTATCCCATCATGCCGCTCGCGGCACATTCGTAGTTCATTGGCTGGGTGACGTCACGTCCGGTCCACTTCCGGTATTTTAGTGCCTCACACACGGGTAATGTTACTCTTTGAGAAAGCCCAATTACTGGGTGAAACGCATTAGAGGTGCAGGGGCATGCTTCCCCTCCTCTTTTTATCCATGCTACAATAAAGGATTTCGTATACAGCACAGTCCAGCCTCAGCATTTTTTCTTCATGCATCGTGGTGCCCGCTGATTTGCCTCTCCTCACCGGAACAGGTGCCTTCTACAGTATCCAGGAATCAGACATGATCCCTGGGTACATTTTTAGGGGAACCAACAACTCCAGACCCCAACTACCTAGGCACATTCTGACAACAATTCCTCCGCAAAACCCCTTGAAACTCATGCCCTATCAATCCCTGCTTGCTGGCATCCCTGGAAAGGCAAAAACTCATACATTTTTTATTGTCACACATTTCAAGTTATGCATTTACAGTTACTGGGCTCAAGAGCTGACACTCTTGAACCCTTATAAACAGATCAGAGGTAACCAAAACAGGGCTTGACCTTTATTAAGAGCCTGGATACCCCCTCTCTATCACAGTTAAACCCCAGTGTGCACTGCATGTTCAGGCTAAGGGTAAAGAGAATTGTGGAAAGTCAAATTTTCCTTTTACTGCACCCCAGAAGCTTCATAGATGATCGGGATGTAAGAGAAGTATGTTAGATGTCACTATACAAACAATCACATGATCTTTATACCAGAGGGTCAGTGAGATAATGCAAAAGTGTAAATGGTATATATTAACAACCAATTTAAACTGCTTAGGAAAACGAATTAATTCATCTGTTTTGCTTTTCATTGATATGCTGTGTATAAACCAGTTAAGAACCTTTTAACCTTCCAAAAAAATTAGGCAAACACAAAAGAGAGAACAAAGACCAATACATATACATTATTTTGTATGTTTTTAGTAATGGAGGGTGCCACAATAGAATTGATAATAACTCCTACAGTAAATGACCCTTATTTAGCGTTGTCATTTTTATTGTTTTAAAGGTCTTGGTGTCCAGATCGTACCCTTTCCCAAGCACGAAAATATATTGGAGATTCCTTAGAGCCAAAGTACACTGAACCGGTCGTTTTAAATCTTGAGAATACATGGGAAGAAAGTGATATACGCACTCCTCTAATTTGTTTTCTATCTATGGGCTCTGATCCCACAAATCAGATTGATGCACTGGCTAAAAAAATTAAACTAGGTAAGTACAAATCATAGAGCCATAGATTGCCATGGGTATAGATTTGAGTGGTAGAGTATGAGATGTGATGTGATGTCCCAATTAACAGTTTAAGTATTGCCAACATGTACGAACTGGGTGACCAGTATGGGAATAGATGTGTGGTTGAAGGCAGGGCCGGATTAAAACCTTTAGAGGCCCTAAGCACTGAAAAGATTATGGTGCCCATCATATGTAATATAAAATAAAAACAAAACTAAACTGTAAAATAAAATTGTATTTTTCAAAATGATATTAAACTTACATATACACTGGCGACACACTTTATTCGAGCTCGGCTAGTCCCACGAATTCGGGTATACCCGGGTGTATTGAGGTTTGTGACTGTTTTCTGCCCGAGTGCATTGAGGTATTTTCCAGGCAGGGATTGAAGCATTTTATTCCCGCTGGCTGCAATACTGCACTGTATATATATATATACTGCATTACAATTCATGCCATCTGGTAGACACGCGAAGCATTGCAGCCTATTAAATCCTAATCATTATCATTTAACAGATCAGCCGCCCGTCAGCCAGGCATGAACCCAGGCTGGGAAGGTAAACACAACGGGGCTTGTCAGAGGTGAGGAGCGGCGCATTCCAGGTATCTGCCAGGTACATACTGGGTATTTGCTCGAATAAAGTGTGTCGGTGCAGTATGATGAAATTAAAATAGCTTTTTTTTTAAATTTCAATAAAAACGGCTTCATTTTTGATTTACCAAAAATGTATACGAAACGCATAAATATTTGTCATTATTGCCATTATGTTTTTTTAAGTTACTAATAAAACAGTATATAGTAATACTTACATTTGCTTTAAAAAATAATTGCAGTTTTTAAAATTAGACAAATGTTTTGTACATATGAAATACTGAATTTTGAAACAAACAAATTTGAAACAAATTCTTTGTATGGGGATTCTAACCTTTCTATGGCTCGCGTCGTCCCAAACCATACTGAAATGGTTTCCATGATGACTACAGTACTTCGATGTTTTTTTTGAAATCTCAAATTCTTTAAAAAAAACTAACTAATTTTTTGTGGTGCCCCTATTCTGTAAGGTGTGATAGGGCAGAGGACATGCATGAAAAACCCAATTGACACATCATCTAGGCTTATCACACCATGCAGAATAAGCCCCTAAAACTTGCATGACCAGCACATGATTTGTATTTTTATCTATTTGCATTTTTTTTTATTGCACATTAATTATTATGTCCCATTGAAGAATGCAGGACCATATCTATGGGACAGGGGCAGGGTGTCCATGCACGGAGGCTCATCCAGATGTCAATGCAACAGGTTTGTAACTTCTTTATTTTTGTTCATTTTGAGAGCATGTACATGTAACACACTTTCCCCCACCCCCTGGGAGATGTGGGGCCACGGTATGTGTGGTGCGATGCGATACCTGTGGCTCACAGGATACCTGAGCCTCCGCTGCTGGGGTGTATCTGAATTGGTGCTCGGTAGCGCCTCCACCTGTACGGGATTCTACTGTGTGGAATTACCCCGTTTCAGGACAATAAAGAATACACACATGGAAAGCCTAACAGTTTACTATATGTCACTAATAAAGTACAATACCCTCCAGGCCTCGCACGGCTGTACCTGCCCAAAGTACCTAGGGGCCCTATCTGCGCATGCGCAACTCACTGCACATTGGCACGCATAATCAATATGGCGGCACCGTGAGCGCTCGCTCCCCACTGAGCTGCGGCGATGCGCTCGCCTGGCCCAACCTCCCTAACTGCAGCGGAGGTAAAGAAAAGCCGGGGGGATTCCCAGAGGGAGACCCTGCCACATACAATAATGTATTTCCCTATTGTACTTGTGCACCATAGTCTAATATTAATGTGTATGACTACAGAGTAATAAGAACAATACATTGGTGTACTGTAGTTCATTTCCAGGCGAAACCCAATATTTTGATTCTACAAAAAGAAAACTTCCAAAATGGGGTGTTTGCTGCTTGAACACTTTTTTTTAAGCTGTTGAAATTTTATAAAATAAAATGTTGTGCCAGTAGAGGGCAGCTTTGCTCTATTTATGTAGAATCTTTCTTTTGGAATTACTAGCTCTATTCAAAATGTATAACAAATTAAATTGAAAAAGGTTAAAATGAGGTAGCAGTAAGAGAAGACGAACATAAGTAGCCCTATTGGTATATATGTAGCCCCCTTTCCCTATGACTATGGGAACTACACATGCTGATTACAATACCTGTGGCTCACCGAAGGCCTGGGAGCCTGGATTGAGCTTTCGCCCTTCTCGGTACGGCGCCTCCACCTGAGGAGGGATCCCAGCATAGCAGGATAACCCCTCACAAGAACCAATTACAGTGATGAGTAATACACACACACAGGTATAATATAACTGTTTACTGACACACTTAGAACAATAATACCCACAACACACATCCCCACAATACAATGATCTCAACACTGTGTTCACTACCTCGGTGGGGTTCCCCCAATGTTCTGAGGATGCCTATGGCACCTAACCACCCCAGTGTCCACAGAACAATGCCCACCTCAAAGTGTGTGGTTGTCTCGGGGGACCAGGTTTCTTAACACCTTTTTATTACTGGGATCATTGATTGAGAAAACAAAATGGTAAAATAAATTGTAATTTATTTCACAAAAAGACATACACACAATGTAACAATAGATAATGTTACCGTAGGAATATAAAGATACATTGTAGCTGCTGAGTTAAATTGACTGAAGGATTGTACAAATGCAGCCACCAAGATTTGACCATTTCTCGACAACATTTTGTGAGATTTCGCAGAGATACCTCACGAGGTGGACCGCAGCAGTCTAATGGCCCATCGGATTAACACAGCGGGGGTCCCCGCTGTCTGAATCCTACCGGGTTCCAGCTGTCTGTAAGAGAGGCGCAATAAGAAAGACTGAGTCACTCTACCTGCGCGCCACTAACAGGCGATCGCAGGGGTTTTATTTACTTTTACTATTACAGTATTGTAGCATGGGGTCTCCGGAGCTGAACCACATTGATTTCAGGTCCGGGGACCCCCTACTTCCCGAGTTGTAGGCCCCGTTATGGGGTGCCGGTATCCCGGCGGCCATGTTTAAATACTCTCACGTTACGGCCCATGTGATCAGGGGATTTAAACAAACCAGAGGGATAACGACACCCCATAACGGGGCATGTAACTAGGGAAGTAGGGGGTCCCCGGACCTGAAATCAATGCGGTTCAGCT
Organism: Ascaphus truei; assembly: GCF_040206685.1. NCBI lineage: Eukaryota > Metazoa > Chordata > Amphibia > Anura > Ascaphidae > Ascaphus > Ascaphus truei. The sequence goes on along the minus strand of NC_134486.1, from coordinate 411,256,768 downwards.
CCTGAGATCTCCTGCTACATACTGTAATATAAAAATTAAATGAAACCCCCGATCGTATTTTAGAGGCGTGCAGGTAGAGTGACTTATTCAGTCTATCTCTTACAGCGCGTCTCTTACAGACAGCTGGAACCCAGTATGATCCACACAGCAGGGACCCCCGCTGTGTTAATCCGCTGGGCCATTAGTCTGCTGCCCTCTTCGAGAGGTATTGACGGCATCTTGCATTTTTTACCCCGAGATGTTGTCAAATCTTGGTTGCTACATCTGTATCTGAAAGGCAGCCATTTAGGGAACCTTTTGAAGCAGAATCTTTGTTGATCGAACAGAGGAGAATGAATCGATTGGCAGCTTAGGTAATTGGTTTTCAATAAAGATAAGCAAAGGCTGCATATATTAAGTGCCGCTTGGATTGTCTCTAAACGCAAACTTACTTTTCACTGTGATTATATACCAACTCTTCTAGAAAACATACCGTATGTAAATTGACTGATGACATCGGTAGGAGGTGTTGAGGTATTCCATTTTACAATTGTAAAAAATTGTCAGTAGACCTTCTCCTTATCTGATAGGTGACTTAAATTGCTGTTTTATACTAAACTATGATCTAAGTAGGAATGCCTCTTTAATAGGCTATTGCAGTGGTTCCCAAACTTTTTCGGTTCAAGGCTCCCCAAGGCGATCAGGATTTTTACGCGGCGCCCAAAGTAAAAACAAAGGTGTATATACATACCTAACAGTTGCGGTGCGCAGTTGGTGTCTCTCTCAGACACTCTCACACACTCTCACTCTCTCTGACCTCACTCTCTCTCTCTGACCTCACTCTCTCTCTCT